>NW_027464585.1:55853536-56193536 GCF_043290135.1 Rhipicephalus microplus | reverse complement strand
AACCGTCGTAATCTTGTAGAAAACATTGTAAAGCTGCGAGTAAAACGTTTTCTAACGACAGAAGGGCGAAGGTTAGGTTAGTTTAAGCTAGGTAACGTCGTGAAACTACCAAAAACGACGTCACCTAACGAGATAGTGTTGTTTTATTGCGAGTATTAAACTGCGATAGGTGAAATGTTGTGAAAGCACACAAAACGGCATGAACAAGCCAAATACTGCGTGTTCTACCGTTACAAGTGCGAAACTGCTCTGTTGTGATATTCTCGTTAAAGCGCATGCAAGCATCGTGAAACCTTAAAGGACAATGTCATTTAGCGAGATACAGCGTTCTGTACTGCAATAAGTTGGTGAAAAACTGTGAGGTTATGCAAATATCGTAATTGTGAACGAAACAGTGTAATAGAGCGTTTTTCGATTCAAGTGCGAATGTTAGGTTAGGTTAAGATATGAACCGTCGTAAAACCGCATTAAACAATGTCACTTAGTGAGATGCAGTGTTTTTCACCATTACAAGTCAGGAACTGCGATATCTAATGTGAAAGCGCTTGCAACCGTCGTTAGGTTAGGTTAGGTTAGGTTAGGTTAGGTTTGGATAGGTTAGGTTAGGTTAGGTTAGATTAGGTTAGGTTGGGTTGAGTTGGGTTAGGTTGGGTTAGGGTAGGTTAGGTTAGGTTACATTAGGTTAGGTTAGGTTACGTTAGGTTAGGTTACGTTAGGTTAGGTTAGGTTAGGTAAGGATAGTTTGGTTAGGTTAGGTAAGGTTAGGTTAGGTTAGGTTAGGTGGGTTGGGTGTTGTTGGGTTGGGTTGGGTTAGGTTTGGTTAGGTTAGGTTGGGTTGGGTTGGGTTAGGTTAGGTTAGGTTAGGTTAGGTAAAGTTAGGTTAGGTTAGGTTAGGTTACGTTAGGTTAAGGTATGAACCGTCGTAAAACCGCATTAAACAATGTCACTTAGTGAGATGCAGTGTTTTTCACCTTTACAAGTTGGGAACTGCGATATCTAATGTGAAAGCGCTTGAAACCGTCGTAATGTTGTAGAAAGCAATGTAAAGTAGCGAGTAAAACGTTTTCTAACGATAGAAGTGCGAAGGTTATGTTAGGTTGAATTATGTTAGTTTAAGCTAGGTAGCGTCGTGAAACCACCAAAAAGGACGTCATCTAACGAGATATAATTGTTTTATTTCATGTACGAAACTGCAATAGGTGAAATGTTGTGAAAGCACACAAAACGGCATGAACAAGCCAAATACTGCGTGTTCTACCGTTACAAGTGCGAAACTGCTATGTTGTGATATTCTCGTTAGAGCGCATGCAAGCATCGTGAAACCTTAAAGCATGATGTCATTTAGCGAGAGACAGCGTTCTGTACTGTAATAAGTTGGTGAAAAACAGTGAGGTCATGCAAATATCGTAATTGTGAACGAAACAGTGTAATAGAGCGTTTTGAGATACAAGCGCGAACGTTAGGTTAGGTTAAGATATGAACCGTCGTAAAACCGCATGAAACAATGTCACTAAGTGAGATGCAGTGTTTTTCACCATTACAAGTCGGGAACTGCGATATCTATTGTGAAAGCGCATGAAACTGTCGTAATGTTGTAGAGAGCATTGTAAAGTAGCGAGTAAAACGTTTTCTAACGATAGAAGTGCGAAGGTTATATTAGGTTGAGTTATGTTAGTTTAAGCTATGTAGCGTCGTGAGACCACCAAAAAGAACGTCATCTAACGAGATAGTGTTGTTTTATTGCATGTACGAAACTGCAATAGGTGAAATGCTGTGAAAGTACACAAAACGGCATGAACAAGCCAGATACTGCGTGTTGTACCGTTACAAGTGCGTAACTGCTATAATGTGATTTTCTCGTTAAAGCGCATGCAAGCATCGTGAAACCTTAAAGAATGATGTCATTTAGCGAGAGACAGCGTTCTGTACTGTAATAAGTTGGTGAAAAACTGTGAGGTCATGCAAATATCGTAATTGTGAACGAAACAGTGTAATAGAGCGTTTTGAGATACAAGCGCGAATGTTAGGTTAGGTTAAGATATCAACCGTCGTAAAACCGCATTGAACAATGTCACTTTGTGAGATGCAGGTTTTTTCACCATTACAAGTCGGGAACTGCGATATCTAATGTGAAAGTGCATGAAACCGTCGTAATGTTGTAGAGAGCATTGTAAAGTAGCGAATAAAACGTTTTCTAACGATAGAAGTGCGAAGGTTATGTTAGGTTGAATTATGTTAGTTTAAGCTAGGTAGCGTCGTGAAACCACCAAAAAGACATCATCTAACGAGATATAATTGTTTTATTTCATGTACGAAACTGCAATAGGTGAAATGTTGTGAAAGCACACAAAACGGCATGAACAAGCCAAATACTGCGTGTTCTACCGTTACAATTGCGAAACTGCTATATTGTGATATTCTCGTTAAAGCGCATGCAAGCATCGTGAAACCTTAAAGAACAATGTCATTTAGCGAGATACAGCGTTCTGTACTGCAATAAGTTAGTGAAAAACTGTGAGGTTATGCAAATATCGTAATTATGAACGAAACAGTGTAATAGAGCGTTTTTAGATACAAGTGCGAATGTTCGGTTAGGTTAAGATATGAACCGTCGTAAAACCGCATTAAACAAAGTCACTTAGTGAGATGCAGTGTTTTTCACCATTACAAGTCGGGAACTGCGATATCTAATGTGAAAGCGCTTGCAACCGTCGTTAGGTTAGGTTAGCTTAGGTTAGGTTAGGTTAGGTTAGGTTAGGTTAGGTTTGGTTAGGTTAGGTTAGGTTAGGTTAGGTTAGATTAGGTTAGGTTGGGTTGAGTTGGGTTAGGTTAGGTTAGGTTAGGTTACGTTGGGTTAGGTTAGGTTAGGTTAGGTTACGTTAGGTTAGGTTAGGTTACGTTAGGTTAGGTTAGGTTATGTTAGGTAAGGTTAGGTTAGGGTAGGTTAGGTTGGGGTGGGTGTTGTTGGGTTGGGTTGGGTTGGGTTAGGTTTGGTTAGGTTAGGTTAGGTTACGTTAGGTTAAGGTATGAACCGTCGTAAATCCGCGTTAAACAATGTCACTTAGTGAGATGCAGTGTTTTTCACCTTTACAAGTTGGGAACTGCGTTATCTAATGTGAAAGCGCTTGAAACCGTCGTAATGTTGTAGAAAGCAATGTAAAGTAGCGAGTAAAACGTTTTCTAACGATAGAAGTCCGAAGGTTATGTTAGGTTGAGTTATGTTAGTTTAAGCTAGGTAGCGTCGTGAAACCACCAAAAACGACGTCATCTAACGAGATAGTGTTGTTTTATTGCGAGTACGAAACTGCGATAGGTGAAATGTTGTGAAAGCACACAAAACGTCATGAACAAGCCAAATACGGCGTGTTGTACCGTTACAAGTGCGAAACTGCTATGTTGTGATATTCTCGTTAAAGCGCATGCAAGCATCGTGAAACCTTAAGGAATGATGTCATTTAGCGAGAGACAGCGTTCTGTACTGTAATAAGTTGGTGAAAAACTGTGAGGTCATGCAAATATCGTAATTGTGAACGAAACAGTGTAATAGAGCGTTTTGAGATACAAGCGCGAATGTTAGGTTAGGTCAAGATATGAACCGTCGTAAAACCGCATTGAACAATGTCACTTTGTGAGATGCAGGTTTTTTCACCATTACAAGTCGGGAACTGCGATATCTAATGTGAAAGTGCATGAAACCGTCGTAATGTTGTAGAGAGCATTGTAAAGTAGCGAGTAAAACGTTTTCTAACGATAGAAGTGCGAAGGTTATGTTAGGTTGAGTTATGTTAGTTTAAGCTAGGTAGCGTCGTGAAACCACCAAAAACGACGCCATCTAACGAGATAGTGTTGTTTTATTGCGAGTACGAAAGTGCGATAGGTGAAATGTTGTGAAAGCACACAAAACGTCATGAACAAGCCAAATACGGCGTGCTGTACCGTTACAAGTGCGAAACTGCTATGTTGTGATATTCTCGTTAAAGCGCATGGAAACATCGTGAAACCTTAAAGAACGATGTCATTTAGCGAGATACAGCGTTCTGTACTGCAATAGGTTGGTGAAAAACTGTGAGGTCATGCAAATATCGTAATTGTGAACGAAACAGTGTAATTGAGCGTAATTAGATACAAGTGCGAATGTTAGGTTAGGTTGAGATATCAACCGTCGTAAAACCGCATTAAACAATGTCACTTAGTGAGATGTAGTGTTTTTCAACATTACAAGTCGGGAACTACGATATCTAATAGGAAAACGCATGAAACCGTCGTAATCTTGTAGAAAACATTGTAAAGCTGCGAGTAAAACGTTTTCTAACGACAGAAGGGCGAAGGTTAGGTTAGTTTAAGCTAGGTAACGTCGTGAAACTACCAAAAACGACGTCACCTAACGAGATAGTGTTGTTTTATTGCGAGTATTAAACTGCGATAGGTGAAATGTTGTGAAAGCACACAAAACGGCATGAACAAGCCAAATACTGCGTGTTCTACCGTTACAAGTGCGAAACTGCTCTGTTGTGATATTCTCGTTAAAGCGCATGCAAGCATCGTGAAACCTTAAAGGACAATGTCATTTAGCGAGATACAGCGTTCTGTACTGCAATAAGTTGGTGAAAAACTGTGAGGTTATGCAAATATCGTAATTGTGAACGAAACAGTGTAATAGAGCGTTTTTCGATTCAAGTGCGAATGTTAGGTTAGGTTAAGATATGAACCGTCGTAAAACCGCATTAAACAATGTCACTTAGTGAGATGCAGTGTTTTTCACCATTACAAGTCAGGAACTGCGATATCTAATGTGAAAGCGCTTGCAACCGTCGTTAGGTTAGGTTAGGTTAGGTTAGGTTAGGTTTGGATAGGTTAGGTTAGGTTAGGTTAGATTAGGTTAGGTTGGGTTGAGTTGGGTTAGGTTGGGTTAGGGTAGGTTAGGTTAGGTTACATTAGGTTAGGTTAGGTTACGTTAGGTTAGGTTACGTTAGGTTAGGTTAGGTTAGGTAAGGATAGTTTGGTTAGGTTAGGTAAGGTTAGGTTAGGTTAGGTTAGGTGGGTTGGGTGTTGTTGGGTTGGGTTGGGTTAGGTTTGGTTAGGTTAGGTTGGGTTGGGTTGGGTTAGGTTAGGTTAGGTTAGGTTAGGTAAAGTTAGGTTAGGTTAGGTTAGGTTACGTTAGGTTAAGGTATGAACCGTCGTAAAACCGCATTAAACAATGTCACTTAGTGAGATGCAGTGTTTTTCACCTTTACAAGTTGGGAACTGCGATATCTAATGTGAAAGCGCTTGAAACCGTCGTAATGTTGTAGAAAGCAATGTAAAGTAGCGAGTAAAACGTTTTCTAACGATAGAAGTGCGAAGGTTATGTTAGGTTGAATTATGTTAGTTTAAGCTAGGTGGCGTCGTGAAACCACCAAAAAGGACGTCATCTAACGAGATATAATTGTTTTATTTCATGTACGAAACTGCAATAGGTGAAATGTTGTGAAAGCACACAAAACGGAATGAACAAGCCAAATACTGCGTGTTCTACCGTTACAAGTGCGAAACTGCTATGTTGTGATATTCTCGTTAGAGCGCATGCAAGCATCGTGAAACCTTAAAGCATGATGTCATTTAGCGAGAGACAGCGTTCTGTACTGTAATAAGTTGGTGAAAAACAGTGAGGTCATGCAAATATCGTAATTGTGAACGAAACAGTGTAATAGAGCGTTTTGAGATACAAGCGCGAACGTTAGGTTAGGTTAAGATATGAACCGTCGTAAAACCGCATGAAACAATGTCACTAAGTGAGATGCAGTGTTTTTCACCATTACAAGTCGGGAACTGCGATATCTATTGTGAAAGCGCATGAAACTGTCGTAATGTTGTAGAGAGCATTGTAAAGTAGCGAGTAAAACGTTTTCTAACGATAGAAGTGCGAAGGTTATATTAGGTTGAGTTATGTTAGTTTAAGCTATGTAGCGTCGTGAGACCACCAAAAAGAACGTCATCTAACGAGATAGTGTTGTTTTATTGCATGTACGAAACTGCAATAGGTGAAATGCTGTGAAAGTACACAAAACGGCATGAACAAGCCAGATACTGCGTGTTGTACCGTTACAAGTGCGTAACTGCTATAATGTGATTTTCTCGTTAAAGCGCATGCAAGCATCGTGAAACCTTAAAGAATGATGTCATTTAGCGAGAGACAGCGTTCTGTACTGTAATAAGTTGGTGAAAAACTGTGAGGTCATGCAAATATCGTAATTGTGAACAAAACAGTGTAATAGAGCGTTTTGAGATACAAGCGCGAATGTTAGGTTAGGTTAAGATATGAACCGTCGTAAAACCGCATTGAACAATGTCACTTTGTGAGATGCAGGTTTTTTCACCATTACAAGTCGGGAACTGCGATATCTAATGTGAAAGTGCATGAAACCGTCGTAATGTTGTAGAGAGCATTGTAAAGTAGCGAATAAAACGTTTTCTAACGATAGAAGTGCGAAGGTTATGTTAGGTTGAATTATGTTAGTTTAAGCTAGGTAGCGTCGTGAAACCACCAAAAAGACATCATCTAACGAGATATAATTGTTTTATTTCATGTACGAAACTGCAATAGGTGAAATGTTGTGAAAGCACACAAAACGGCATGAACAAGCCAAATACTGCGTGTTCTACCGTTACAATTGCGAAACTGCTATATTGTGATATTCTCGTTAAAGCGCATGCAAGCATCGTGAAACCTTAAAGAACAATGTCATTTAGCGAGATACAGCGTTCTGTACTGCAATAAGTTAGTGAAAAACTGTGAGGTTATGCAAATATCGTAATTATGAACGAAACAGTGTAATAGAGCGTTTTTAGATACACGTGCGAATGTTCGGTTAGGTTAAGATATGAACCGTCGTAAAACCGCATTAAACAAAGTCACTTAGTGAGATGCAGTGTTTTTCACCATTACAAGTCGGGAACTGCGATATCTAATGTGAAAGCGCTTGCAACCGTCGTAAGGTTAGGTTAGCTTAGGTTAGGTTAGGTTAGGTTAGGTTAGGTTAGGTTTGGTTAGGTTAGGTTAGGTTAGGTTAGGTTAGATTAGGTTAGGTTGGGTTGAGTTGGGTTAGGTTAGGTTAGGTTAGGTTACGTTGGGTTAGGTTAGGTTAGGTTAGGTTACGTTAGGTTAGGTTAGGTTACGTTAGGTTAGGTTAGGTTATGTTAGGTAAGGTTAGGTTAGGGTAGGTTAGGTTGGGGTGGGTGTTGTTGGGTTGGGTTGGGTTGGGTTAGGTTTGGTTAGGTTAGGTTAGGTTACGTTAGGTTAAGGTATGAACCGTCGTAAATCCGCGTTAAACAATGTCACTTAGTGAGATGCAGTGTTTTTCACCTTTACAAGTTGGGAACTGCGTTATCTAATGTGAAAGCGCTTGAAACCGTCGTAATGTTGTAGAAAGCAATGTAAAGTAGCGAGTAAAACGTTTTCTAACGATAGAAGTCCGAAGGTTATGTTAGGTTGAGTTATGTTAGTTTAAGCTAGGTAGCGTCGTGAAACCACCAAAAACGACGTCATCTAACGAGATAGTGTTGTTTTATTGCGAGTACGAAACTGCGATAGGTGAAATGTTGTGAAAGCACACAAAACGTCATGAACAAGCCAAATACGGCGTGTTGTACCGTTACAAGTGCGAAACTGCTATGTTGTGATATTCTCGTTAAAGCGCATGCAAGCATCGTGAAACCTTAAGGAATGATGTCATTTAGCGAGAGACAGCGTTCTGTACTGTAATAAGTTGGTGAAAAACTGTGAGGTCATGCAAATATCGTAATTGTGAACGAAACAGTGTAATAGAGCGTTTTGAGATACAAGCGCGAATGTTAGGTTAGGTCAAGATATGAACCGTCGTAAAACCGCATTGAACAATGTCACTTTGTGAGATGCAGGTTTTTTCACCATTACAAGTCGGGAACTGCGATATCTAATGTGAAAGTGCATGAAACCGTCGTAATGTTGTAGAGAGCATTGTAAAGTAGCGAGTAAAACGTTTTCTAACAATAGAAGTGCGAAGGTTATGTTAGGTTGAGTTATGTTAGTTTAAGCTAGGTAGCGTCGTGAAACCACCAAAAACGACGCCATCTAACGAGATAGTGTTGTTTTATTGCGAGTACGAAAGTGCGATAGGTGAAATGTTGTGAAAGCACACAAAACGTCATGAACAAGCCAAATACGGCGTGCTGTACCGTTACAAGTTCGAAACTGCTATGTTGTGATATTCTCGTTAAAGCGCATGGAAACATCGTGAAACCTTAAAGAACGATGTCATTTAGCGAGATACAGCGTTCTGTACTGCAATAGGTTGGTGAAAAACTGTGAGGTCATGCAAATATCGTAATTGTGAACGAAACAGTGTAATTGAGCGTAATTAGATACAAGTGCGAATGTTAGGTTAGGTTGAGATATCAACCGTCGTAAAACCGCATTAAACAATGTCACTTAGTGAGATGTAGTGTTTTTCAACATTACAAGTCGGGAACTACGATATCTAATAGGAAAACGCATGAAACCGTCGTAATCTTGTAGAAAACATTGTAAAGCTGCGAGTAAAACGTTTTCTAACGACAGAAGGGCGAAGGTTAGGTTAGTTTAAGCTAGGTAACGTCGTGAAACTACCAAAAACGACGTCACCTAACGAGATAGTGTTGTTTTATTGCGAGTATTAAACTGCGATAGGTGAAATGTTGTGAAAGCACACAAAACGGCATGAACAAGCCAAATACTGCGTGTTCTACCGTTACAAGTGCGAAACTGCTCTGTTGTGATATTCTCGTTAAAGCGCATGCAAGCATCGTGAAACCTTAAAGGACAATGTCATTTAGCGAGATACAGCGTTCTGTACTGCAATAAGTTGGTGAAAAACTGTGAGGTTATGCAAATATCGTAATTGTGAACGAAACAGTGTAATAGAGCGTTTTTCGATTCAAGTGCGAATGTTAGGTTAGGTTAAGATATGAACCATCGTAAAACCGCATTAAACAATGTCACTTAGTGAGATGCAGTGTTTTTCACCATTACAAGTCAGGAACTGCGATATCTAATGTGAAAGCGCTTGCAACCGTCGTTAGGTTAGGTTAGGTTAGGTTAGGTTAGGTTTGGATAGGTTAGGTTAGGTTAGGTTAGATTAGGTTAGGTTGGGTTGAGTTGGGTTAGGTTGGGTTAGGGTAGGTTAGGTTAGGTTACATTAGGTTAGGTTAGGTTACGTTAGGTTAGGTTACGTTAGGTTAGGTTAGGTTAGGTAAGGATAGTTTGGTTAGGTTAGGTAAGGTTAGGTTAGGTTAGGTTAGGTGGGTTGGGTGTTGTTGGGTTGGGTTGGGTTAGGTTTGGTTAGGTTAGGTTGGGTTGGGTTGGGTTAGGTTAGGTTAGGTTAGGTTAGGTAAAGTTAGGTTAGGTTAGGTTAGGTTACGTTAGGTTAAGGTATGAACTGTCGTAAAACCGCATTAAACAATGTCACTTAGTGAGATGCAGTGTTTTTCACCTTTACAAGTTGGGAACTGCGATATCTAATGTGAAAGCGCTTGAAACCGTCGTAATGTTGTAGAAAGCAATGTAAAGTAGCGAGTAAAACGTTTTCTAACGATAGAAGTGCGAAGGTTATGTTAGGTTGAATTATGTTAGTTTAAGCTAGGTAGCGTCGTGAAACCACCAAAAAGGACGTCATCTAACGAGATATAATTGTTTTATTTCATGTACGAAACTGCAATAGGTGAAATGTTGTGAAAGCACACGAAACGGCATGAACAAGCCAAATACTGCGTGTTCTACCGTTACAAGTGCGAAACTGCTATGTTGTGATATTCTCGTTAGAGCGCATGCAAGCATCGTGAAACCTTAAAGCATGATGTCATTTAGCGAGAGACAGCGTTCTGTACTGTAATAAGTTGGTGAAAAACAGTGAGGTCATGCAAATATCGTAATTGTGAACGAAACAGTGTAATAGAGCGTTTTGAGATACAAGCGCGAACGTTAGGTTAGGTTAAGATATGAACCGTCGTAAAACCGCATGAAACAATGTCACTAAGTGAGATGCAGTGTTTTTCACTATTACAAGTCGGGAACTGCGATATCTATTGTGAAAGCGCATGAAACTGTCGTAATGTTGTAGAGAGCATTGTAAAGTAGCGAGTAAAACGTTTTCTAACGATAGAAGTGCGAAGGTTATATTAGGTTGAGTTATGTTAGTTTAAGCTATGTAGCGTCGTGAGACCACCAAAAAGAACGTCATCTAACGAGATAGTGTTGTTTTATTGCATGTACGAAACTGCAATAGGTGAAATGCTGTGAAAGTACACAAAACGGCATGAACAAGCCAGATACTGCGTGTTGTACCGTTACAAGTGCGTAACTGCTATAATGTGATTTTCTCGTTAAAGCGCATGCAAGCATCGTGAAACCTTAAAGAACGATGTCATTTAGCGAGATACAGCGTTCTGTACTGCAATAAGTTGGTGAAAAACTGTGAGGTTATGCAAATATTGTAATTGTGAACGAAACAGTGTAATAGAGCGTTTTTCAATACAAGTGCGAATCTTAAGTTAGGTTAAGATATGAACCGTCGTAAAACCGCATTAAACAATGTCACTTAGTGAGATGCAGTGTTTTTCACCATTACAAGTCGGGAACTGCGATATCTAATGTGAAAGCGCTTGCAAACGTCGTTAGGTTAGGTTAGGTTAGGTTAGGTTACGTTAGGTTAGGTTAGGTTAGGTTTGGTTAGGTTAGGTTAGGTTAGGTTATGTTAGGTAAGGTTTGGTTAGGTTAGGTTAGGTTAGGTTGGGTTAGGTTGGGTTAAGTAAGGTTAGGTTAGGTTGGGTTAGGTTAGGTTAGGTTAGGTTAGGTTAAGATATGAACCGCGCTAAAACCGCATTAAACAATGTCACTTAGTGAGATGCTGTGTTTTTCACCATTACAAGTCGGGAACTGCGATATCTAATGTGAAAGCGCATGAAACCGTCGTAATCTTGTAGAAAGCAATGTAAAGTAGCGAGTAAAACGTTTTCTAACGATAAAAGTGCGAAGGTTATGTTAGGTTGAGTTATGTTAGTTTAAGCTAGGTAGCGTCGTGAAACCACCAAAAACGACGTCATCTAACGAGATAGTGTTGTTTTATTGCGAGTACGAAACTGCGATAGGTGAAATGTTGTGAAAGCACACAAAACGGCATGAACAAACCAAATACTGCGTGTTGTACCGTTACAAGTGCGAAACTGCTATGTTGTGATATTCTCGTTAAAGCGCATGCAAGCATCGTGAAACCTTAAAGAATGATGTCATTTAGCGAAAGACAGCGTTCTGTACTGTAATAAGTTGGTGAAAAACTGTGAGGTCATGCAAATATCGTATTTGTGAACGAAACAGTGTAATAGAGCGTTTTGAGATACAAGCGCGAATGTTAGGTTAGGTTAAGATATGAACCGTCGTAAAACCGCATTAAACAATGACACTTAGTGAGATGCAGTGTTTTTCACCATTACAAGTCGGGAACTGCGATACCTAATGTGAAAGCGCTTGCAACCGTCGTTAGGTTAGGTTAGGTTAGGTTAGGTTAGGTTAGGTTTGGTTAGGTTAGGTTAGGTTAGGTTAGATTAGGTTAGGTTGGGTTGAGTTGGGTTAGGTTAGGTTAGGTTAGGTTACGTTGGGTTAGGTTAGGTTAGGTTAGGTTAGGTTACGTTAGGTTAGGTTAGGTTACGTTAGGTTAGGTTAGCTTAGGTTAGGTAAGGATAATTTGGTTAGGTTAGGTAAGGATAATTTGGTTAGGTTAGGTAAGGTTAGGTTAGGTTAGGTTAGGTTGGGGTGGGTGTTGTTGGGTTGGGTTGGGTTGGGTTAGGTTAGGTTAGGTTAGGTTAGGTTATGTTAGGTAAGGTTTGGTTAGGTTAGGTTAGGTTAGGTTGGGTTAGGTTGGGTTAAGTAAGGTTTGGTTAGGTTGGGTTAGGTTAGGTTAGGTTAGGTTAAGATATGAACCGCGCTAAAACCGCATTAAACAATGTCACTTAGTGAGATGCTGTGTTTTTCACCATTACAAGTCGGGAACTGCGATATCTAATGTGAAAGCGCATGAAACCGTCGTAATCTTGTAGAAAACATTGTAAAGCAGCGAATAAAACGTTTTCTAACGATAGATGTGCGAAGGTTACGTTAGTTTAAGCTAGGTAGCGTCGTGAAACTACCAAAAACGACGTCATCTAACGAGATAGTGTTGTTTTATTGCGAGTATTAAACTGCGATAGGTGAAATGTTGTGAAAGCACACAAAACGGCATGAACAAGCCAAATACTGCGTGTTCTACCGTTACAAGTGCGAAACTGCTATATTGTGATATTCTCGTTAAAGCGCATTCAAGCATCGTGAAACCTTAAAGAATGATGTCATTTAGCGAGAGACAGCGTTCTGTACTGTAATAAGTTGGTGAAAAACTGTGAGGTCATGCAAATATCGTATTTGTGAACGAAACAGTGTAATAGAGCGTTTTGAGATACAAGCGCGAATGTTAGGTTAGGTTAAGATATGAACCGTCGTAAAACCGCATTGAACAATGTCACTTTGTGAGATGCAGGTTTTTTCACCATTACAAGTCGGGAACTGCGATATCTAATGTGAAAGTGCATGAAACCGTCGTAATGTTGTAGAGAGCATTGTAAAGTAGCGAGTAAAACGTTTTCTAACGATAGAAGTGCGAAGGTTATGTTAGGTTGAATTATGTTAGTTTAAGCTAGGTAGCGTCGTGAAACCACCAAAAAAGACATCATCTAACGAGATATAATTGTTTTATTTCATGTACGAAACTGCAATAGGTGAAATGTTGTGAAAGCACACAAAACGGCATGAACAAGCCAAATACTGCGTGTTCTACCGTTACAAGTGCGAAACTGCTATATTGTGATATTCTCGTTAAAGCGCATGCAAGCATCGTGAAACCTTAAAGAACATTGTCATTTAGCGAGATACAGCGTTCTGTACTGCAATAAGTTAGTGAAAAACTGTGAGGTTATGCAAATATCGTAATTGTGTACGAAACAGTGTAATAGAGCGTTTTTAGATACAAGTGCGAATGTTCGGTTAGGTTAAGATATGAACCGTCGTAAAACCGCATTAAACAATGTCACTTAGTGAGATGCAGTGTTTTTCACCATTACAAGTCGGGAACTGCGATATCTAATGTGAAAGCGCTTGCAACCGTCGTTAGGTTAGGTTAGGTTAGGTTAGGTTAGATTAGGTTAGGTTGGGTTGAGTTGGGTTAGGTTAGGTTAGGTTAGGTTACGTTGGGTTAGGTTAGGTTAGGTTAGGTTACGTTAGGTTAGGTTAGGTTACGTTAGGTTAGGTTAGGTTAGGTAAGGATAATTTGGTTAGGTTAGGTAAGGATAATTTGGTTAGGTTAGGTTAGGTTAGGTTAGGTAAGGATAATTTGGTTAGGTTAGGTAAGGATAATTTGGTTAGGTTAGGTAAGGTTAGGTTAGGGTAGGTTAGGTTGGGGTGGGTGTTGTTGGGTTGGGTTGGGTTGGGTTAGGTTTGGTTAGGTTAGGTTAGGTTACGTTAGGTTAGGTTAGGTTAGGTTACGTTAGGTTATGTTAGGTTAGGTTAGGTTACGTTAGGTTAGGTTAGATCAGGTAAGGTTAGGTTACGTTAGAATAGGTTAGGTTAGGTTAGGTTACGTTAGGTTAGGTTAGGTTAGGTTAGGTTTGGTTAGGTTAGGTTAGGTTAGCTTAGGTTAGGTTAGGTTAGGTTACGTTAGGTTAAAATATGAACCGTCGTAAAACCGCATTAAACAATGTCACTTAGTGAGATGCAGTGTTTTTCACCTTTACAAGTTGGGAACTGCGTTATCAAATGTGAAAGCGCTTGAAACCGTCGTAATGTTGTAGAAAGCAATGTATAGTAGCGACTAAAACGTTTTCTAACGATAGAAGTCCGAAGGTTATGTTAGGTTGAGTTATGTTAGTTTAAGCTAGGTAGCGTCGTGAAACCACCAAAAACGACGCCATCTAACGAGATAGTGTTGTTTTATTGCGAGTACGAAACTGCGATAGGTGAAATGTTGTGAAAGCACACAAAACGTCATGAACAAGCCAAATACGGCGTGTTGTACCGTTACAAGTGCGAAACTGCTATGTTGTGATATTCTCGTTAAAGCGCATGGAAACATCGTGAAACCTTAAAGAACGATGTCATTTAGCGAGATACAGCGTTCTGTACTGCAATAAGTTGGTGAAAAACTGTGAGGTCATGCAAATATCGTAATTGTGAACGAAACAGTGTAATTGAGCGTAATTAGATACAAGTGCGAATGTTAGGTTAGGTTGAGATATCAACCGTCGTAAAACCGCATTAAACAATGTCACTTAGTGAGATGTAGTGTTTTTCAACATTACAAGTCGGGAACTACGATATCTAATAGGAAAGCGCATGAAACCGTCGTAATCTTGTAGAAAACATTGTAAAGCTGCGAGTAAAACGTTTTCTAACGACAGAAGTGCGAAGGTTAGGTTAGGTTAGGTTAGTTTAAGCTAGGTAACGTCGTGAAACTACCAAAAACGACGTCATCTAACGAGATAGTGTTGTTTTATTGCGAGTGTTAAACTGCGATAGGTGAAATGTTGTGAAAGCACACAAAACGGCATGAACAAGCCAAATACTGCGTGTTCTACCGTTACAAGTGCGAAACTGCTATATTGTGATATTCTCGTTAAAGCGCATTCAAGCATCGTGAAACCTTAAAGAATGATGTCATTTAGCGAGAGACAGCGTTCTGTACTGTAATAAGTTGGTGAAAAACTGTGAGGTCATGCAAATATCGTATTTGTGAACGAAACAGTGTAATAGAGCGTTTTGAGATACAAGCGCGAATGTTAGGTTAGGTTAAGATATGAACCGTCGTAAAACCGCATTGAACAATGTCACTTTGTGAGATGCAGGTTTTTTCACCATTACAAGTCGGGAACTGCGATATCTAATGTGAAAGTGCATGAAACCGTCGTAATGTTGTAGAGAGCATTGTAAAGTAGCGAGTAAAACGTTTTCTAACGATAGAAGTGCGAAGGTTATGTTAGGTTGAATTATGTTAGTTTAAGCTAGGTAGCGTCGTGAAACCACCAAAAAAGACATCATCTAACGAGATATAATTGTTTTATTTCATGTACGAAACTGCAATAGGTGAAATGTTGTGAAAGCACACAAAACGGCATGAACAAGCCAAATACTGCGTGTTCTACCGTTACAAGTGCGAAACTGCTATACTGTGATATTCTCGTTAAAGCGCATGCAAGCATCGTGAAACCTTAAAGAACAATGTCATTTAGCGAGATACAGCGTTCTGTACTGCAATAAGTTAGTGAAAAACTGTGAGGTTATGCAAATATCGTAATTGTGAACGAAACAGTGTAATAGAGCGTTTTTCGATTCAAGTGCGAATGTTAGGTTAGGTTAAGATATGAACCGTCGTAAAACCGCATTAAACAATGTCACTTAGTGAGATGCAGTGTTTTTCACCATTACAAGTCAGGAACTGCGATATCTAATGTGAAAGCGCTTGCAACCGTCGTTAGGTTAGGTTAGGTTAGGTTAGGTTAGGTTTGGATAGGTTAGGTTAGGTTAGGTTAGATTAGGTTAGGTTGGGTTGAGTTGGGTTAGGTTGGGTTAGGGTAGGTTAGGTTAGGTTACATTAGGTTAGGTTAGGTTACGTTAGGTTAGGTTACGTTAGGTTAGGTTAGGTTAGGTAAGGATAGTTTGGTTAGGTTAGGTAAGGTTAGGTTAGGTTAGGTTAGGTGGGTTGGGTGTTGTTGGGTTGGGTTGGGTTAGGTTTGGTTAGGTTAGGTTGGGTTGGGTTGGGTTAGGTTAGGTTAGGTTAGGTTAGGTAAAGTTAGGTTAGGTTAGGTTAGGTTACGTTAGGTTAAGGTATGAACCGTCGTAAAACCGCATTAAACAATGTCACTTAGTGAGATGCAGTGTTTTTCACCTTTACAAGTTGGGAACTGCGATATCTAATGTGAAAGCGCTTGAAACCGTCGTAATGTTGTAGAAAGCAATGTAAAGTAGCGAGTAAAACGTTTTCTAACGATAGAAGTGCGAAGGTTATGTTAGGTTGAATTATGTTAGTTTAAGCTAGGTAGCGTCGTGAAACCACCAAAAAGGACGTCATCTAACGAGATATAATTGTTTTATTTCATGTACGAAACTGCAATAGGTGAAATGTTGTGAAAGCACACAAAACGGCATGAACAAGCCAAATACTGCGTGTTCTACCGTTACAAGTGCGAAACTGCTATGTTGTGATATTCTCGTTAGAGCGCATGCAAGCATCGTGAAACCTTAAAGCATGATGTCATTTAGCGAGAGACAGCGTTCTGTACTGTAATAAGTTGGTGAAAAACAGTGAGGTCATGCAAATATCGTAATTGTGAACGAAACAGTGTAATAGAGCGTTTTGAGATACAAGCGCGAACGTTAGGTTAGGTTAAGATATGAACCGTCGTAAAACCGCATGAAACAATGTCACTAAGTGAGATGCAGTGTTTTTCACCATTACAAGTCGGGAACTGCGATATCTATTGTGAAAGCGCATGAAACTGTCGTAATGTTGTAGAGAGCATTGTAAAGTAGCGAGTAAAACGTTTTCTAACGATAGAAGTGCGAAGGTTATATTAGGTTGAGTTATGTTAGTTTAAGCTATGTAGCGTCGTGAGACCACCAAAAAGAACGTCATCTAACGAGATAGTGTTGTTTTATTGCATGTACGAAACTGCAATAGGCGAAATGCTGTGAAAGTACACAAAACGGCATGAACAAGCCAGATACTGCGTGTTGTACCGTTACAAGTGCGTAACTGCTATAATGTGATTTTCTCGTTAAAGCGCATGCAAGCATCGTGAAACCTTAAAGAACGATGTCATTTAGCGAGATACAGCGTTCTGTACTGCAATAAGTTGGTGAAAAACTGTGAGGTTATGCAAATATTGTAATTGTGAACGAAACAGTGTAATAGAGCGTTTTTCAATACAAGTGCGAATCTTAAGTTAGGTTAAGATATGAACCGTCGTAAAACCGCATTAAACAATGTCACTTAGTGAGATGCAGTGTTTTTCACCATTACAAGCCGGGAACTGCGATATCTAATGTGAAAGCGCTTGCAAACGTCGTTAGGTTAGGTTAGGTTAGGTTAGGTTACGTTAGGTTAGGTTAGGTTAGGTTTGGTTAGGTTAGGTTAGGTTAGGTTATGTGAGGTAAGGTTTGGTTAGGTTAGGTTAGGTTAGGTTGGGTTAGGTTGGGTTAAGTAAGGTTAGGTTAGGTTGGGTTAGGTTAGGTTAGGTTAGGTTAGGTTAAGATATGAACCGCGCTAAAACCGCATTAAACAATGTCACTTAGTGAGATGCTGTGTTTTTCACCATTACAAGTCGGGAACTGCGATATCTAATGTGAAAGCGCATGAAACCGTCGTAATCTTGTAGAAAGCAATGTAAAGTAGCGAGTAAAACGTTTTCTAACGATAAAAGTGCGAAGGTTATGTTAGGTTGAGTTATGTTAGTTTAAGCTAGGTAGCGTCGTGAAACCACCAAAAACGACGTCATCTAACGAGATAGTGTTGTTTTATTGCGAGTACGAAACTGCGATAGGTGAAATGTTGTGAAAGCACACAAAACGGCATGAACAAACCAAATACTGCGTGTTGTACCGTTACAAGTGCGAAACTGCTATGTTGTGATATTCTCGTTAAAGCGCATGCAAGCATCGTGAAACCTTAAAGAATGATGTCATTTAGCGAAAGACAGCGTTCTGTACTGTAATAAGTTGGTGAAAAACTGTGAGGTCATGCAAATATCGTATTTGTGAACGAAACAGTGTAATAGAGCGTTTTGAGATACAAGCGCGAATGTTAGGTTAGGTTAAGATATGAACCGTCGTAAAACCGCATTAAACAATGACACTTAGTGAGATGCAGTGTTTTTCACCATTACAAGTCGGGAACTGCGATACCTAATGTGAAAGCGCTTGCAACCGTCGTTAGGTTAGGTTAGGTTAGGTTAGGTTAGGTTAGGTTAGGTTTGGTTAGGTTAGGTTAGGTTAGGTTAGATTAGGTTAGGTTGGGTTGAGTTGGGTTAGGTTAGGTTAGGTTAGGTTACGTTGGGTTAGGTTAGGTTAGGTTAGGTTAGGTTACGTTAGGTTAGGTTAGGTTACGTTAGGTTAGGTTAGGTTAGGTTAGGTAAGGATAATTTGGTTAGGTTAGGTAAGGATAATTTTGTTAGGTTAGGTAAGGTTAGGTTAGGTTAGGTTAGGTTGGGGTGGGTGTTGTTGGGTTGGGTTGGGTTGGGTTAGGTTAGGTTAGGTTAGGTTAGGTTATGTTAAGTAAGGTTTGGTTAGGTTAGGTTAGGTTAGGTTGGGTTAGGTTGGGTTAAGTAAGGTTTGGTTAGGTTGGGTTAGGTTAGGTTAGGTTAGGTTAAGATATGAACCGCGCTAAAACCGCATTAAACAATGTCACTTAGTGAGATGCTGTGTTTTTCACCATTACAAGTCGGGAACTGCGATATCTAATGTGAAAGCGCATGAAACCGTCGTAATCTTGTAGAAAACATTGTAAAGCAGCGAATAAAACGTTTTCTAACGATAGATGTGCGAAGGTTACGTTAGTTTAAGCTAGGTAGCGTCGTGAAACTACCAAAAACGACGTCATCTAACGAGATAGTGTTGTTTTATTGCGAGTATTAAACTGCGATAGGTGAAATGTTGTGAAAGCACACAAAACGGCATGAACAAGCCAAATACTGCGTGTTCTACCGTTACAAGTGCGAAACTGCTATATTGTGATATTCTCGTTAAAGCGCATTCAAGCATCGTGAAACCTTAAAGAATGATGTCATTTAGCGAGAGACAGCGTTCTGTACTGTAATAAGTTGGTGAAAAACTGTGAGGTCATGCAAATATTGTATTTGTGAACGAAACAGTGTAATAGAGCGTTTTGAGATACAAGCGCGAATGTTAGGTTAGGTTAAGATATGAACCGTCGTAAAACCGCATTGAACAATGTCACTTTGTGAGATGCAGGTTTTTTCACCATTACAAGTCGGGAACTGCGATATCTAATGTGAAAGTGCATGAAACCGTCGTAATGTTGTAGAGAGCATTGTAAAGTAGCGAGTAAAACGTTTTCTAACGATAGAAGTGCGAAGGTTATGTTAGGTTGAATTATGTTAGTTTAAGCTAGGTAGCGTCGTGAAACCACCAAAAAAGACATCATCTAACGAGATATAATTGTTTTATTTCATGTACGAAACTGCAATAGGTGAAATGTTGTGAAAGCACACAAAACGGCATGAACAAGCCAAATACTGCGTGTTCTACCGTTACAAGTGCGAAACTGCTATATTGTGATATTCTCGTTAAAGCGCATGCAAGCATCGTGAAACCTTAAAGAACATTGTCATTTAGCGAGATACAGCGTTCTGTACTGCAATAAGTTAGTGAAAAACTGTGAGGTTATGAAAATATCGTAATTGTGTACGAAACAGTGTAATAGAGCGTTTTTAGATACAAGTGCGAATGTTCGGTTAGGTTAAGATATGAACCGTCGTAAAACCGCATTAAACAATGTCACTTAGTGAGATGCAGTGTTTTTCACCATTACAAGTCGGGAACTGCGATATCTAATGTGAAAGCGCTTGCAACCGTCGTTAGGTTAGGTTAGGTTAGGTTAGGTTAGATTAGGTTAGGTTGGGTTGAGTTGGGTTAGGTTAGGTTAGGTTAGGTTACGTTGGGTTAGGTTAGGTTAGGTTAGGTTACGTTAGGTTAGGTTAGGTTACGTTAGGTTAGGTTAGGTTAGGTTAGGTAAGGATAATTTGGTTAGGTTAGGTAAGGATAATTTGGTTAGGTTAGGTTAGGTTAGGTTAGGTAAGGATAATTTGGTTAGGTTAGGTAAGGATAATTTGGTTAGGTTAGGTAAGGTTAGGTTAGGGTAGGTTAGGTTGGGGTGGGTGTTGTTGGGTTGGGTTGGGTTGGGTTAGGTTTGGTTAGGTTAGGTTAGGTTACGTTAGGTTAGGTTAGGTTAGGTTACGTTAGGTTATGTTAGGTTAGGTTGGGTTACGTTAGGTTAGGTTAGATCAGGTAAGGTTAGGTTACGTTAGAATAGGTTAGGTTAGGTTAGGTTACGTTAGGTTAGGTTAGGTTAGGTTAGGTTTGGTTAGGTTAGGTTAGGTTAGCTTACGTTAGGTTAGGTTAGGTTACGTTAGGTTAAAATATGAACCGTCGTAAAACCGCATTAAACAATGTCACTTAGTGAGATGCAGTGTTTTTCACCTTTACAAGTTGGGAACTGCGTTATCAAATGTGAAAGCGCTTGAAACCGTCGTAATGTTGTAGAAAGCAATGTATAGTAGCGACTAAAACGTTTTCTAACGATAGAAGTCCGAAGGTTATGTTAGGTTGAGTTATGTTAGTTTAAGCTAGGTAGCGTCGTGAAACCACCAAAAACGACGCCATCTAACGAGATAGTGTTGTTTTATTGCGAGTACGAAACTGCGATAGGTGAAATGTTGTGAAAGCACACAAAACGTCATGAACAAGCCAAATACGGCGTGTTGTACCGTTACAAGTGCGAAACTGCTATGTTGTGATATTCTCGTTAAAGCGCATGGAAACATCGTGAAACCTTAAAGAACGATGTCATTTAGCGAGATACAGCGTTCTGTACTGCAATAAGTTGGTGAAAAACTGTGAGGTCATGCAAATATCGTAATTGTGAACGAAACAGTGTAATTGAGCGTAATTAGATACAAGTGCGAATGTTAGGTTAGGTTGAGATATCAACCGTCGTAAAACCGCATTAAACAATGTCACTTAGTGAGATGTAGT
Source organism: Rhipicephalus microplus (assembly GCF_043290135.1). Lineage (NCBI taxonomy): Eukaryota > Metazoa > Arthropoda > Arachnida > Ixodida > Ixodidae > Rhipicephalus > Rhipicephalus microplus. The sequence goes on along the minus strand of NW_027464585.1, from coordinate 56,172,697 downwards.
GTTTTTCAACATTACAAGTCGGGAACTACGATATCTAATAGGAAAGCGCATGAAACCGTCGTAATCTTGTAGAAAACATTGTAAAGCTGCGAGTAAAACGTTTTCTAACGACAGAAGTGCGAAGGTTAGGTTAGGTTAGGTTAAGCTAGGTAACGTCGTGAAACTACCAAAAACGACGTCATCTAACGAGATAGTGTTGTTTTATTGCGAGTGTTAAACTGCGATAGGTGAAATGTTGTGAAAGCACACAAAACGGCATGAACAAGCCAAATACTGCGTGTTCTACCGTTACAAGTGCGAAACTGCTATATTGTGATATTCTCGTTAAAGCGCATTCAAGCATCGTGAAACCTTAAAGAATGATGTCATTTAGCGAGAGACAGCGTTCTGTACTGTAATAAGTTGGTGAAAAACTGTGAGGTCATGCAAATATCGTATTTGTGAACGAAACAGTGTAATAGAGCGTTTTGAGATACAAGCGCGAATGTTAGGTTAGGTTAAGATATGAACCGTCGTAAAACCGCATTGAACAATGTCACTTTGTGAGATGCAGGTTTTTTCACCATTACAAGTCGGGAACTGCGATATCTAATGTGAAAGTGCATGAAACCGTCGTAATGTTGTAGAGAGCATTGTAAAGTAGCGAGTAAAACGTTTTCTAACGATAGAAGTGCGAAGGTTATGTTAGGTTGAATTATGTTAGTTTAAGCTAGGTAGCGTCGTGAAACCACCAAAAAAGACATCATCTAACGAGATATAATTGTTTTATTTCATGTACGAAACTGCAATAGGTGAAATGTTGTGAAAGCACACAAAACGGCATGAACAAGCCAAATACTGCGTGTTCTACCGTTACAAGTGCGAAACTGCTATACTGTGATATTCTCGTTAAAGCGCATGCAAGCATCGTGAAACCTTAAAGAACAATGTCATTTAGCGAGATACAGCGTTCTGTACTGCAATAAGTTAGTGAAAAACTGTGAGGTTATGCAAATATCGTAATTGTGAACGAAACAGTGTAATAGAGCGTTTTTAGATACAAGTGCGAATGTTCGGTTAGGTTAAGATATGAACCGTCGTAAAACCGCATTAAACAATGTCACTTAGTGAGATGCAGTGTTTTTCACCATTACAAGTCGGGAACTGCGATATCTAATGTGAAAGCGCTTGCAACCGTCGTTAGGTTAGGTTAGGTTAGGTTAGGTTAGGTTAGATTAGGTTAGGTTGGGTTGAGTTGGGTTAGGTTAGGTTAGGTTAGGTTACGTTGGGTTAGGTTAGGTTAGGTTAGGTTACGTTAGGTTAGGTTAGGTTACGTTAGGTTAGGTTAGGTTAGGTTAGGTAAGGATAATTTGGTTAGGTTAGGTAAGGATAATTTGGTTAGGTTAGGTTAGGTTAGGTAAGGATAATTTGGTTAGGTTAGGTAAGGATAATTTGGTTAGGTTAGGTAAGGTTAGGTTAGGGTAGGTTAGGTTGGGGTGGGTGTTGTTGGGTTGGGTTGGGTTGGGTTAGGTTTGGTTAGGTTACGTTAGGTTATGTTAGGTTAGGTTAGGTTACGTTAGGTTAGGTTAGATCAGGTAAGGTTAGGTTACGTTAGAATAGGTTAGGTAGGTTAGGTTACGTTAGGTTAGGTTAGGTTAGGTTAGGTTTGGTTAGGTTAGGTTAGGTTAGCTTAGGTTAGGTTAGGTTAGGTTACGTTAGGTTAAAATATGAACCGTCGTAAAACCGCATTAAACAATGTCACTTAGTGAGATGCAGTGTTTTTCACCTTTACAAGTTGGGAACTGCGTTATCTAATGTGAAAGCGCTTGAAACCGTCGTAATGTTGTAGAAAGCAATGTAAAGTAGCGACTAAAAAGTTTTCCAACGATAGAAGTCCGAAGGTTATGTTAGGTTGAGTTATGTTAGTTTAAGCTAGGTAGCGTCGTGAAACCACCAAAAACGACGCCATCTAACGAGATAGTGTTGTTTTATTGCGAGTACGAAACTGCGATAGGTGAAATGTTGTGAAAGCACACAAAACGTCATGAACAAGCCAAATACGGCGTGTTGTACCGTTACAAGTGCGAAACTGCTATGTTGTGATATTCTCGTTAAAGCGCATGGAAACATCGTGAAACCTTAAAGAACGATGTCATTTAGCGAGATACAGCGTTCTGTACTGCAATAAGTTGGTGAAAATCTGTGAGGTCATGCAAATATCGTAATTGTGAACGAAACAGTGTAATTGAGCGTAATTAGATACAAGTGCGAATGTTAGGTTAGGTTGAGATATCAACCGTCGTAAAACCGCATTGAACAATGTCACTTTGTGAGATGCAGGTTTTTTCACCATTACAAGTCGGGAACTGCGATATCTAATGTGAAAGTGCATGAAACCGTCGTAATGTTGTAGAGAGCATTGTAAAGTAGCGAGTAAAACGTTTTCTAACGATAGAAGTGCGAAGGTTATGTTAGGTTGAATTATGTTAGTTTAAGCTAGGTAGCGTCGTGAAACCACCAAAAAAGACATCATCTAACGAGATATAATTGTTTTATTTCATGTACGAAACTGCAATAGGTGAAATGTTGTGAAAGCACACAAAACGGCATGAACAAGCCAAATACTGCGTGTTCTACTGTTACAAGTGCGAAACTGCTATATTGTGATATTCTCGTTAAAGCGCATGCAAGCATCGTGAAACCTTAAAGAACATTGTCATTTAGCGAGATACAGCGTTCTGTACTGCAATAAGTTAGTGAAAAACTGTGAGGTTATGCAAATATCGTAATTGTGAACGAAACAGTGTAATAGAGCGTTTTTAGATACAAGTGCGAATGTTCGGTTAGGTTAAGATATGAACCGTCGTAAAACCGCATTAAACAATGTCACTTAGTGAGATGCAGTGTTTTTCACCATTACAAGTCGGGAACTGCGATATCTAATGTGAAAGCGCTTGCAACCGTCGTTAGGTTAGGTTAGGTTAGGTTAGGTTAGGTTAGATTAGGTTAGGTTGGGTTGAGTTGGGTTAGGTTAGGTTAGGTTAGGTTACGTTGGGTTAGGTTAGGTTAGGTTAGGTTACGTTAGGTTAGGTTAGGTTACGTTAGGTTAGGTTAGGTTAGGTTAGGTAAGGATAATTTGGTTAGGTTAGGTAAGGATAATTTGGTTAGGTTAGGTTAGGTTAGGTAAGGATAATTTGGTTAGGTTAGGTAAGGATAATTTGGTTAGGTTAGGTAAGGTTGGGTTAGGGTAGGTTAGGTTGGGGTGGGTGTTGTTGGGTTGGGTTGGGTTGGGTTAGGTTTGGTTAGGTTAGGTTAGGTTACGTTAGGTTAGGTTAGGTTAGGTTACGTTAGGTTATGTTAGGTTAGGTTAGGTTACGTTAGGTTAGGTTAGATCAGGTAAGGTTAGGTTACGTTAGAATAGGTTAGGTTAGGTTAGGTTACGTTAGGTTAGGTTAGGTTAGGTTAGGTTAGGTTAGGTTAGCTTAGGTTAGGTTAGGTTAGGTTACGTTAGGTTAAAATATGAACCGTCGTAAAACCGCATTAAACAATGTCACTTAGTGAGATGCAGTGTTTTTCACCTTCACAAGTTGGGAACTGCGTTATCAAATGTGAAAGCGCTTGAAACCGTCGTAATGTTGTAGAAAGCAATGTAAAGTAGCGACTAAAACGTTTTCTAACGATAGAAGTCCGAAGGTTATGTTAGGTTGAGTTATGTTAGTTTAAGCTAGGTAGCGTCGTGAAACCACCAAAAACGACGCCATCTAACGAGATAGTGTTGTTTTATTGCGAATACGAAACTGCGATAGGTGAAATGTTGTGAAAGCACACAAAACGTCATGAACAAGCCAAATACTGCGTGTTGTACCGTTACAATTGCGAAACTGCTATGTTGTGATATTCTCGTTAAAGCGCATGCAAGCATCGTGAAACCTTAAAGAATGATGTCATTTAGCGAGAGACAGCGTTCTGTACTGTAATAAGTTGGTGAAAAACTGTGAGGTCATGCAAATATCGTAATTGTGAACGAAACAGTGTAATAGAGCGTTTTGAGATACAAGCGCGAATGTTAGGTTAGGTTAAGATATGAACCGTCGTAAAACCGCATTGAACAATGTCACTTTGTGAGATGCAGGTTTTTTCACCATTACAAGTCGGGAACTGCGATATCTAATGTGAAAGTGCATGAAACCGTCGTAATGTTGTAGAGAGCATTGTAAAGTAGCGAATAAAACGTTTTCTAACGATAGAAGTGCGAAGGTTATGTTAGGTTGAATTATGTTAGTTTAAGCTAGGTAGCGTCGTGAAACCACCAAAAAGACATCATCTAACGAGATATAATTGTTTTATTTCATGTACGAAACTGCAATAGGTGAAATGTTGTGAAAGCACACAAAACGGCATGAACAAGCCAAATACTGCGTGTTCTACCGTTACAATTGCGAAACTGCTATATTGTGATATTCTCGTTAAAGCGCATGCAAGCATCGTGAAACCTTAAAGAACAATGTCATTTAGCGAGATACAGCGTTCTGTACTGCAATAAGTTAGTGAAAAACTGTGAGGTTATGCAAATATCGTAATTATGAACGAAACAGTGTAATAGAGCGTTTTTAGATACAAGTGCGAATGTTCGGTTAGGTTAAGATATGAACCGTCGTAAAACCGCATTAAACAAAGTCACTTAGTGAGATGCAGTGTTTTTCACCATTACAAGTCGGGAACTGCGATATCTAATGTGAAAGCGCTTGCAACCGTCGTTAGGTTAGGTTAGCTTAGGTTAGGTTAGGTTAGGTTAGGTTAGGTTTGGTTAGGTTAGGTTAGGTTAGGTTAGGTTAGATTAGGTTAGGTTGGGTTGAGTTGGGTTAGGTTAGGTTAGGTTAGGTTACGTTGGGTTAGGTTAGGTTAGGTTAGGTTACGTTAGGTTAGGTTAGGTTACGTTAGGTTAGGTTAGGTTATGTTAGGTAAGGTTAGGTTAGGGTAGGTTAGGTTGGGGTGGGTGTTGTTGGGTTGGGTTGGGTTGGGTTAGGTTTGGTTAGGTTAGGTTAGGTTACGTTAGGTTAAGGTATGAACCGTCGTAAATCCGCGTTAAACAATGTCACTTAGTGAGATGCAGTGTTTTTCACCTTTACAAGTTGGGAACTGCGTTATCTAATGTGAAAGCGCTTGAAACCGTCGTAATGTTGTAGAAAGCAATGTAAAGTAGCGAGTAAAACGTTTTCTAACGATAGAAGTCCGAAGGTTATGTTAGGTTGAGTTATGTTAGTTTAAGCTAGGTAGCGTCGTGAAACCACCAAAAACGACGTCATCTAACGAGATAGTGTTGTTTTATTGCGAGTACGAAACTGCGATAGGTGAAATGTTGTGAAAGCACACAAAACGTCATGAACAAGCCAAATACGGCGTGTTGTACCGTTACAAGTGCGAAACTGCTATGTTGTGATATTCTCGTTAAAGCGCATGCAAGCATCGTGAAACCTTAAGGAATGATGTCATTTAGCGAGAGACAGCGTTCTGTACTGTAATAAGTTGGTGAAAAACTGTGAGGTCATGCAAATATCGTAATTGTGAACGAAACAGTGTAATAGAGCGTTTTGAGATACAAGCGCGAATGTTAGGTTAGGTCAAGATATGAACCGTCGTAAAACCGCATTGAACAATGTCACTTTGTGAGATGCAGGTTTTTTCACCATTACAAGTCGGGAACTGCGATATCTAATGTGAAAGTGCATGAAACCGTCGTAATGTTGTAGAGAGCATTGTAAAGTAGCGAGTAAAACGTTTTCTAACGATAGAAGTGCGAAGGTTATGTTAGGTTGAGTTATGTTAGTTTAAGCTAGGTAGCGTCGTGAAACCACCAAAAACGACGCCATCTAACGAGATAGTGTTGTTTTATTGCGAGTACGAAAGTGCGATAGGTGAAATGTTGTGAAAGCACACAAAACGTCATGAACAAGCCAAATACGGCGTGCTGTACCGTTACAAGTGCGAAACTGCTATGTTGTGATATTCTCGTTAAAGCGCATGGAAACATCGTGAAACCTTAAAGAACGATGTCATTTAGCGAGATACAGCGTTCTGTACTGCAATAGGTTGGTGAAAAACTGTGAGGTCATGCAAATATCGTAATTGTGAACGAAACAGTGTAATTGAGCGTAATTAGATACAAGTGCGAATGTTAGGTTAGGTTGAGATATCAACTGTCGTAAAACCGCATTAAACAATGTCACTTAGTGAGATGTAGTGTTTTTCAACATTACAAGTCGGGAACTACGATATCTAATAGGAAAACGCATGAAACCGTCGTAATCTTGTAGAAAACATTGTAAAGCTGCGAGTAAAACGTTTTCTAACGACAGAAGGGCGAAGGTTAGGTTAGTTTAAGCTAGGTAACGTCGTGAAACTACCAAAAACGACGTCACCTAACGAGATAGTGTTGTTATATTGCGAGTATTAAACTGCGATAGGTGAAATGTTGTGAAAGCACACAAAACGGCATGAACAAGCCAAATACTGCGTGTTCTACCGTTACAAGTGCGAAACTGCTCTGTTGTGATATTCTCGTTAAAGCGCATGCAAGCATCGTGAAACCTTAAAGGACAATGTCATTTAGCGAGATACAGCGTTCTGTACTGCAATAAGTTGGTGAAAAACTGTGAGGTTATGCAAATATCGTAATTGTGAACGAAACAGTGTAATAGAGCGTTTTTCGATTCAAGTGCGAATGTTAGGTTAGGTTAAGATATGAACCGTCGTAAAACCGCATTAAACAATGTCACTTAGTGAGATGCAGTGTTTTTCACCATTACAAGTCAGGAACTGCGATATCTAATGTGAAAGCGCTTGCAACCGTCGTTAGGTTAGGTTAGGTTAGGTTAGGTTAGGTTTGGTTAGGTTAGGTTAGGTTAGGTTAGATTAGGTTAGGTTGGGTTGAGTTGGGTTAGGTTGGGTTAGGGTAGGTTAGGTTAGGTTACATTAGGTTAGGTTAGGTTACGTTAGGTTAGGTTACGTTAGGTTAGGTTAGGTTAGGTAAGGATAATTTGGTTAGGTTAGGTAAGGTTAGGTTAGGTTAGGTTAGGTGGGTTGGGTGTTGTTGGGTTGGGTTGGGTTAGGTTTGGTTAGGTTAGGTTGGGTTGGGTTGGGTTAGGTTAGGTTAGGTTAGGTTAGGTAAAGTTAGGTTAGGTTAGGTTAGGTTACGTTAGGTTAAGGTATGAACCGTCGTAAAACCGCATTAAACAATGTCACTTAGTGAGATGCAGTGTTTTTCACCTTTACAAGTTGGGAACTGCGATATCTAATGTGAAAGCGCTTGAAACCGTCGTAATGTTGTAGAAAGCAATGTAAAGTAGCGAGTAAAACGTTTTCTAACGATAGAAGTGCGAAGGTTATGTTAGGTTGAATTATGTTAGTTTAAGCTAGGTAGCGTCGTGAAACCACCAAAAAGGACGTCATCTAACGAGATATAATTGTTTTATTTCATGTACGAAACTGCAATAGGTGAAATGTTGTGAAAGCACACAAAACGGCATGAACAAGCCAAATACTGCGTGTTCTACCGTTACAAGTGCGAAACTGCTATGTTGTGATATTCTCGTTAGAGCGCATGCAAGCATCGTGAAACCTTAAAGCATGATGTCATTTAGCGAGAGACAGCGTTCTGTACTGTAATAAGTTGGTGAAAAACAGTGAGGTCATGCAAATATCGTAATTGTGAACGAAACAGTGTAATAGAGCGTTTTGAGATACAAGCGCGAACGTTAGGTTAGGTTAAGATATGAACCGTCGTAAAACCGCATGAAACAATGTCACTAAGTGAGATGCAGTGTTTTTCACCATTACAAGTCGGGAACTGCGATATCTATTGTGAAAGCGCATGAAACTGTCGTAATGTTGTAGAGAGCATTGTAAAGTAGCGAGTAAAACGTTTTCTAACGATAGAAGTGCGAAGGTTATATTAGGTTGAGTTATGTTAGTTTAAGCTATGTAGCGTCGTGAGACCACCAAAAAGAACGTCATCTAACGAGATAGTGTTGTTTTATTGCATGTACGAAACTGCAATAGGTGAAATGCTGTGAAAGTACACAAAACGGCATGAACAAGCCAGATACTGCGTGTACCGTTACAAGTGCGTAACTGCTATAATGTGATTTTCTCGTTAAAGCGCATGCAAGCATCGTGAAACCTTAAAGAACGATGTCATTTAGCGAGATACAGCGTTCTGTACTGCAATAAGTTGGTGAAAAACTGTGAGGTTATGCAAATATTGTAATTGTGAACGAAACAGTGTAATAGAGCGTTTTTCAATACAAGTGCGAATCTTAAGTTAGGTTAAGATATGAACCGTCGTAAAACCGCATTAAACAATGTCACTTAGTGAGATGCAGTGTTTTTCACCATTACAAGTCGGGAACTGCGATATCTAATGTGAAAGCGCTTGCAAACGTCGTTAGGTTAGGTTAGGTTAGGTTAGGTTACGTTAGGTTAGGTTAGGTTAGGTTTGGTTAGGTTAGGTTAGGTTAGGTTATGTTAGGTAAGGTTTGGTTAGGTTAGGTTAGGTTAGGTTGGGTTAGGTTGGGTTAAGTAAGGTTAGGTTAGGTTGGGTTAGGTTAGGTTAGGTTAGGTTAGGTTAAGATATGAACCGCGCTAAAACCGCATTAAACAATGTCACTTAGTGAGATGCTGTGTTTTTCACCATTACAAGTCGGGAACTGCGATATCTAATGTGAAAGCGCATGAAACCGTCGTAATCTTGTAGAAAGCAATGTAAAGTAGCGAGTAAAACGTTTTCTAACGATAAAAGTGCGAAGGTTATGTTAGGTTGAGTTATGTTAGTTTAAGCTAGGTAGCGTCGTGAAACCACCAAAAACGACGTCATCTAACGAGATAGTGTTGTTTTATTGCGAGTACGAAACTGCGATAGGTGAAATGTTGTGAAAGCACACAAAACGGCATGAACAAACCAAATACTGCGTGTTGTACCGTTACAAGTGCGAAACTGCTATGTTGTGATATTCTCGTTAAAGCGCATGCAAGCATCGTGAAACCTTAAAGAATGATGTCATTTAGCGAAAGACAGCGTTCTGTACTGTAATAAGTTGGTGAAAAACTGTGAGGTCATGCAAATATCGTATTTGTGAACGAAACAGTGTAATAGAGCGTTTTGAGATACAAGCGCGAATGTTAGGTTAGGTTAAGATATGAACCGTCGTAAAACCGCATTAAACAATGACACTTAGTGAGATGCAGTGTTTTTCACCATTACAAGTCGGGAACTGCGATACCTAATGTGAAAGCGCTTGCAACCGTCGTTAGGTTAGGTTAGGTTAGGTTAGGTTAGGTTAGGTTTGGTTAGGTTAGGTTAGGTTAGGTTAGATTAGGTTAGGTTGGGTTGAGTTGGGTTAGGTTAGGTTAGGTTAGGTTACGTTGGGTTAGGTTAGGTTAGGTTAGGTTAGGTTACGTTAGGTTAGGTTAGGTTACGTTAGGTTAGGTTAGGTTAGGTTAGGTAAGGATAATTTGGTTAGGTTAGGTAAGGATAATTTGGTTAGGTTAGGTAAGGTTAGGTTAGGTTAGGTTAGGTTGGGGTGGGTGTTGTTGGGTTGGGTTGGGTTGGGTTAGGTTAGGTTAGGTTAGGTTAGGTTATGTTAGGTAAGGTTTGGTTAGGTTAGGTTAGGTTAGGTTGGGTTAGGTTGGGTTAAGTAAGGTTAGGTTAGGTTGGGTTAGGTTAGGTTAGGTTAGGTTAAGATATGAACCGCGCTAAAACCGCATTAAACAATGTCACTTAGTGAGATGCTGTGTTTTTCACCATTACAAGTCGGGAACTGCGATATCTAATGTGAAAGCGCATGAAACCGTCGTAATCTTGTAGAAAACATTGTAAAGCAGCGAATAAAACGTTTTCTAACGATAGATGTGCGAAGGTTACGTTAGTTTGAGCTAGGTAGCGTCGTGAAACTACCAAAAACGACGTCATCTAACGAGATAGTGTTGTTTTATTGCGAGTATTAAACTGCGATAGGTGAAATGTTGTGAAAGCACACAAAACGGCATGAACAAGCCAAATACTGCGTGTTCTACCGTTACAAGTGCGAAACTGCTATATTGTGATATTCTCGTTAAAGCGCATTCAAGCATCGTGAAACCTTAAAGAATGATGTCATTTAGCGAGAGACAGCGTTCTGTACTGTAATAAGTTGGTGAAAAACTGTGAGGTCATGCAAATATCGTATTTGTGAACGAAACAGTGTAATAGAGCGTTTTGAGATACAAGCGCGAATGTTAGGTTAGGTTAAGATATGAACCGTCGTAAAACCGCATTGAACAATGTCACTTTGTGAGATGCAGGTTTTTTCACCATTACAAGTCGGGAACTGCGATATCTAATGTGAAAGTGCATGAAACCGTCGTAATGTTGTAGAGAGCATTGTAAAGTAGCGAGTAAAACGTTTTCTAACGATAGAAGTGCGAAGGTTATGTTAGGTTGAATTATGTTAGTTTAAGCTAGGTAGCGTCGTGAAACCACCAAAAAAGACATCATCTAACGAGATATAATTGTTTTATTTCATGTACGAAACTGCAATAGGTGAAATGTTGTGAAAGCACACAAAACGGCATGAACAAGCCAAATACTGCGTGTTCTACCGTTACAAGTGCGAAACTGCTATATTGTGATATTCTCGTTAAAGCGCATGCAAGCATCGTGAAACCTTAAAGAACATTGTCATTTAGCGAGATACAGCGTTCTGTACTGCAATAAGTTAGTGAAAAACTGTGAGGTTATGCAAATATCGTAATTGTGTACGAAACAGTGTAATAGAGCGTTTTTAGATACAAGTGCGAATGTTCGGTTAGGTTAAGATATGAACCGTCGTAAAACCGCATTAAACAATGTCACTTAGTGAGATGCAGTGTTTTTCACCATTACAAGTCGGGAACTGCGATATCTAATGTGAAAGCGCTTGCAACCGTCGTTAGGTTAGGTTAGGTTAGGTTAGGTTAGATTAGGTTAGGTTGGGTTGAGTTGGGTTAGGTTAGGTTAGGTTAGGTTACGTTGGGTTAGGTTAGGTTAGGTTAGGTTACGTTAGGTTAGGTTAGGTTACGTTAGGTTAGGTTAGGTTAGGTTAGGTAAGGATAATTTGGTTAGGTTAGGTAAGGATAATTTGGTTAGGTTAGGTTAGGTTAGGTTAGGTAAGGATAATTTGGTTAGGTTAGGTAAGGATAATTTGGTTAGGTTAGGTAAGGTTAGGTTAGGGTAGGTTAGGTTGGGGTGGGTGTTGTTGGGTTGGGTTGGGTTGGGTTAGGTTTGGTTAGGTTAGGTTAGGTTACGTTAGGTTAGGTTAGGTTAGGTTACGTTAGGTTATGTTAGGTTAGGTTAGGTTACGTTAGGTTAGGTTAGATCAGGTAAGGTTAGGTTACGTTAGAATAGGTTAGGTTAGGTTAGGTTACGTTAGGTTAGGTTAGGTTAGGTTAGGTTTGGTTAGGTTAGGTTAGGTTAGCTTAGGTTAGGTTAGGTTAGGTTACGTTAGGTTAAAATATGAACCGTCGTAAAACCGCATTAAACAATGTCACTTAGTGAGATGCAGTGTTTTTCACCTTTACAAGTTGGGAACTGCGTTATCAAATGTGAAAGCGCTTGAAACCGTCGTAATGTTGTAGAAAGCAATGTATAGTAGCGACTAAAACGTTTTCTAACGATAGAAGTCCGAAGGTTATGTTAGGTTGAGTTATGTTAGTTTAAGCTAGGTAGCGTCGTGAAACCACCAAAAACGACGCCATCTAACGAGATAGTGTTGTTTTATTGCGAGTACGAAACTGCGATAGGTGAAATGTTGTGAAAGCACACAAAACGTCATGAACAAGCCAAATACGGCGTGTTGTACCGTTACAAGTGCGAAACTGCTATGTTGTGATATTCTCGTTAAAGCGCATGGAAACATCGTGAAACCTTAAAGAACGATGTCATTTAGCGAGATACAGCGTTCTGTACTGCAATAAGTTGGTGAAAAACTGTGAGGTCATGCAAATATCGTAATTGTGAACGAAACAGTGTAATTGAGCGTAATTAATACAAGTGCGAATGTTAGGTTAGGTTGAGATATCAACCGTCGTAAAACCGCATTAAACAATGTCACTTAGTGAGATGTAGTGTTTTTCAACATTACAAGTCGGGAACTACGATATCTAATAGGAAAGCGCATGAAACCGTCGTAATCTTGTAGAAAACATTGTAAAGCTGCGAGTAAAACGTTTTCTAACGACAGAAGTGCGAAGGTTAGGTTAGGTTAGGTTAGTTTAAGCTAGGTAACGTCGTGAAACTACCAAAAACGACGTCATCTAACGAGATAGTGTTGTTTTATTGCGAGTGTTAAACTGCGATAGGTGAAATGTTGTGAAAGCACACAAAACGGCATGAACAAGCCAAATACTGCGTGTTCTACCGTTACAAGTGCGAAACTGCTATATTGTGATATTCTCGTTAAAGCGCATTCAAGCATCGTGAAACCTTAAAGAATGATGTCATTTAGCGAGAGACAGCGTTCTGTACTGTAATAAGTTGGTGAAAAACTGTGAGGTCATGCAAATATCGTATTTGTGAACGAAACAGTGTAATAGAGCGTTTTGAGATACAAGCGCGAATGTTAGGTTAGGTTAAGATATGAACCGTCGTAAAACCGCATTGAACAATGTCACTTTGTGAGATGCAGGTTTTTTCACCATTACAAGTCGGGAACTGCGATATCTAATGTGAAAGTGCATGAAACCGTCGTAATGTTGTAGAGAGCATTGTAAAGTAGCGAGTAAAACGTTTTCTAACGATAGAAGTGCGAAGGTTATGTTAGGTTGAATTATGTTAGTTTAAGCTAGGTAGCGTCGTGAAACCACCAAAAAAGACATCATCTAACGAGATATAATTGTTTTATTTCATGTACGAAACTGCAATAGGTGAAATGTTGTGAAAGCACACAAAACGGCATGAACAAGCCAAATACTGCGTGTTCTACCGTTACAAGTGCGAAACTGCTATACTGTGATATTCTCGTTAAAGCGCATGCAAGCATCGTGAAACCTTAAAGAACAATGTCATTTAGCGAGATACAGCGTTCTGTACTGCAATAAGTTAGTGAAAAACTGTGAGGTTATGCAAATATCGTAATTGTGAACGAAACAGTGTAATAGAGCGTTTTTAGATACAAGTGCGAATGTTCGGTTAGGTTAAGATATGAACCGTCGTAAAACCGCATTAAACAATGTCACTTAGTGAGATGCAGTGTTTTTCACCATTACAAGTCGGGAACTGCGATATCTAATGTGAAAGCGCTTGCAACCGTCGTTAGGTTAGGTTAGGTTAGGTTAGGTTAGGTTAGATTAGGTTAGGTTGGGTTGAGTTGGGTTAGGTTAGGTTAGGTTAGGTTACGTTGGGTTAGGTTAGGTTAGGTTAGGTTACGTTAGGTTAGGTTAGGTTACGTTAGGTTAGGTTAGGTTAGGTTAGGTAAGGATAATTTGGTTAGGTTAGGTAAGGATAATTTGGTTAGGTTAGGTTAGGTTAGGTTAGGTAAGGATAATTTGGTTAGGTTAGGTAAGGATAATTTGGTTAGGTTAGGTAAGGTTAGGTTAGGGTAGGTTAGGTTGGGGTGGGTGTTGTTGGGTTGGGTTGGGTTGGGTTAGGTTTGGTTAGGTTAGGTTAGGTTACGTTAGGTTAGGTTAGGTTACGTTAGGTTATGTTAGGTTAGGTTAGGTTACGTTAGGTTAGGTTAGATCAGGTAAGGTTAGGTTACGTTAGAATAGGTTAGGTAGGTTAGGTTACGTTAGGTTAGGTTAGGTTAGGTTTGGTTAGGTTAGGTTAGGTTAGCTTAGGTTAGGTTAGGTTAGGTTACGTTAGGTTAAAATATGAACCGTCGTAAAACCGCATTAAACAATGTCACTTAGTGAGATGCAGTGTTTTTCACCTTTACAAGTTGGGAACTGCGTTATCTAATGTGAAAGCGCTTGAAACCGTCGTAATGTTGTAGAAAGCAATGTAAAGTAGCGACTAAAAAGTTTTCCAACGATAGAAGTCCGAAGGTTATGTTAGGTTGAGTTATGTTAGTTTAAGCTAGGTAGCGTCGTGAAACCACCAAAAACGACGCCATCTAACGAGATAGTGTTGTTTTATTGCGAGTACGAAACTGCGATAGGTGAAATGTTGTGAAAGCACACAAAACGTCATGAACAAGCCAAATACTGCGTGTTCTACCGTTACAAGTGCGAAACTGCTATATTGTGATATTCTCGTTAAAGCGCATGCAAGCATCGTGAAACCTTAAAGAACATTGTCATTTAGCGAGATACAGCGTTCTGTACTGCAATAAGTTAGTGAAAAACTGTGAGGTTATGCAAATATCGTAATTGTGAACGAAACAGTGTAATAGAGCGTTTTTAGATACAAGTGCGAATGTTCGGTTAGGTTAAGATATGAACCGTCGTAAAACCGCATTAAACAATGTCACTTAGTGAGATGCAGTGTTTTTCACCATTACAAGTCGGGAACTGCGATATCTAATGTGAAAGCGCTTGCAACCGTCGTTAGGTTAGGTTAGGTTAGGTTAGGTTAGGTTAGATTAGGTTAGGTTGGGTTGAGTTGGGTTAGGTTAGGTTAGGTTAGGTTACGTTGGGTTAGGTTAGGTTAGGTTAGGTTACGTTAGGTTAGGTTAGGTTACGTTAGGTTAGGCTAGGTTAGGTTAGGTTAGGTAAGGATAATTTGGTTAGGTTAGGTAAGGATAATTTGGTTAGGTTAGGTTAGGTTAGGTTAGGTTAGGTAAGGATAATTTGGTTAGGTTAGGTAAGGATAATTTGGTTAGGTTAGGTAAGGTTGGGTTAGGGTAGGTTAGGTTGGGGTGGGTGTTGTTGGGTTGGGTTGGGTTGGGTTAGGTTTGGTTAGGTTAGGTTAGGTTACGTTAGGTTAGGTTAGGTTAGGTTACGTTAGGTTATGTTAGGTTAGGTTAGGTTACGTTAGGTTAGGTTAGATCAGGTAAGGTTAGGTTACGTTAGAATAGGTTAGGTTAGGTTAGGTTACGTTAGGTTAGGTTAGGTTAGGTTAGGTTTGGTTAGGTTAGGTTAGGTTAGCTTAGGTTAGGTTAGGTTAGGTTACGTTAGGTTAAAATATGAACCGTCGTAAAACCGCATTAAACAATGTCACTTAGTGAGATGCAGTGTTTTTCACCTTCACAAGTTGGGAACTGCGTTATCAAATGTGAAAGCGCTTGAAACCGTCGTAATGTTGTAGAAAGCAATGTAAAGTAGCGACTAAAACGTTTTCTAACGATAGAAGTCCGAAGGTTATGTTAGGTTGAGTTATGTTAGTTTAAGCTAGGTAGCGTCGTGAAACCACCAAAAACGACGCCATCTAACGAGATAGTGTTGTTTTATTGCGAATACGAAACTGCGATAGGTGAAATGTTGTGAAAGCACACAAAACGTCATGAACAAGCCAAATACGGCGTGTTGTACCGTTACAAGTGCGAAACTGCTATGTTGTGATATTCTCGTTAAAGCGCATGGAAACATCGTGAAACCTTAAAGAACGATGTCATTTAGCGAGATACAGCGTTCTGTACTGCAATAAGTTGGTGAAAAACTGTGAGGTCATGCAAATATCGTAATTGTGAACGAAACAGTGTAATTGAGCGTAATTAGATACAAGTGCGAATGTTAGGTTAGGTTGAGATATCAACCGTCGTAAAACCGCATTAAACAATGTCACTTAGTGAGATGTAGTGTTTTTCAACATTACAAGTCGGGAACTACGATATCTAATAGGAAAGCGCATGAAACCGTCGTAATCTTGTAGAAAACATTGTAAAGCTGCGAGTAAAACGTTTTCTAACGACAGAAATGCGAAGGTTAGGTTAAGTTAGGTTAGTTTAAGCTAGGTAACGTCGTGAAACTACCAAAAACGACGTCATCTAACGAGATAGTGTTGTTTTATTGCGAGTATTAAACTGCGATAGGTGAAATGTTGTGAAAGCACACAAAACGGCATGAACAAGCCAAATACTGCGTGTTCTACCGTTACAAGTGCGAAACTGCTATATTGTGATATTCTCGTTAAAGCGCATGCAAGTATCGTGAAACCTTAAAGAACGATGTCATTTAGCGAGATACAGCGTTCTGTACTGTAATAAGTTGGTGAGAAACTGTGAGGTCAAGCAAATATCGTAATTGTGAACGAAACAGTGTAATTGAGCGTTTTTAGATACAAGTGCGAATGTTAGGTTAGGTTAAGATATGAACCGTCGTAAAACCGCAATAAACAATGTCACTTAGTGAAATGCAGTGTTTTTCACCATTACAAGTCGGGAACTGCGATATCTAATGTGAAAGTGCATGAAACCGTCGTAATGTTGTAGAAAGCATTGTAAAGTAGCGAGTAAAACGTTTTCTAACGATAGAAGTGCGAAGGTTATGTTAGGTTGAATTATGTTAGTTTAAGCTAGGTAGCGTCGTGAAACCACCAAAAAAGACATCATCTAACGAGATATAATTGTTTTATTTCATGTACGAAACTGCAATAGGTGAAATGTTGTGAAAGCACACAAAACGGCATGAACAAGCCAAATACTGCGTGTTCTACCGTTACAAGTGCGAAACTGCTATGTTGTGATATTCTCGTTAAAGCGCATGGAAACATCGTGAAACCTTAAAGAACGATGTCATTTAGCGAGATACAGCGTTCTGTACTGCAATAAGTTGGTGAAAATCTGTGAGGTCATGCAAATATCGTAATTGTGAACGAAACAGTGTAATTGAGCGTAATTAGATACAAGTGCGAATGTTAGGTTAGGTTGAGATATCAACCGTCGTAAAACCGCATTAAACAATGTCACTTAGTGAGATGCAGTGTTTTTCACCATTACAAGTCGGGAACTGCGATATCTAATGTGAAAGCGCTTGCAAACGTCGTTAGGTTAGGTTAGGTTAGGTTAGGTTAGGTTAGGTTACGTTAGGTTAGGTTAGGTTAGGTTAGGTTTGGTTAGGTTAGGTTAGGTTAGGTAAGGATAATTTGGTTAGGTTAGGTAAGGATAATTTGGTTAGGTTAGGTTAGGTTAGGTTAGGTAAGGATAATTTGGTTAGGTTAGGTAAGGATAATTTGGTTAGGTTAGGTAAGGTTAGGTTAGGGTAGGTTAGGTTGGGGTGGGTGTTGTTGGGTTGGGTTGGGTTGGGTTAGGTTTGGTTAGGTTAGGTTAGGTTACGTTAGGTTAGGTTAGGTTAGGTTACGTTAGGTTATGTTAGGTTAGGTTAGGTTACGTTAGGTTAGGTTAGATCAGGTAAGGTTAGGTTACGTTAGAATAGGTTAGGTTAGGTTAGGTTACGTTAGGTTAGGTTAGGTTAGGTTAGGTTTGGTTAGGTTAGGTTAGGTTAGCTTAGGTTAGGTTAGGTTAGGTTACGTTAGGTTAAAATATGAACCGTCGTAAAACCGCATTAAACAATGTCACTTAGTGAGATGCAGTGTTTTTCACCTTTACAAGTTGGGAACTGCGTTATCAAATGTGAAAGCGCTTGAAACCGTCGTAATGTTGTAGAAAGCAATGTATAGTAGCGACTAAAACGTTTTCTAACGATAGAAGTCCGAAGGTTATGTTAGGTTGAGTTATGTTAGTTTAAGCTAGGTAGCGTCGTGAAACCACCAAAAACGACGCCATCTAACGAGATAGTGTTGTTTTATTGCGAGTACGAAACTGCGATAGGTGAAATGTTGTGAAAGCACACAAAACGTCATGAACAAGCCAAATACGGCGTGTTGTACCGTTACAAGTGCGAAACTGCTATGTTGTGATATTCTCGTTAAAGCGCATGGAAACATCGTGAAACCTTAAAGAACGATGTCATTTAGCGAGATACAGCGTTCTGTACTGCAATAAGTTGGTGAAAAACTGTGAGGTCATGCAAATATCGTAATTGTGAACGAAACAGTGTAATTGAGCGTAATTAGATACAAGTGCGAATGTTAGGTTAGGTTGAGATATCAACCGTCGTAAAACCGCATTAAACAATGTCACTTAGTGAGATGTAGTGTTTTTCAACATTACAAGTCGGGAACTACGATATCTAATAGGAAAGCGCATGAAACCGTCGTAATCTTGTAGAAAACATTGTAAAGCTGCGAGTAAAACGTTTTCTAACGACAGAAGTGCGAAGGTTAGGTTAGGTTAGGTTAGTTTAAGCTAGGTAACGTCGTGAAACTACCAAAAACAACGTCATCTAACGAGATAGTGTTGTTTTATTGCGAGTACGAAACTGCGATAGGTGAAATGTTGTGAAAGCTCACAAAACGGCTTGAACAAGCCAGATACTGCGTGTTGTACCGTTACAAGTGCGAAACTGCTATAATGTGATATTCTCGTTAAAGCGCATGCAAGCATCGTGAAACCTTAAAGAACGATGTCATTTAGCGAGATACAGCGTTCTGTACTGCAATAAGTTGGTGAAAAACTGTGAGGTTATGCAAATATCCTAATTGTGAACGAAACAGTGTAATAGCGCGTTTTTTAATACAAGTGCGAATCTAAGGTTAGGTTAAGATATGAACCGTCGTAAAACCGCAATAAACAATGTCACTTAGTGAAATGCAGTGTTTTTCACCATTACAAGTCGGGAACTGCGATATCTAATGTGAAAGCGCTTGCAAACGTCGTTAGGTTAGGTTAGGTTAGGTTAGGTTACGTTAGGTTAGGTTAGGTTAGGTTTGGTTAGGTTAGGTTAGTTTAGGTTAGGGTATGTTAGGTAAGGTCTGTTTAGGTTAGGTTAGGTTAGGTTGGGTTAGGTAAGGTTAGGTTAGGTTAAGATATGAACCGCGCTAAAACCGCATTAAACAATGTCACTTAGTGAGATGCTGTGTTTTTCACCATTACAAGTCGGGAACTGCGATATCTAATGTGAAAGCGCATGAAACCGTCGTAATCTTGTAGAAAACATTGTAAAGTAGCGAATTAAACGTTTTCTAACGATAGAAGTGCGAATGTTCGGTTAGTTTGAGCTAGGTAGCGTCGTGAAACCACCAAAAACGATGTCATCTAACGAGATAGTGTTGTTTTATTGCGAGTACGAAACTGCGATAGGTGAAATATTGGGAAAGCACACAAAATGGCATGAACTAGCCAGATACTGCGTCTTGTGCCGTTACAAGTGCGAAACTGCTTTATTGTGATATTCTCGTTAAAGCGCATGCAACTATCGTGAAACCTTAAAGAACGATGTCATTTAGCGAGATACAGTGTTCTGTACTGTAATAAGTTGGTGAGAAACTGTGAGGTCAAGCAAATATCGTAATTGTGAACGAAACAGTGTAATTGAGCGTATTTAGATACAAGTGCGAATTTTAGGTTAGGTTGAGATATCAACCGTCGTAAAACCGCATTAAACAATGTCACTTAGTGAGATGTAGTGTTTTTCAACATTACAAGTCGGGAACTGCGATATCTAATGTGAAAGCGCATGAAACCGTCGTAATCTTGAAGAAAACATTGTAAAGTTGCGAGTAAAACGTTTTCTAACGATAGAAGTGCGAAGGTTAGCTTGAGTTATGTTAGTTTAAGCCATGTAGCGTCGTTAGACCACCAAAAAGGACGTCATCTAACGAGATAGTGTTGTTTTATTGCATGTACGAAACTGCAATAGGTGAAATGTTGTGAAAGTACACAAAACGGCTTGAACAAGCCAGATACTGCGTGTTGTACCGTTACAAGTGCGAAACTGCTATAATGTGATATTCTCGTTAAAGCGCATGCAAGCATCGTGAAACCTTAAAGAACGATGTCATTTAGCGAGATACAGCGTTCTGTACTGCAATAAGTTGGTGAAAAACTGTGAGGTTATGCAAATATCGTAATTGTGAACGAAACAGTGTAATAGAGCGTTTTTCAATACAAGTACGAATGTTAGGTTAGGTTAAGATATGAAACGTCGTAAAACCGCATTAAACAATGTCACTTAGTGAGATGCTGTGTTTTTCACCATTACAAGTCGGGAACTGCGATATCTAATGTGAAAGCGCATGAAACCGTCGTAATCTTGTAGAAAACATTGTAAAGTAGCGAATAAAACGTTTTCTAACGATAGAAGTGCGAAGGTTCGGTTAGTTTGAGCTAGGTAGCGTCGTGAAACCACCAAAAACGATGTCATCTAACGAGATAGTGTTGGTTTATTGCGAGTACGAAACTGCGATAGGTGAAATATTGAGAAAGCACACAAAATGGCATGAACTAGCCAGATACTGCGTCTTGTGCCGTTACAAGTGCGAAACTGCTTTATTGTGATATTCTCGTTAAAGCGCATGCAAGTATCGTGAAACCTTAAAGAACGATGTCATTTAGCGAGATACAGCGTTCTGTACTGTAATAAGTTGGTGAGAAACTGTGAGGTCAAGCAAATATCGTAATTGTGAACGAAACAGTGTAATTGAGCGTATTTAGATACAAGTGCGGATGTTAGGTTAGGTTGAGATATCAACCGTCGTAAAACCGCATTAAACAATGTCACTTAGTGAGATGTAGTGTTTTTCAACATTACAAGTCGGGAACTACGATATCTAATGTGAAAGCGCATGAAACCGTCGTAATCTTGTAGAAAACATTGTAAAGTTGCGAGTAAAACGTTTTCTAACGATAGAAGTGCGAAGGTTAGCTTGAGTTATGTTAGTTTAAGCTATGTAGCGTCGTGAGACCACCAAAAAGGACGTCATCTAACGAGATAGTGTTGTTTTATTGCATGTACGAAACTGCAATAGGTGAAATGTTGTGAAAGTACACAAAACGGCATGAACAAGCCAGATACTGCGTGTTTTACCGTTACAAGTGCGAAACTGCTATAATGTGATATTCTCGTTAAAGCGCATGCAAGCATCGTGAAACCTTAAAGAACGATGTCATTTAGCGAGATACAGCGTTCTGTACTGCAATAAGTTGGTGAAAAACTGTGAGGTTATGCAAATATCGTAATTGTGAACAAAACAGTGTAATAGAGCGTTTTTCAATACAAGTGCGAATGTTAGGTTAGGTTAAGATAGGAACCGTCGTAAAACCGCATTAAACAATGTCACTTAGTGAGATGCAGTGTTTTTCACCATTACAAGTCGGGAACTGCGATATCTAATGTGAAAGCGCTTGCAAACGTCGTTAGGTTAGGTTAGGTTAGGTTAGGTTAGGTTAGGTTACGTTAGGTTAGGTTAGGTTAGGTTTGGTTAGGTTAGGTTAGGTTAGGTTATGTTAGGTAAGGTTTGGTTAGGTTAGGTTAGGTTAGGTGGGGTTAGGTAAGGTTAGGTTAGGTTAAATTAGGTTAGGTTAGGTTAGGTTAAGATATGAACCGCGCTAAAACCGCATTAAACAATGTCACTTAGTGAGATGCTGTGTTTTTCACCATTAAAAGTCGGGAACTGCGATATCTAATGTGAAAGCGCATAAAACCGTCGTAATCTTGTAGAAAACATTGTAAAATAGCGAATAAAACGTTTTCTAACGATAGAATTTCGAAGGTTAGGTTAGTTTGAGCTACGTAGCGTCGTGAAACCACCAAAAACGATGTCATCTAACGAGATAGTGTTGTTTTATTGCGAGTACGAAACTGCGATAGGTGAAATATTGTGAATGCACACAAAATGGCATAAACTAGCCAGATACTGCGTCTTGTGTTGTTACAAGTGCGAAACTGCTTTATTGTGATATTCTCGTTAAAGCGCATGCAAGTATCGTGAAACCTTAAAGAACGATGTCATTTAGCGAGATACAGCGTTCTGTACTGTAATAAGTTGGTGAGAAACTGTGAGGTCAAGCAAATATCGTAATTGTGAACGAAACAGTGTAATTGAGCGTTTTTAGATACAAGTGCGAATGTTAGGTTAGGTTAAGATATGAACCGTCGTAAAACCGCATTAAACAATGTCAATTAGTGAAATGCAGTGTTTTTCACCATTAAAAGTGGGGAACTGCGATATCTAATGTGAAAGCGCTTGCAACCGTCGTTAGGTTAGGTTGGGTTAGGTTAGGTTAGGTTTGGTTAGGTTAGGTTAGGTTAGGTTAGGTTAGATTAGGTTAGGTTGGGTTGAGTTGGGTTAGGTTAGGTTAGGTTAGGTTAGGTTGGGTTAGGTTAGGTTAGGTTAGGTTACGTTAGGTTAGGTTAGGTGACGTTAGGTTAGGTTAGGTTAGGTTACGTTAGGTTAGGTTAGGTTAGGTAAGGATAATTTGGTTAGGTTAGGTAAGGTTAGGTTAGGTTAGGTTAGGTTGGGTTGGGTGTTGTTGGGTTGGGTTGGGTTAGGTTGGGTTAGGTTACGTTAGGTTAGGTTAGGTTAGGTTAGGTTAGGTTATTTTAGGTTATGTTAGGTTAGGTTAGGTTACGTTAGGTTAGGTTAGGTCAGGTAAGGTTAGGTTACGTTAGAATAGGTTAGGTTAGGTTAGGTTACGTTAGGTTAGGTTAAGTTAGGTTAGGTTAGGTTTGGTTAGGTTAGGTTAGGTTAGCTTAGGTTAGGTTAGGTTGGGTTGGGTTGGGTTAGGTTGGGTTAGGTTAGGTTAGGTTAGGTTAGGTTGGGTTAGGTTAGGTTAGGTTAGGTTAGGTTGGGTTGGGTTTGGTTAGGTTAAGGTATGAACCGTCGTAAAACCGCATTAAACAATGTCACTTAGTGAGATGCAGTGTTTTTCACCTTTACAAGTTGGGAACTGTGATATCTAATGTGAAAGCGCTTGAAACCGTCGTAATGTTGTAGAAAGCAATGTAAAGTAGCGAGTAAAACGTTTTCTAACGATAGAAGTGCGAAGGTTATGTTAGGTTGAGTTATGTTTCTTTAAGCTAGGTAGCGTCGTGAAACTACCAAAAACAACGTCATCTAACGAGATAGTGTTGTTTTATTGCGAGTACGAAACTGCGATAGGTGAAATGTTGTGAAAGCTCACAAAACGGCATGAACAAGCCAAATACTGCGTGTTGTACCGTTACAAGTGCGAAACTGCTATGTTGTGATATTCTCGTTAAAGCGCATGCAGGCATCGTGAAACCTTAAAGAACGATGTCATTTAGCTAGATACAGCGTTCTGTACTGCAATAAGTTTCTTGAAAAACTGTGAGGTTATGCAAATATCCTAATTGTGAACGAAACAGTGTAATAGCGCGTTTTTTAATACAAGTGCGAATGTAAGGTTAGGTTAAGATATGAACCGTCGTAAAACCGCAATAAACAATGTCACTTAGTGAAACGCAGTGTTTTTCACCATTACAAGTCGGGAACTGCGATATCTAATGTGAAAGCGCTTGCAAACGTCGTTAGGTTAGGTTAGGTTAGGTTAGGTTAGGTTACGTTAGGTTAGGTTAGGTTAGGTTTGGTTAGGTTAGGTTAGTTTAGGTTAGGGTATGTTAGGTAAGGTCTGTTTAGGTTAGGTTAGGTTAGGTTGGGTTAGGTAAGGTTAGGTTAGGTTAAGATATGAACCGCGCTAAAACCGCATTAAACAATGTCACTTAGTGAGATGCTGTGTTCTTCACCATTACAAGTCGGGAACTGCGATATCTAATGTGAAAGCGCATGAAACCGTCGTAATCTTGTAGAAAACATTGTAAAGTAGCGAATTAAACGTTTTCTAACGATAGAAGTGCGAAGGTTCGGTTAGTTTGAGCTAGGTAGCGTCGTGAAACCACCAAAAACGATGTCATCTAACGAGATAGTGTTGTTTTATTGCGAGTACGAAACTGCGATAGGTGAAATATTGGGAAAGCACACAAAATGGCATGAACTAGCCAGATACTGCGTCTTGTGCCGTTACAAGTGCGAAACTGCTTTATTGTGATATTCTCGTTAAAGCGCATGCAACTATCGTGAAACCTTAAAGAACGATGTCATTTAGCGAGATACAGTGTTCTGTACTGTAATAAGTTGGTGAGAAACTGTGAGGTCAAGCAAATATCGTAATTGTGAATGAAACAGTGTAATTGAGCGTATTTAGATACAAGTGCGAATTTTAGGTTAGGTTGAGATATCAACCGTCGTAAAACCGCATTAAACAATGTCACTTAGTGAGATGTAGTGTTTTTCAACATTACAAGTCGGGAACTGCGATATCTAATGTGAAAGCGCATGAAACCGTCGTAATCTTGAAGAAAACATTGTAAAGTTGCGAGTAAAACGTTTTCTAACGATAGAAGTGCGAAGGTTAGCTTGAGTTATGTTAGTTTAAGCCATGTAGCGTCGTTAGACCACCAAAAAGGACGTCATCTAACGAGATAGTGTTGTTTTATTGCATGTACGAAACTGCAATAGGTGAAATGTTGTGAAAGTACACAAAACGGCTTGAACAAGCCAGATACTGCGTGTTGTACCGTTACAAGTGCGAAACTGCTATAATGTGATATTCTCGTTAAAGCGCATGCAAGCATCGTGAAACCTTGAAGAACGATGTCATTTAGCGAGATACAGCGTTCTGTACTGCAATAAGTTGGTGAAAAACTGTGAGGTTATGCAAATATCGTAATTGTGAACGAAACAGTGTAATAGAGCGTTTTTCAATACAAGTACGATTGTTAGGTTAGGTTAAGATATGAAACGTCGTAAAACCGCATTAAACAATGTCACTTAGTGAGATGCTGTGTTTTTCACCATTACAAGTCGGGAACTGCGATATCTAATGTGAAAGCGCATGAAACCGTCGTAATCTTGTAGAAAACATTGTAAAGTAGCGAATAAAACGTTTTCTAACGATAGAAGTGCGAAGGTTATGTTAGGTTGAGTTATGTTTCTTTAAGCTAGGTAGCGTCGTGAAACTACCAAAAACAACGTCATCTAACGAGATAGTGTTGTTTTATTGCGAGTACGAAACTGCGATAGGTGAAATGTTGTGAAAGCTCACAAAACGGCATGAACAAGCCAAATACTGCGTGTTGTACCGTTACAAGTGCGAAACTGCTATGTTGTGATATTCTCGTTAAAGCGCATGCAGGCATCGTGAAACCTTAAAGAACGATGTCATTTAGCTAGATACAGCGTTCTGTACTGCAATAAGTTTCTTGAAAAACTGTGAGGTTATGCAAATATCCTAATTGTGAACGAAACAGTGTAATAGCGCGTTTTTTAATACAAGTGCGAATGTAAGGTTAGGTTAAGATATGAACCGTCGTAAAACCGCAATAAACAATGTCACTTAGTGAAACGCAGTGTTTTTCACCATTACAAGTCGGGAACTGCGATATCTAATGTGAAAGCGCTTGCAAACGTCGTTAGGTTAGGTTAGGTTAGGTTAGGTTAGGTTAGGTTACGTTAGGTTAGGTTAGGTTAGGTTTGGTTAGGTTAGGTTAGTTTAGGTTAGGGTATGTTAGGTAAGGTCTGTTTAGGTTAGGTTAGGTTAGGTTGGGTTAGGTAAGGTTAGGTTAGGTTAAGATATGAACCGCGCTAAAACCGCATTAAACAATGTCACTTAGTGAGATGCTGTGTTCTTCACCATTACAAGTCGGGAACTGCGATATCTAATGTGAAAGCGCATGAAACCGTCGTAATCTTGTAGAAAACATTGTAAAGTAGCGAATTAAACGTTTTCTAACGATAGAAGTGCGAAGGTTCGGTTAGTTTGAGCTAGGTAGCGTCGTGAAACCACCAAAAACGATGTCATCTAACGAGATAGTGTTGTTTTATTGCGAGTACGAAACTGCGATAGGTGAAATATTGGGAAAGCACACAAAATGGCATGAACTAGCCAGATACTGCGTCTTGTGCCGTTACAAGTGCGAAACTGCTTTATTGTGATATTCTCGTTAAAACGCATGCAACTATCGTGAAACCTTAAAGAACGATGTCATTTAGCGAGATACAGTGTTCTGTACTGTAATAAGTTGGTGAGAAACTGTGAGGTCAAGCAAATATCGTAATTGTGAACGAAACAGTGTAATTGAGCGTATTTAGATACAAGTGCGAATTTTAGGTTAGGTTGAGATATCAACCGTCGTAAAACCGCATTAAACAATGTCACTTAGTGAGATGTAGTGTTTTTCAACATTACAAGTCGGGAACTGCGATATCTAATGTGAAAGCGCATGAAACCGTCGTTAGGTTAGGTTGGGTTAGGTTAGGTTAGGTTTGGTTAGGTTAGGTTAGGTTAGGTTAGGTTAGATTAGGTTAGGTTGGGTTGAGTTGGGTTAGGTTAGGTTAGGTTAGGTTAGGTTAGGTTGGGTTAGGTTAGGTTAGGTTAGGTTACGTTAGGTTAGGTTAGGTGACGTTAGGTTAGGTTAGGTTAGGTTACGTTAGGTTAGGTTAGGTTAGGTAAGGATAATTTGGTTAGGTTAGGTAAGGTTAGGTTAGGTTAGGTTAGGTTAGGTTGGGTTGGGTGTTGTTGGGTTGGGTTGGGTTAGGTTGGGTTAGGTTAGGTTAGGTTACGTTAGGTTAGGTTAGGTTAGGTTAGGTTATTTTAGGTTATGTTAGGTTAGGTTAGGTTACGTTAGGTTAGGTTAGGTCAGGTAAGGTTAGGTTACGTTAGAATAGGTTAGGTTAGGTTAGGTTACGTTAGGTTAGGTTAAGTTAGGTTAGGTTAGGTTTGGTTAGGTTAGGTTAGGTTAGCTTAGGTTAGGTTAGGTTGGGTTGGGTTGGGTTAGGTTGGGTTAGGTTAGGTTAGGTTAGGTTAGGTTGGGTTAGGTTAGGTTAGGTTAGGTTAGGTTGGGTTGGGTTTGGTTAGGTTAAGGTATGAACCGTCGTAAAACCGCATTAAACAATGCCACTTAGGGAGATGCAGTGTTTTTCACCTTTACAAGTTGGGAACTGTGATATCAAATGTGAAAGCGCTTGAAACCGTCGTAATGTTGTAGAAAGCAATGTAAAGTAGCGAGTAAAACGTTTTCTAACGATAGAAGTGCGAAGGTTATGTTAGGTTGAGTTATGTTTCTTTAAGCTAGGTAGCGTCGTGAAACTACCAAAAACAACGTCATCTAACGAGATAGTGTTGTTTTATTGCGAGTACGAAACTGCGATAGGTGAAATGTTGTGAAAGCTCACAAAACGGCATGAACAAGCCAAATACTGCGTGTTGTACCGTTACAAGTGCGAAACTGCTATGTTGTGATATTCTCGTTAAAGCGCATGCAGGCATCGTGAAACCTTAAAGAACGATGTCATTTAGCGAGATACAGCGTTCTGTACTGCAATAAGTTGGTGAAAAACTGTGAGGTTATGCAAATATCCTAATTGTGAACGAAACAGTGTAATAGCGCGTTTTTTAATACAAGTGCGAATCTAAGGTTAGGTTAAGATATGAACCGTCGTAAAACCGCAATAAACAATGTCACTTAGTGAAATGCAGTGTTTTTCACCATTACAAGTCGGGAACTGCGATATCTAATGTGAAAGCGCTTGCAAACGTCGTTAGGTTAGGTTAGGTTAGGTTAGGTTACGTTAGGTTAGGTTAGGTTAGGTTTGGTTAGGTTAGGTTAGTTTAGGTTAGGGTATGTTAGGTAAGGTCTGTTTAGGTTAGGTTAGGTTAGGTTGGGTTAGGTAAGGTTAGGTTAGGTTAAGATATGAACCGCGCTAAAACCGCATTAAACAATGTCACTTAGTGAGATGCTGTGTTTTTCACCATTACAAGTCGGGAACTGCGATATCTAATGTGAAAGCGCATGAAACCGTCGTAATCTTGTAGAAAACATTGTAAAGTAGCGAATTAAACGTTTTCTAACGATAGAAGTGCGAATGTTCGGTTAGTTTGAGCTAGGTAGCGTCGTGAAACCACCAAAAACGATGTCATCTAACGAGATAGTGTTGTTTTATTGCGAGTACGAAACTGCGATAGGTGAAATATTGGGAAAGCACACAAAATGGCATGAACTAGCCGGATACTGCGTCTTGTGCCGTTACAAGTGCGAAACTGCTTTATTGTGATATTCTCGTTAAAGCGCATGCAACTATCGTGAAACCTTAAAGAACGATGTCATTTAGCGAGATACAGTGTTCTGTACTGTAATAAGTTGGTGAGAAACTGTGAGGTCAAGCAAATATCGTAATTGTGAACGAAACAGTGTAATTGAGCGTATTTAGATACAAGTGCGAATTTTAGGTTAGGTTGAGATATCAACCGTCGTAAAACCGCATTAAACAATGTCACTTAGTGAGATGTAGTGTTTTTCAACATTACAAGTCGGGAACTGCGATATCTAATGTGAAAGCGCATGAAACCGTCGTAATCTTGAAGAAAACATTGTAAAGTTGCGAGTAAAACGTTTTCTAACGATAGAAGTGCGAAGGTTAGCTTGAGTTATGTTAGTTTAAGCCATGTAGCGTCGTTAGACCACCAAAAAGGACGTCATCTAACGAGATAGTGTTGTTTTATTGCATGTACGAAACTGCAATAGGTGAAATGTTGTGAAAGTACACAAAACGGCTTGAACAAGCCAGATACTGCGTGTTGTACCGTTACAAGTGCGAAACTGCTATAATGTGATATTCTCGTTAAAGCGCATGCAAGCATCGTGAAACCTTGAAGAACGATGTCATTTAGCGAGATACAGCGTTCTGTACTGCAATAAGTTGGTGAAAAACTGTGAGGTTATGCAAATATCGTAATTGTGAACGAAACAGTGTAATAGAGCGTTTTTCAATACAAGTACGAATGTTAGGTTAGGTTAAGATATGAAACGTCGTAAAACCGCATTAAACAATGTCACTTAGTGAGATGCTGTGTTTTTCACCATTACAAGTCGGGAACTGCGATATCTAATGTGAAAGCGCATGAAACCGTCGTAATCTTGTAGAAAACATTGTAAAGTAGCGAATAAAACGTTTTCTAACGATAGAAGTGCGAAGGTTCGGTTAGTTTGAGCTAGGTAGCGTCGTGAAACCACCAAAAACGATGTCATCTAACGAGATAGTGTTGGTTTATTGCGAGTACGAAACTGCGATAGGTGAAATATTGAGAAAGCACACAAAATGGCATGAACTAGCCAGATACTGCGTCTTGTGCCGTTACAAGTGCGAAACTGCTTTATTGTGATATTCTCGTTAAAGCGCATGCAAGTATCGTGAAACCTTAAAGAACGATGTCATTTAGCGAGATACAGCGTTCTGTACTGTAATAAGTTGGTGAGAAACTGTGAGGTCAAGCAAATATCGTAATTGTGAACGAAACAGTGTAATTGAGCGTATTTAGATACAAGTGCGGATGTTAGGTTAGGTTGAGATATCAACCGTCGTAAAACCGCATTAAACAATGTCACTTAGTGAGATGTAGTGTTTTTCAACATTACAAGTCGGGAACTACGATATCTAATGTGAAAGCGCATGAAACCGTCGTAATCTTGTAGAAAACATTGTAAAGTTGCGAGTAAAACGTTTTCTAACGATAGAAGTGCGAAGGTTAGCTTGAGTTATGTTAGTTTAACCTATGTAGCGTCGTGAGACCACCAAAAAGGACGTCATCTAACGAGATAGTGTTGTTTTATTGCATGTACGAAACTGCAATAGGTGAAATGTTGTCAAAGTACACAAAACGGCTTGAACAAGCCAGATACTGCGTGTTGTACCGTTACAAGTGCGAAACTGCTATAATGTGATATTCTCGTTAAAGCGCATGCAAGCATCGTGAAACCCTAAAGAATGATGTCATTTAGCGAGAGACAGCGTTCTGTACTGTAATAAGTTGGTGAAAAACTGTGAGGTCATGCAAATATCGTAACTGTGAACGAAACAGTGTAATAGAGCGTTTTGAGATACAAGCGCGAATGGTAGGTTAGGTTGAGATATCAACCGTCGTAAAACCGCATTAAACAATGTCACTTTGTGAGATGCAGTGTTTTTCACCATTACAAGTCGGGAACTGCGATATCTAATGTGAAAGTGCATGAAACCGTCGTAATGTTGTAGAGAGCATTGTAAAGTAGCGAGTAAAACGTTTTCTAACGATAGAAGTGCGAAGGTTATGTTAGGTTGAATTATGTTAGTTTAAGCTAGGTAGCGTCGTGAAACCACCAAAAAGGACGTCATCTAACGAGATATAATTGTTTTATTTCATGTACGAAACTGCAATAGGTGAAATGTTGTGAAAGCACACAAAACGGCATGAACACGCCAAATACTGCGTGTTGTACCGTTACAAGTGCGAAACTGCTATGTTGTGATATTCTCGTTAAAGCGCATGCAAGCATCGTGAAACCTTAAAGAATGATGTCATTTAGCGATATACAGCGTTCTGTACTGTAATACGTTGGAGAAAAACTGTGAGGTCATGCAAATATCTTAAATGTGAACGAAACAGTGTAATAGAGCGTTTTTAGATACAAGTGCGAACGTTAGGTTAGGTTAAGATATGAACCGTCGTAAAACCGCATGAAACAATGTCACTAAGTGAGATGCAGTGTTTTTCACCATTACAAGTCGGGAACTGCGATATCTATTGTGAAAGCGCATGAAACTGTCGTAATGTTGTAGAGAGCATTGTAAAGTAGCGAGTAAAACGTTTTCTAACGATAGAAGTGCGAAGGTTATATTAGGTTGAGTTACATTAGTTTAAGCTATGTAGCGTCGTGAGACCACCAAAAAGGACGTCATCTAACGAGATAGTGTTGTTTTATTGCATGTACGAAACTGCAATAGGTGAAATGTTGTGAAAGTACACAAAACGGCATGAACAAGCCAGATACTGCGTGTTGTACCGTTACAAGTGCGAAACTGCTATAATGTGATATTCTCGTTGAAGCGCGTGCAAGCATCGTGAAACCTTAAAGAACGATGTCGTTTAGCGAGATACAGCGTTCTGTACTGCAATAAGTTGGTGAAAAACTGTGAGGTTATGCAAATATCGTAATTGTGAACGAAACAGTGTAATAGAGCGTTTTTCAATACAAGTGCGAAAGTTAGGTTAGGTTAAGATATGAACCGTCGTAAAACCGCATTAAACAATGTCACTTAGTGAGATGCAGTGTTTTTCACCATTACAAGTCGGGAACTGCGATATCTAATGTGAAAGCGCTTGCAAACGTCGTTAGGATAGGTTAGGTTAGGTTAGGTTACGTTAGGTAAGGTTAGGTTAGGTTTGGTTAGGTTAGGTTAGGTTAGGTTAGGTTATGTTAGGTAAGGTTTGGTGAGGTTAGGTTAGTTTGGGTTAGGTAAGGTTAGGTTAGGTTAAATTAGGTTAGGTTAGGTTAGGTTAGGTTAAGATATGAACCGCGCTAAAACCGCATTAAACAATGTCACTAAGTGAGATGCAGTGTTTTTCACCATTATAGTCGGGAACTGCGATATCTAATGTGAAAGCGCATGAAACCGTCGTAATCTTGTAGAAAACATTGTAAAGTAGCGAATAAAACGTTTTCTAACGATAGAAGTGCGAAGGTTAGGTTAGTTTGAGCTACGTAGCGTCGTGAAAGCACCAAAAACGATGTCATCTAACGAGATAGTGTTGTTTTATTGCGAGTATGAAACTGCGATAGGTGAAATATTGTGAAAGCACACAAAATGGCATGAACTAGCCAGATACTGCGTCTTGTGCCGTTACAAGTGCGAAACTGCTTTATTGTGATATTCTCGTTAGAGCGCATGCAAGTATCGTGAAACCTTAAAGAACGATGTCATTTAGCGAGATACAGCGTTCTGTACTGTAATAAGTTGGTGAGAAACTGTGAGGTCAAGCAAATATCGTAATTGTGAACGAAACAGTGTAATTGAGCGTATTTAGATACAAGTGCGAATGTTAGGTTAGGTTGAGATATCAACCGTCGTAAAACCGCATTAAACAATGTCACTTAATGAGATGTAGTGTTTTTCAACATTACAAGTCGGGAACTACGATATCTAATGTGAAAGCGCATGAAACCGTCGTAATCTTGTAGAAAACATTGTAAAGTTGCGAGTAAAACGTTTTCTAACGATAGAAGTGCGAAGGTTAGGTTAGGTTAGGTTAGTTTAAGCTAGGTAGCGTCGTGAAACTACCAAAAACGACGTCATCTAACGAGATAGTGTTGTTTTATTGCGAGTATTAAACTGCGATAGGTGAAATGTTGTGAAAGCACACAAAACGGCATGAACAAGCCAAATACTGCGTGTTCTACCGTCACAAGTGCGAAACTGCTATATTGTGATATTCTCGGTAAAGCGCATGCAAGCATCGTGAAACCTTAAAGAACAATGTAATTTAGCGAAATACAGCGTTCTGTACTGCAATAAGTTGGTGAAAACTGTGAGGTCATGCAAATATCGTAACTGTGAACGAAACAGTGTAATAGACCGTTTTGAGATACAAGCGCGAATGGTAGGTTAGGTTAAGATATGAACCGTCGTAAAACCGCATTAAACAATGTCACTTTGTGAGATGCAGTGTTTTTCACCATTACAAGTCGGGAACTGCGATATCTAATGTGAAAGTGCATGAAACCGTCGTAATGTTGTAGAGAGCATTGTAAAGTAGCGAGTAAAACGTTTTCTAACGATAGAAGTGCGAAGGTTATGTTAGGTTGAATTATGTTAGTTTAAGCTAGGTAGCGTCGTGAAACCACCAAAAAGGACGTCATCTAACGAGATATAATTGTTTTATTTCATGTACGAAACTGCAATAGGTGAAATGTTGTGAAAGCACACAAAACGGCATGAACACGCCAGATACTGCGTCTTGTGCCGTTACAAGTGCGAAACTGCTTTATTGTGATATTCTCGTTAAAGCGCATGCAAGTATCGTGAAACCTTAAAGAACGATGTCATTTAGCGAGATACAGCGTTCTGTACTGTAATAAGTTGGTGAGAAACTGTGAGGTCAAGCAAATATCGTAATTGTGAACGAAACAGTGTAATTGAGCGTATTTAGATACAAGTGCGAATGTTAGGTTAGGTTGAGATATCAACCGTCGTAAAACCGCATTAAACAATGTCACTTAGTGAGATGTAGTGTTTTTCAACATTACAAGTCGGGAACTACGATATCTAATGTGAAAGCGCATGAAACCGTCGTAATCTTGTAGAAAACATTGTAAAGTTGCGAGTAAAACGTTTTCTAACGATAGAAGTGCGAAGGTTAGCTTGAGTTATGTTAGTTTAAGCTACGTAGCGTCGTGAAACCACCAAAAAAGACGTCATCTAACGAGATAGTGTTGTTTTATTGCGAGTACGAAACTGCGATAGGTGAAATATTGTGAAAGCACACAAAATGGCATGAACTAGCCAGATACTGCGTCTTGTGCCGTTACAAGTGCGAAACTGCTTTATTGTGATATTCTCGTTAGAGCGCATGCAAGTATCGTGAAACCTTAAAGAACGATGTCATTTAGCGAGATACAGCGTTCTGTACTGTAATAAGTTGGTGAGAAACTGTGAGGTCAAGCAAATATCGTAATTGTGAACGAAACAGTGTAATTGAGCGTCTTTAGATACAAGTGCGAATGTTAGTTTAGGTTGACATATCAACCGTCGTAAAACCGCATTAAACAATGTCACTTAGTAAGATGCAGTGTTTTTCACCATTACAAGTCGGGAACTGCGATATGTAATGTGAAAGCGCTTGCAACCGTCGTTAGGTTAGGTTAGGTTAGGTTAGGTTAGGTTAGATTAGGTTAGGTTGGGTTGAGTTGGGTTAGGTTAGGTTAGGTTAGGTTAGGTTGGGTTGGGTTGGGTTAGGTTAGGTTAGGTTAGGTTAGGTAAGGTTAGGTTAGGTTAGGTTAGGTTACGTTAGGTTAAGGTATGAACCGTCGTAAAACCGCATTAAACAATGTCACTTAGTGAGATGTAGTGTTTTTCAACATTACAAGTCGGGAACTACGATATCTAATGTGAAAGCGCATGAAACCGTCGTAGCCTTGTAGAAAACATTGTAAAGTTGCGAGTAAAACGTTTTCTAACGATAGAAGTGCGAAGGTTAAGTTAGGTTAGGTTAGTTTAAGCTAGGTAGCGTCGTGAAACTACCAAAAACGACGTCATCTAACGAGATAGTGTTGTTTTATTGCGAGTATTAAACTGCGATAGGTGAAATGTTGTGAAAGCACACAAAACGGCATGAACAAGCCAAATACTGCGTGTTCTACCGTTACAAGTGTGAAACTGCTATATTGTGATATTCTCGTTAAAGCGCATGCAAGCATCGTGAAACCTTAAAAAACAATGTCATTTAGCGAGATACAGCGTTCTGTACTGCAATAATTTGGTGAAAAACTGTGAGGTTATGCAAATATCGTAATTGTGAACAAAACAGTGTAATAGAGCGTATTTAGATACAAGTGCGAATGTTAGGTTAGGTTAAGATATGAACCGTCGTAAAACCACATTAAACAATGTCACTTAGTGAGATGCAGTGTTTTTCACCATTACAAGTCGGGAACTGCGATATCTAATGTGAAAGCGCTTGCAAACGTCGTTAGGTTATGTTAGGTTAGGTTAGGTTAGGTTAGGTTAGGTTAGGTTAGGTTAGGTTACGTTAGGTTAGGTTAGGTTAGGTTTGGTTAGGTTAGGTTAGGTTAGGTTAGGGTATGTTAGGTAAGGTTTGGTTAGGTTAGGTTAGGTAAGGTTGGGTTAGGTAAGGTTAGGTTAGGTTAGGTTAGGTTAGGTTAAGATATGAACCGCGCTAAATCCGCATTAAACAATGTCACTTAGTGAGATGCTGTGTTTTTCACCATTACAAGTCGGGAACTGCGATATCTAATGTGAAAGCGCATGAAACCGTCGTAATCTTGTAGAAAACATTGTAAAGTAGCAAATAAAACGTTTTCTAACGATAGAAGTGCGAAGGTTAGGTTAGTTTGAGCTTCGTAGCGTCGTGAAACCACCAAAAACGATGCCGACTAACGAGATAGTGTTGTTTTATTGCGAGTACGAAACTGCGATAGGTGAAATATTGTGAAAGCACACAAAATGGCATGAACTAGCCAGATACTGCGTCTTGTGCCGTTACAAGTGCGAAACTGCTTTATTGTGATATTCTCGTTAAAGCGCATGCAAGTATCGTGAAACCTTAAAGAACGATGTCATTTAGCGAGATACAGCGTTCTGTACTGTAATAAGTCGGTGAGAAACTGTGAGGTCAAGCAAATATTGTAATTGTGAACGAAACAGTGTAATTGAGCGTATTTAGATACAAGTGCGAATGTTAGGTTAGGTTGAGATATCAACCGTCGTAAAACCGCAATAAACAATGTCACCTAATGAGATGTAGTGTTTTTCAACATTACAAGTCGGGAACTACGATATCTAATGTGAAAGCGCATGAAACCGTCGTAATCTTGTAGAAAACATTGTAAAGTTGCGAGTAAAACGTTTTCTAACGATAGAAATGCGAAGGTTAGGTTAGGTTAGGTTAGTTTAAGCTAGGTAGCGTCGTGAAACTACCAAAAACGACGTCATCTAACGAGATAGTGTTGTTTTATTGCGAGTATTAAACTGCGATAGGTGAAATGTTGTGAAAGCACACAAAACGGCATGAACAAGCCAAATTTTGCGTGTTCTACCGTCACAAGTGCGAAACTGCTATATTGTGATATTCTCGTTAAAGCGCATGCAAGCATCGTGAAACCTTAAAGAACAATGTCATTTAGCGAAATACAGCGTTCTGTACTGCAATAAGTTGGTGAAAACTGTGAGGTTATGCAAATATCGTAATTGTGAACGAAACAGTGTAATGGAGCGTTTTTAGATACAAGTGCGAATGTTAGGTTAGGTTAAGATATGAACCGTCATAAAACCGAATTAAACAATGTCACTTAGCGAGATGCAGTGTTTCTCACCATTACAAGTCGGGAACTGCTATATCTAATGTGAAAGCGCTTGCAACCGTCGTTAGGTTAGGTTAGGCTAGGTTAGGTTAGGTTAGGTTAGGTTTGGTTAGGTTAGGTTAGGTTAGGTTAGGTTAAATTAGGTTAGGTTGGGTTGAGTTGGGTTAGGTTAGGTTAGGTTAGGTTAGGTTGGGTTAGGTTAGGTTAGGTTAGGTTACGTTAGGTTAGGTTAGGTTACGTTAGGTTAGGTTAGGTTAGGTTACGTTAGGTTAGGTTAGGTTAGGTAACGATAATTTGGTTAGGTTAGGTAAGGTTAGGTTAGGTTAGGTTAGGTTGGGTTGGGTGTTGTTGGGTTAGGTTAGGTTAGGTTGGGTTGGGTTGGGTTAGGTTAGATTAGGTTAGGTTAGGTAAGGTTAGGTTAGGTAAGGTTAGGTTAGATTAGATTAGGTTACGTTAGGTTAAGGTATGAACCGTCGTAAAACCGCATTAAACAATGTCACTTAGTGAGATGCAGTGTTTTTCACCTTTACAAGTTGGGAACTGTGATATCTAATGTGAAAGCGCTTGAAACCGTCGTAATGTTGTAGAAAGCAATGTAAAGTAGCGAGTAAAACGTTTTCTAACGATAGAAGTGCGAAGGTTATGTTAGGCGTAGTTATGTTAGTTTAAGCTAGGTAGCGTCGTGAAACTACCAAAAACAACGTCATCTAACGAGATAGTGTTGTTTTATTGCGAGTACGAAACTGCGATAGGTGAAATGTTGTGAAAGCACACAAAACGGCATGAACAAGCCAAATACTGCGTGTTGTACCGTTACAAGTGCGAAACTGCTATGTTGTGATATTCTCGTTAAAGCGCATGCAAGCATCGTGAAACCTTAAAGAACGATGTCATTTAGCGAGATACAACGTTCTGTACTGCAATAAGTTGGTGAAAAACTGTGAGGTTATGCAAATATCGTAATTGTGAACGAAACAGTGTAATAGAGCGTTTTTAATACAAGTGCGAATGTTAGGTTAGGTTAAGATATGAACCGTCGTAAAACCGCATTAAACAATGTCACTTAGTGAGATGCAGTGTTTTTCACCATTACAAGTCGGGAACTGCGATATCTAATGTGAAAGCGCTTGCAAACGTCGTTAGGTTAGGTTAGGTTAGGTTAGTTTAGGTTACGTTAGGTTAGGTTAGGTTTGGTTAGGTTAGGTTAGGTTAGGTTAGGTTAGGGTATGTTAGGTAAGGTTTGGTTAGGTTAGGTTAGGTTAGGTTGGGTTAGGTAAGGTTAGGTTAGGTTGGGTTAGGTTAGGTTAGGTTAGGTTAAGATATGAACCGCGCTAAAACCGCAGTAAACAACGTCACTTAGTGAGATGCTGTGTTTTTCACCATTACAAGTCGGGAACTGCGATATCTAATGTGAAAGCGCATGATACCGTCGTAATCTTGTAAAAAACAATCTAAAGTAGCAAATAAAACGTTTTCTAACGATAGAAGTGCGAAGGTTAGGTTAGTTTGAGCTAGGTAGCGTCGTGAAACCACCAAAAACGATGTCATCTAACGAGATAGTGTTGTTTTATTGCGAGTACGAAACTGCGATAGGTGAAATATTGGGAAAGCACACAAAATGGCATGAACTAGTCAGATACTGCGTCTTGTGCCGTTACAAGTGCGAAACTGCTTTATTGTGATATTCTCGTTAAAGCGCATGCAAGTATCGTGAAACCTTAAAGAACGATGTCATTTAGCGAGATACAGCGTTCTGTACTGTAATAAGTTGGTGAGAAACTGTGAGGTCAAGCAAATATCGTAATTGTGAACGAAACAGTGTAATTGAGCGTATTTAGATACAAGTGCGAATGTTAGGTTAGGTTGAGATATCAACCGTCGTAAAACCACATTAAACAATGTCACTTAGTGAGATGTAGTGTTTTTCAACATTACAAGTCGGGAACTACGATATCTAATGTGAAAGCGCATGAAACCGTCGTAATATTGTAGAAAACATTGTAAAGTTGCGAGTAAAACGTTTTCTAACGATAGAAGTGCGAAGGTTAGCTTGAGTTATGTTAGTTCAAGCTACGTAGCGTCGTGAAACCACCAAAAAGGACGTCATCTAACGAGATAGTGTTGTTTTATTGCGAGTACGAAACTGCGATAGGTGAAATATTGTGAAAGCACACAAAATGGCATGAACTAGCCAGATACTGCGTCTTGTGCCGTTACAAGTGCGAAACTGCTTTATTGTGATATTCTCGTTAAAGCGCATGCAAGTATCGTGAAACCTTAAAGAACGATGTCATTTAGCGAGATACAGCGTTCTGTACTGTAATAGGTTGGTGAGAAACTGTGAGGTCAAGCAAATATCGTAATTGTGAACAAAACAGTGTAATAGAGCGTTTTTAGATACAAGTGCGAATGTTAGGTTAGGTTAAGATATGAACCGTCGTAAAACCACATTAAACAATGTCACTTAGTGAGATGCAGTGTTTTTCACCATTACAAGTCGGGAACTGCGATATCTGATGTGAAAGCGCTTGCAACCGTCGTTAGGTTAGGTTAGGTTAGGTTAGGTTAGGTTAGGTTAGATTAGGTTAGGTTGGGTTGAGTTGGGTTAGGTTAGGTTAGGTTAGGTTAGGTTGGGTTGGGTTGGGTTAGGTTAGGTTAGGTTAGGTTAGGTAAGGTTAGGTTAGGTTAGGTTAGGTTACGTTAGGTTAAGGTATGAACCGTCGTAAAACCGCATTAAACAATGTCACTTAGTGAGATGTAGTGTTTTTCAACATTACAAGTCGGGAACTACGATATCTAATGTGAAAGCGCATGAAACCGTCGTAGTCTTGTAGAAAACATTGTAAAGTTGCGAGTAAAACGTTTTCTAACGATAGAAGTACGAAGGTTAGGTTAGGTTAGGTTAGTTTAAGCTAGGTAGCGTCGTGAAACTACCAAAAACGACGTCATCTAACCAGATAGTGTTGTTTTATTGCGAGTATTAAACTGCGATAGGTGAAATGTTGTGAAAGCACACAAAACGGCATGAACAAGCCAAATACTGCGTGTTCTACCGTTACAAGTGAGAAACTGCTATATTGTGATATTCTCGTTAAAGCGCATGCAAGCATCGTGAAACCTTAAAAAACAATGTCATTTAGCGAGATACAGCGTTCTGTACTGCAATAAGTTGGTGAAAAACTGTGAGGTTATGCAAATATCGTAATTGTGAACAAAACAGTGTAATAGAGCGTATTTTGATACAAGTGCGAATGTTAGGTTAGGTTAAGATATGAACCGTCGTAAAACCACATTAAACAATGTCACTTAGTGAGATGCAGTGTTTTTCACCATTACAAGTCGGGAACTGCGATATCTAATGTGAAAGCGCTTGCAAACGTCGTTAGGTTATGTTAGGTTAGGTTAGGTTAGGTTAGGTTAGGTTAGGTTACGTTAGGTTAGGTTAGGTTAGGTTTGGTTAGGTTAGGTTAGGTTAGGTTAGGGTATGTTAGGTAAGGTTTGGTTAGGTTAGGTTAGGTTAGGTTGGGTTAGGTAAGGTTAGGTTAGGTTAGGTTAGGTTAGGTAAGATATGAACCGCGCTAAATCCGCATTAAACAATGTCACTTAGTGAGATGCTGTGTTTTTCACCATTACAAGTCGGGAACTGCGATATCTAATGTGAAAGCGCATGAAACCGTCGTAATCTTGTAGAAAACATTGTAAAGTAGCGAATAAAACGTTTTCTAAAGATAGAAGTGCGAAGGTTAGGTTAGTTTGAGCTTCGTAGCGTCGTGAAACCACCAAAAACGATGCCATCTAACGAGATAGTGTTGTTTTATTGCGAGTACGAAACTGCGATAGGTGAAATATTGTGAAAGCACACAAAATGGCATGAACTAGCCAGATACTGCGTATTGTGCCGTTACAAGTGCGAAACTGCTTTATTGTGATATTCTCGTTAAAGCGCATGCAAGTATCGTGAAACCTTAAAGAACGATGTCATTTAACGAGATACAGCGTTCTGTACTGTAATAAGTTGGTGAGAAACTGTGAGGTCAAGCAAATATCGTAATTGTGAACGAAACAGTGTAATTGAGCGTCTTTAGATACAAGTGCGAATGTTAGGTTAGGTTGACATATCAACCGTCGTAAAACCGCATTAAACAATGTCACTGAGTGAGATGTAGTATTTTTCAACATTACAAGTCGGGAACTACGATATCTAATGTGAAAGCGCATGAAACCGTCGTAATCTTGTAGAAAACATTGTAAAGTTGCGAGTAAAACGTTTTCTAACGATAGAAGTGCGAAGGTTATGTTAGGTTGAGTTATGTTAGTTTAGGCTAGGTAGCGTCGTGAAACTACCAAAAACAACGTCATCTAACGAGATAGTGTTGTTTTATTGCGAGTACGAAACTGCGATAGGTGAAATGTTGTGAAAGCACACAAAACGGCATGAACAAGCCAAATACTGCGTGTTGTACCGTTACAAGTGCGAAACTGCTATGTTGTGATATTCTCGTTAAAGCGCATGCAAGCATCGTGAAACCTTAAAGAACGATGTCATTTAGCGAGATACAGCGTTCTGTACTGCAATAAGTTGGTGAAAAACTGTGAGGTTATGCAAATATCGTAATTGTGAACGAAACAGTGTAATGGAGCGTTTTTAGATACAAGTGCGAATGTTAGGTTAGGTTAAGATATGAACCGTCGTAAAACCGCATTAAACAATGTCACTTAGTGAGATGCAGTGTTTCTCACCATTACAAGTCGGGAACTGCTATATCTAATGTGAAAGCGCTTGCAACCGTCGTTAGGTTAGGTTAGGTTAGGTTTGGTTAGGTTAGGTTAGGTTAGGTTAGATTAGGTTAGGTTGGGTTGAGTTGGGCTAGGTTAGGTTAGGTTAGGTTAGGTTAGGTTGGGTTAGGTTAGGTTAGGTTAGGCTACGTTAGGTTAGGTTAGGTTACGTTAGGTTACGTTAGGTTAGGTTACGTTAGGTTAGGTTAGGTTAGGTAAGGATAATTTGGCAAGGTTAGGTAAGGTTAGGTTAGGTTAGGTTAGGTTGGGTTGGGTTTGGTTGGGTTGGGTTGGGTTGGGTTAGGTTGGGTTAGGTTAGGTTAGGTTACGTTAGGTTAGGTTAGGTTAGGTTAGGTTACGTTAGGTTATGTTAGGTTAGGTTAGGTTAGGTTAGGTTGGGTTAGGTTAGTTTAGGTTAGGTTAGGTTAGGTTGGGTTGGGTTGGGTTAGGTTAGGTTAGGTTAGGTTGGGTTGGGTTGGGTTAGGTTTGGTTAGGTTAGGTAAGCTTAGGTCAGGTTAGGTTAGGTTACGTTAGGTTAAGGTATGAACCGTCGTAAAACCGCATTAAACAATGTCACTTAGTGAGATGTAGTGTTTTTCAACATTACAAGTCGGGAACTACGATATCTAATGTGAAAGCGCATGAAACCGTCGTAATCTTGTAGAAAACATTGTAAAGTTGCGAGTAAAACGTTTTCTAACGATAGAAGTGCGAAGGTTAGGTTAGGTTAGGTTAGTTTAAGCTAGGTAGCGTCGTGAAAATACCAAAAACGACGTCATCTAACGAGATAGTGTTGTTTTATTGCGAGTATTAAACTGCGATAGGTGAAATGTTGTGAAAGCACACAAAACGGCATGAACAAGCCAAATACTGCGTGTTCTACCGTTACAAGTGTGAAACTGCTATATTGTGATATTCTCGTTAAAGCGCATGCAAGCATCGTGAAACCTTAAAAAACAATGTCATTTAGCGAGATACAGCGTTCTGTACTGCAATAAGTTGGTGAAAAACTGTGAGGTTATGCAAATATCGTAATTTTGAACAAAACAGTGTAATAGAGCCTATTTAGATACAAGTGCGAATGTTAGGTTAGGTTAAGATATGAACCGTCGTAAAACCACATTAAACAATGTCACTTAGTGAGATGCAGTGTTTTTCACCATTACAAGTCGGGAACTGCGATATCTAATGTGAAAGCGCTTGCAAACGTCGTTTGGTTATATTAGGTTAGGTTAGGTTAGGTTAGGTTAGGTTAGGTTAGGTTACGTTAGGTTAGGTTAGGTTAGGTTTGGTTAGGTTAGGTTAGGTTAGGGTATGTTAGGTAAGGTTTGGTTAGGTTAGGTTAGGTTAGGTTAGGTTGGGTTAGGTAAGGTTAGGTTAGGTTAGGTTAGGTTAAGATATGAACCGCGCTAAATCCGCATTAAACAATGTCACTTAGTGAGATGCTGTGTTTTTCACCATTACAAGTCGGGAACTGCGATATCTAATGTGAAAGCGCATGAAACCGTCGTAATCTTGTAGAAAACATTGTAAAGTAGCGAATAAAACGTTTTCTAACGATAGAAGTGCGAAGGTTAGGTTAGTTTGAGCTTCGTAGCGGCGTGAAACCACCAAAAACGATGCCATCTAACGAGATAGTGTTGTTTTATTGCGAGTACGAAACTGCGATAGGTGAAATATTGTGAAAGCACACAAAATGGCATGAACTAGCCAGATACTGCGTCTTGTGCTGTTACAAGTGCGAAACTGCTTTATTGTGATATTCTCGTTAAAGCGCATGCAAGTATCGTGAAACCTTAAAGAACGATGTCATTTAACGAGATACAGCGTTCTGTACTGTAATAAGTTGGTGAGAAACTGTGAGGTCAAGCAAATATCGTAATTGTGAACGAAACAGTGTAATTGAGCG
This sequence comes from Rhipicephalus microplus, assembly GCF_043290135.1. Lineage (NCBI taxonomy): Eukaryota > Metazoa > Arthropoda > Arachnida > Ixodida > Ixodidae > Rhipicephalus > Rhipicephalus microplus. The sequence goes on along the minus strand of NW_027464585.1, from coordinate 56,130,375 downwards.
TCTTTAGATACAAGTGCGAATGTTAGGTTAGGTTGACATATCAACCGTCGTAAAACCGCATTAAACAATGTCACTTAGTGAGATGTAGTATTTTTCAACATTACAAGTCGGGAACTACGATATCTAATGTGAAAGCGCATGAAACCGTCGTAATCTTGTAGAAAACATTGTAAAGTTGCGAGTAAAACGTTTTCTAACGATAGAAGTGCGAAGGTTATGTTAGGTTGAGTTATGTTAGTTTAAGCTAGGTAGCGTCGTGAAACTACCAAAAACAACGTCATCTAACGAGATAGTGTTGTTTTATTGCGAGTACGAAACTGCGATAGGTGAAATGTTGTGAAAGCACACAAAACGGCATGAACAAGCCAAATACTGCGTGTTGTACCGTTACAAGTGCGAAACTGCTATGTTGTGATATTCTCGTTAAAGCGCATGCAAGCATCGTGAAACCTTAAAGAACGATGTCATTTAGCGAGATACAGCGTTCTGTACTGCAATAAGTTGGTGAAAAACTGTGAGGTTATGCAAATATCGTAATTGTGAACGAAACAGTGTAATGGAGCGTTTTTAGATACAAGTGCGAATGTTAGGTTAGGTTAAGATATGAACCGTCGTAAAACCGCATTAAACAATGTCACTTAGTGAGATGCAGTGTTTCTCACCATTACAAGTCGGGAACTGCTATATCTAATGTGAAAGCGCTTGCAACCGTCGTTAGGTTAGGTTAGGTTAGGTTTGGTTAGGTTAGGTTAGGTTAGGTTAGATTAGGTTAGGTTGGGTTGAGTTGGGCTAGGTTAGGTTAGGTTAGGTTAGGTTAGGTTGGGTTAGGTTAGGTTAGGTTAGGCTACGTTAGGTTAGGTTAGGTTACGTTAGGTTACGTTAGGTTAGGTTACGTTAGGTTAGGTTAGGTTAGGTAAGGATAATTTGGCAAGGTTAGGTAAGGTTAGGTTAGGTTAGGTTAGGTTGGGTTGGGTTTGGTTGGGTTGGGTTGGGTTGGGTTAGGTTGGGTTAGGTTAGGTTAGGTTACGTTAGGTTAGGTTAGGTTAGGTTAGGTTACGTTAGGTTATGTTAGGTTAGGTTAGGTTAGGTTAGGTTGGGTTAGGTTAGTTTAGGTTAGGTTAGGTTAGGTTGGGTTGGGTTGGGTTAGGTTAGGTTAGGTTAGGTTGGGTTGGGTTGGGTTAGGTTTGGTTAGGTTAGGTAAGCTTAGGTCAGGTTAGGTTAGGTTACGTTAGGTTAAGGTATGAACCGTCGTAAAACCGCATTAAACAATGTCACTTAGTGAGATGTAGTGTTTTTCAACATTACAAGTCGGGAACTACGATATCCAATGTGAAAGCGCATGAAACCGTCGTAATCTTGTAGAAAACATTGTAAAGTTGCGAGTAAAACGTTTTCTAACGATAGAAGTGCGAAGGTTAGGTTAGGTTAGGTTAGTTTAAGCTAGGTAGCGTCGTGAAAATACCAAAAACGACGTCATCTAACGAGATAGTGTTGTTTTATTGCGAGTATTAAACTGCGATAGGTGAAATGTTGTGAAAGCACACAAAACGGCATGAACAAGCCAAATACTGCGTGTTCTACCGTTACAAGTGTGAAACTGCTATATTGTGATATTCTCGTTAAAGCGCATGCAAGCATCGTGAAACCTTAAAAAACAATGTCATTTAGCGAGATACAGCGTTCTGTACTGCAATAAGTTGGTGAAAAACTGTGAGGTTATGCAAATATCGTAATTGTGAACAAAACAGTGTAATAGAGCCTATTTAGATACAAGTGCGAATGTTAGGTTAGGTTAAGATATGAACCGTCGTAAAACCACATTAAACAATGTCACTTAGTGAGATGCAGTGTTTTTCACCATTACAAGTCGGGAACTGCGATATCTAATGTGAAAGCGCTTGCAAACGTCGTTTGGTTATGTTAGGTTAGGTTAGGTTAGGTTAGGTTAGGTTAGGTTACGTTAGGTTAGGTTAGGTTAGGTTTGGTTAGGTTAGGTTAGGTTAGGTTAGGGTATGTTAGGTAAGGTTTGGTTAGGTTAGGTTAGGTTAGGTTAGGTTGGGTTAGGTAAGGTTAGGTTAGGTTAGGTTAGGTTAAGATATGAACCGCGCTAAATCCGCATTAAACAATGTCACTTAGTGAGATGCTGTGTTTTTCACCATTACAAGTCGGGAACTGCGATATCTAATGTGAAAGCGCAAGAAACCGTCGTAATCTTGTAGAAAACATTGTAAAGTAGCGAATAAAACGTTTTCTAACGATAGAAGTGCGAAGGTTAGGTTAGTTTGAGCTTCGTAGCGGCGTGAAACCACCAAAAACGATGCCATCTAACGAGATAGTGTTGTTTTATTGCGAGTACGAAACTGCGATAGGTGAAATATTGTGAAAGCACACAAAATGGCATGAACTAGCCAGATACTGCGTCTTGTGCTGTTACAAGTGCGAAACTGCTTTATTGTGATATTCTCGTTAAAGCGCATGCAAGTATCGTGAAACCTTAAAGAACGATGTCATTTAACGAGATACAGCGTTCTGTACTGTAATAAGTTGGTGAGAAACTGTGAGGTCAAGCAAATATCGTAATTGTGAACGAAACAGTGTAATTGAGCGTCTTTAGATACAAGTGCGAATGTTAGGTTAGGTTGACATATCAACCGTCGTAAAACCGCATTAAACAATGTCACTTAGTGAGATGTAGTATTTTTCAACATTACAAGTCGGGAACTACGATATCTAATGTGAAAGCGCATGAAACCGTCGTAATCTTGTAGAAAACATTGTAAAGTTGCGAGTAAAACGTTTTCTAACGATAGAAGTGCGAAGGTTATGTTAGGTTGAGTTATGTTAGTTTAAGCTAGGTAGCGTCGTGAAACTACCAAAAACAACGTCATCTAACGAGATAGTGTTGTTTTATTGCGAGTACGAAACTGCGATAGGTGAAATGTTGTGAAAGCACACAAAACGGCATGAACAAGCCAAATACTGCGTGTTGTACCGTTACAAGTGCGAAACTGCTATGTTGTGATATTCTCGTTAAAGCGCATGCAAGCATCGTGAAACCTTAAAGAACGATGTCATTTAGCGAGATACAGCGTTCTGTACTGCAATAAGTTGGTGAAAAACTGTGAGGTTATGCAAATATCGTAATTGTGAACGAAACAGTGTAATGGAGCGTTTTTAGATACAAGTGCGAATGTTAGGTTAGGTTAAGATATGAACCGTCGTAAAACCGCATTAAACAATGTCACTTAGTGAGATGCAGTGTTTCTCACCATTACAAGTCGGGAACTGCTATATCTAATGTGAAAGCGCTTGCAACCGTCGTTAGGTTAGGTTAGGTTAGGTTTGGTTAGGTTAGGTTAGGTTAGGTTAGATTAGGTTAGGTTGGGTTGAGTTGGGCTAGGTTAGGTTAGGTTAGGTTAGGTTAGGTTGGGTTAGGTTAGGTTAGGTTAGGCTACGTTAGGTTAGGTTAGGTTACGTTAGGTTACGTTAGGTTAGGTTACGTTAGGTTAGGTTAGGTTAGGTAAGGATAATTTGGCAAGGTTAGGTAAGGTTAGGTTAGGTTAGGTTAGGTTGGGTTGGGTTTGGTTGGGTTGGGTTGGGTTGGGTTAGGTTGGGTTAGGTTAGGTTAGGTTACGTTAGGTTAGGTTAGGTTAGGTTAGGTTACGTTAGGTTATGTTAGGTTAGGTTAGGTTAGGTTAGGTTGGGTTAGGTTAGTTTAGGTTAGGTTAGGTTAGGTTGGGTTGGGTTGGGTTAGGTTTGGTTAGGTTAGGTAAGGTTAGGTCAGGTTAGGTTAGGTTACGTTAGGTTAAGGTATGAACCGTCGTAAAACCGCATTAAACAATGTCACTTAGTGAGATGTAGTGTTTTTCAACATTACAAGTCGGGAACTACGATATCTAATGTGAAAGCGCATGAAACCGTCGTAATCTTGTAGAAAACATTGTAAAGTTGCGAGTAAAACGTTTTCTAACGATAGAAGTGCGAAGGTTAGGTTAGGTTAGGTTAGTTTAAGCTAGGTAGCGTCGTGAAAATACCAAAAACGACGTCATCTAACGAGATAGTGTTGTTTTATTGCGAGTATTAAACTGCGATAGGTGAAATGTTGTGAAAGCACACAAAACGGCATGAACAAGCCAAATACTGCGTGTTTTACCGTTACAAGTGCGAAACTGCTATATTGTGATATTCTCGTTAAAGCGCATGCAAGCATCGTGAACCCTTAAAGAACAATGTCATTTAGCGAGATACAGCGTTCTGTACTGCAATAAGTTGGTGAAAACTGTGAGGTTATGCAAATATCGTAATTGTGTACAAAACAGTGTAATAGAGCGTTTTTATATACTTAGAAATTTTGGCGCAACCTCGACTCACGCAAACACTCACACAAGCACACACACTTACACCAGAGCAACACACACGACACGCAGCGCTCACTACCAACTGTTTATTGCTCCTATCTGACCTTCTTAAATACGTACATCGAAATGCGCAAAGGCACAAACTAACAGAACTGCGCCAGTAGAAAACCAACATGGCGTCACCACACCACTAGGAACAAGTAAAAAGTAAAAAAAGTAAAAAAAGTAAAAAAAGTAAAAAAAGGGGGGGTTAACACGAAAAGGAGATATAATCGCTAAACCCTCGCATCAAGGAAAGATATTTCTTGTTGATGCAACACCAAAGATGGCTCGCTGACACATATATCTTTATTCTTTTCTATATAATATGCTTCTAACAGCAAACGTGCTGATAAATTTGAGCTTCTCCCAAGAATCCTTGTATCCGAAAATCGTGGTTCACACCCACATGCGGCAATATGCGACACAAGATGTGCGTACTTATCCTCGTTTTTCTTAACCTTTAGCGCATGCTCCCTAAGCCGGTCATTGAGGCATCGCTCGGTAATGCCAATGTACACGTTACCGCAGGAAAAAGGAATGGAGTATACAACTCCCATGGAACATTTTACGAAGGCATTCTCATGTTTTTTCACGCAACCGCGTCTCTTGCCATTGCAAATACGCGGACATAACTTGGCGAGCTTTTCTGGCGCAGAAAAGACCACAGCCACACCATGCCTTGCAGCAACCTTCTTAATATTATGGGAGAGCTTGTGCACGTAAGGCACGACTTGAAGCTTGGAACCCGAAGGATCCCAAGTAGCTCTATCCCTTCGGGTTCCAAGCTTCAAGTCGTGCCTTACGTGCACAAGCTCTCCCATAATATTAAGAAGGTTGCTGCAAGGCATGGTGTGGCTGTGGTCTTTTCTGCGCCAGAAAAGCTCGCCAAGTTATGTCCGCGTATTTGCAATGGCAAGAGACGCGGTTGCGTGAAAAAACATGAGAATGCCTTCGTAAAATGTTCCATGGGAGTTGTATACTCCATTCCTTTTTCCTGCGGTAACGTGTACATTGGCATTACCGAGCGATGCCTCAATGACCGGCTTAGGGAGCATGCGCTAAAGGTTAAGAAAAACGAGGATAAGTACGCACATCTTGTGTCGCATATTGCCGCATGTGGGTGTGAACCACGATTTTCGGATACAAGGATTCTTGGGAGAAGCTCAAATTTATCAGCACGTTTGCTGTTAGAAGCATATTATATAGAAAAGAATAAAGATATATGTGTCAGCGAGCCATCTTTGGTGTTGCATCAACAAGAAATATCTTTCCTTGATGCGAGGGTTTAGCGATTATATCTCCTTTTCGTGTTAACCCCCCCCTTTTTTTACTTTTTTTACTTTTTTTACTTTTTTTACTTTTTACTTGTTCCTAGTGGTGTGGTGACGCCATGTTGGTTTTCTACTGGCGCAGTTCTGTTAGTTTGTGCCTTTGCGCATTTCGATGTACGTATTTAAGAAGGTCAGATAGGAGCAATAAACAGTTGGTAGTGAGCGCTGCGTGTCGTGTGTGTTGCTCTGGTGTAAGTGTGTGTGCTTGTGTGAGTGTTTGCGTGAGTCGAGGTTGCGCCAAAATTTCTAAGTATATGATGTATAACCAACTAGCCCAACAACAAGTTTTATTAGAGCGTTTTTAGATACAAGTGCGAATGTTAGGTTAGGTTAAGATATGAACCGTCGTAAAACCACATTAAACATTGTCACTTAGTGAGATGCAGTGTTTTTCACCATTACAAGTCGGGAACTGCGATATCTAATGTGAAAGCGCTTGAAAACGTCGTTAGGTTATGTTAGGTTAGGTTAGGTTAGGTTAGGTTAGGTTACGTTAGGTTAGGTTAGGTTAGGTTTGGTTAGGTTAGGTTAGGTTAGGGTATGTTAGGTAAGGTTTGGTTAGGTTAGGTTAGGTAAGGTTAGGTTAAGTTAGGTTAGGTTACGTTAGGTTAAGGTGTGAACCGTCGTAAAACCGCATTAAACAATGTCACTTAGTGAGATCCAGTGTTTTTCACCTTTACAAGTTGGGAACTGCGATATCTAATGTGAAAGCGCTTGAAACCGTCGTAATGTTGTAGAAAGCAATGTAAAGTAGCGAGTAAAACGTTTTCTAACGATAGAAGTGCGAAGGTTATGTTAGGTTGAGCTACGTAGCGTCGTGAAACCACCAAAAACGATGCCATCTAACGAGATAGTGTTGTTTTATTGCGAGTACGAAACTGCGATAGGTGAAATATTGTGAAAGCACACAAAATGGCATGAACTAGCCAGATACTGCGTCTTGTGCCGTTACAAGTGCGAAACTGCTTTATTGTGATATTCTCGTTAAAGCGCATGCAAGTATCGTGAAACCTTAAAGAACGATGTCATTTAGCGAGATACAGCGTTCTGTACTGTAATAAGTTGGTGAGAAACTGTGAGGTCAAGCAAATATCGTAATTGTGAACGAAACAGTGTAATAGAGCGTTTTTAGATACAAGTGCGAATGTTAGGTTAGGTTAAGATATGAACCGTCGTAAAACCAAATTAAACAACGTCACTTAGTGAGATGCAGTGTTTTTCACCATTACAAGTCGGGAACTGCGATATCTAATGTGAAAGCGCTTGCAACCGTCGTTAGGTTAGGTTAGGTTAGGTTAGGTTAGGTTAGGTTTGGTTAGGTTAGGTTAGATTAGGTTAGGTTGGGTTGAGTTGGGTTAGGTTAGGTTAGGTTAGGTTGGGTTAGGTTAGTTTAGGTTAGGTTAGGTTAGGTTGGGTTGGGTTGGGTTAGGTTAGGTTAGGTTAGATTAGGTTGGGTTGGGTTGGGTTAGGTTAGGTTAGGTTAGGTAAGGTTAGGTTAGGTTAGGTTACGTTAGGTTAAGGTATGAACCGTCGTAAAACCGCATTAAACAATGTCACTTAGTGAGATGTAGTGTTTTTCAACATTACAAGTCGGGAACTACGATATCTAATGTGAAAGCGCATGAAACCGTCGTAATCTTGTAGAAAACATTGTAAAGTTGCGAGTAAAACGTTTTCTAACGATAGCAGTGCGAAGGTTAGGTTAGGTTAGGTTAGTTTAAGCTAGGTAGCGTCGTGAAACTACCAAAAACGACGTCATCTAACAAGATAGTGTTGTTTTATTGCGAGTATTAAACTGCGATAGGTGAAATGTTGTGAAAGCACACAAAACGGCATGAACAAGCTAAATACTGCGTGTTCTACCGTTAGAAGTGCGAAACTGCTATATTGTGATATTCTCGTTAAAGCGCATGCAAGCATCGTGAAACCTTAAAGAACAAAGTCATTTAGCGAGATACAGCGTTCTGTACTGCAATAGGTTGGTGAAAAACTGTGAGGTTATGCAAATATCGTAATTGTGAACAAAACAGTGTAATAGAGCGTTTTTAGATACAAGTGCGAATGTTAGGTTAGGTTAAGATATGAACCGTCGTAAAACCACATTAAACAACGTCACTTAGTGAGATGCAGTGTTTTTCACCATTACAAGTCGGGAACTGCGATATCTAATGTGAAAGCGCTTGCAACCGTCGTTAGGTTAGGTTAGGTTAGGTTAGGTTAGGTTTGGTTAGGTTAGGTTAAATTAGGTTAGGTTGGGTTGAGTTGGGTTAGGTTAGGTTAGGTTAGGTTGGGTTAGGTTAGGTTGGGTTAGGTTAGTTTAGGTTAGGTTAGGTTAGGTTGGGTTGGGTTGGGTTAGGTTAGGTTAGGTTAGATTAGGTTGGGTTGGGTTGGGTTAGGTTAGGTTAGGTTAGGTAAGGTTAGGTTAGGTTAGGTTACGTTAGGTTAAGGTATGAACCGTCGTAAAACCGCATTAAACAATGTCACTTAGTGAGATGTAGTGTTTTTCAACATTACAAGTCGGGAACTACGATATCTAATGTGAAAGCGCATGAAACCGTCGTAATCTTGTAGAAAACATTGTAAAGTTGCGAGTAAAACGTTTTCTAACGATAGAAGTCCGAGGGTTAGGTTAGGTTAGGTTAGTTTAAGCTAGGTAGCGTCGTGAAACTACCAAAAACGACGTCATCTAACGAGATAGTGTTGTTTTATTGCGAGTATTAAACTGCGATAGGTGAAATATTGTGAAAGCACACAAAACAGCATGAACAAGCCAAATACTGCGTGTTCTACCGTTACAAGTGCGAAACTGCTATATTGTGATATTCTCGTTAAAGCGCATGCAAGCATCGTGAAACCTTAAAGAACAATGTCATTTAGCGAGATACAGCGTTCTGTACTGCAATAAGTTGGTGAAAACTGTGAGGTTATGCAAATATCGTAATTGTGTACAAAACAGTGTAATAGAGCGTTTTTAGATACAAGTGCGAATGTTAGGTTAGGTTAAGATATGAACCGTCGTAAAACCACATTAAACATTGTCACTTAGTGAGATGCAGTGTTTTTCACCATTACAAGTCGGGAACTGCGATATCTAATGTGAAAGCGCTTGCAAACGTCGTTAGGTTATGTTAGGTTAGGTTAGGTTAGGTTAGGTTAGGTTAGGTTACGTTAGGTTAGGTTAGGTTAGGTTTGGTTAGGTTAGGTTAGGTTAGGGTATGTTAGGTAAGGTTTGGTTAGGTTAGGTTAGGTTAGGTTGGGTTAGGTAAGGTTAGGTTAGGTTAGGTTAGGTTAAGATATGAAACGCGCAAAATCCGCATTAAACAATGTCACTTAGTGAGATGCTGTGTTTTTCACCATTACAAGTCGGGAACTGCGATATCTAATGTGAAAGCGCATGAAACCGTTGTAATCTTGTAGAAAACATTGTAAAGTAGCGAATAAAACGTTTTCTAACGATAGAAGTGCGAAGGTTAGGTTAGTTTGAGCTACGTAGCGTCGTGAAACCACCAAAAACGATGCCATCTAACGAGATAGTGTTGTTTTATTGCGAGTACGAAACTGCGATAGGTGAAATATTGTGAAAGCACACAAAATGGCATGAACTAGCCAGATACTGCGTCTTGTGCCGTTACAAGTGCGAAACTGCTTTATTGTGATATTCTCGTTAAAGCGCATGCAAGTATCGTGAAACCTTAAAGAACGATGTCATTTAGCGAGATACAGCGTTCTGCACTGTAATAAGTTGGTGAGAAACTGTGAGGTCAAGCAAATATCGTAATTGTGAACGAAACAGTGTAATTGAGCGTCTTTAGATACAAGTGCGAATGTTAGGTTAGGTTGACATATCAACCGTCGTAAAACCGCATTAAACAATGTAACTTAGTGATATGTAGTGTTTTTCAACATTACAAGTCGGGAACTACGATATCTAATGTGAAAGCGCATGAAACCGTCGTAATCTTGTAGAAAACATTGTAAAGTTGCGAGTAAAACGTTTTCTAACGATAGAAGTGCGAAGGGTACGTTAGGTTAGGTTAGTTTAAGCTAGGTAGCGTCTTGAAACTACCAAAAACGACGTCATCTAACGAGATAGTGTTGTTTTATTGCGAGTATTAAACTGCGATAGGTGAAATGTTGTGAAAGCACACAAAACGGCATGAACAAGCCAAATACTGCGTGTTCTACCGTTACAAGTGCGAAACTGCTATATTGTGATATTCTCGTTAAAGCGCATGCAAGCATCGTGAAACCTTAAAGAACAATGTCATTTAGCGAGATACAGCGTTCTGTACTGCAATAAGTTGGTGAAAAACTGTGAGGTTATGCAAATATCGTAATTGTGAACAAAACAGTGTAATAGAGCGTTTTTAGATACAAGTGCGAATAATAGGTTAGGTTAAGATATGAACCGTCGTAAAACCGCATGAAACAATGTCAATTAGTGAGATGCAGTGTTTTTCACCATTAAAAGTGGGGAACTGCGATATCTAATGTGAAAGCGCTTGCAACCGTCGTTAGGTTAGGTTAGGTTACGTTAGGTTAGGTTTGGTTAGGTTAGGTTAGGTTAGGTTAGGTTAGATTAGGTTAGGTTGGGTTGAGTTGGGTTAGGTTAGGTTAGGTTAGGTTGGGTTAGGTTAGGTTAGGTTAGGTTAGGTTACGTTAGGTTAGGTTAGGTTAGGTTACGTTAGGTTAGGTTAGGTTATGTTACGTTAGGTTAGGTTAGGTTAGGTAAGGATAATTTGGTTAGGTTAGGTAAGGTTAGGTTTGGTTAGGTTGGGTTGGGTGTTGTTGGGTTGGGTTGGGTTGGGTTAGGTTGGGTTAGGTTAGGTTAGGTTACGTTAGGTTAGGTTAGGTTAGGTTACGTTAGGTTATGTTAGGTTAGGTTAGGTTACGTTAGGTTAGGTTAGGTCAGGTAAGGTTAGGTTACGTTAGAATAGGTTAGGTTAGGTTAGGTTACGTTAGGTTAGGTTAAGTTAGGTTAGGTTAGGTTTGGTTAGGTTAGGTTAGGTTAGCTTAGGTTAGGTTAGGTTGGATTACGTTGGGTTGAGTTGGGTTAGGTTAGGTTAGGTTAGGTTAGGTTACGTTAGGGTACGTTAGGTTAGGTTACGTTAGGTTAGGTTAGGTTAGGTGAGAATAATTTGGTTAGGTTAGGTAAGGTTAGGTTAGGTTAGGTTAGGTTAGGTTGGGTTGGGTTTTGTTGGGCTGGGTTGGGTTGGGTTAGGTTGGGTTAGGTTAGGTTAGGTTAGGTTATGTTAGGTTAGGTTAGGTTACGTTAGGTTAGGTTAGGTCAGGTAAGGTTGGGTTGGGTTGGGTTAGGTTAGTTTAGGTTAGGTTAGGTTAGGTTAGGTTGGGTTGGGTTGGGTTAGGTTAGGTTAGGTTAGTTTAGGTAAGGTTCCGTTAGGTTAGGTTAGGTTAGGTTTGGTTAGGTTAGGTTAGGTTGGGTTATGTTAGGTAAGGTTTGGTTAGGTTAGGTTTGGTTAGGTTGGGTTAGGTTGGGTTAGGTAAGGTTAGGTTAGGTTAGGTTAAGATATGAACCGCGCTAAAACCGCATTAAACAATGTCACTCAGTGAGATGCTGTGTTTTTAACCATTACAAGTCGGGAACTGCGATATCTAATGTGAAAGCGCATGAAACCATCGTAATCTTGTAGAAAACATTGTAAAGTAGCGAATAAAACGTTTTCTAACGATAGAAGTGCGAAGGTTAGGTTAGTTTGAGCTATGTAGCGTCGTGAAACCACCAAAAACGATGTCATCTAACGAGATAGTGTTGTTTTATTGCGAGTACAAAACTGCGATAGGTGAAATATTGTGAAAGCACACAAAATGGCATGAACTACCCAGATACTGCGTCTTGTGTTGTTACAAGTGCGAAACTGCTTTATTGTGATATTCTCGTTAAAGCGCATGCAAGTATCGTGAAACCTTAAAGAACGATGTCATTTAGCGAGATACAGCGTTCTGTACTGTAATAAGTTGGTGAGAAACTGTGAGGTCAAGCAAATATCGTAATTGTGAACGAAACAGTGTAATTGAGCGTCTTTAGATACAAGTGCGAATGTTAGGTTAGGTTGACATATCAACCGTCGTAAAACCGCATTAAACAATGTCACTTAGTGAGATGTAGTGTTTTTCAACATTACAAGTCGGGAACTACGATATCTAATGTGAAAGCGCATGAAATCGTCGTAATCTTGTAGAAAACATTGTAAAGTTGCGAGTAAAACGCTTTCTAACGATAGAAGTGCGAAGGTTAGGTTAGGTTAGGTTAGTTTAAGCTAGGTAGCGTCGTGAAACTACCAAAAACGACGTCATCTAACGAGATAGTGTTGTTTTATTGCGAGTATTAAACTGCGATAGGTGAAATGTTGTGAAAGCACACAAAACGGCATGAACAAGCCAAATACTGCGTGTTCTACCGTTACAAGTGCGAAACTGCTATATTGTGATATTCTCGTTAAAGCGCATGGAAGCATCGTGAAACCTTAAAAACAGTCATTTAGCGAGATACAGCGTTCTATACTGCAATAAGTTGGTGAAAAACTGTGAGGTTACAAATATCGTAATTGTGAACAAAACAGTGTAATAGAGCGTTTTTAGATACAAGTGCGAATGTTAGGTTAGGTTAAGATATGAACCGTCGTAAAACCACATTAAACAATGTCACTTAGTGAGATGCAGTGTTTTTCACCATTACAAGTCGGGAACTGCGATATCTAATGTGAAAGCGCTTGCAACCGTCGTTAGGTTAGGTTAGGTTAGGTTAGGTTAGGTTAGGTTTGGTTAGGTTAGGTTAGGTTAGGTTAGGTTAGATTAGGTTAGGTTGGGTTGAGTTGGGTTAGGTTAGGTTAGGTTAGGTTAGGTTGGGTTAGGTTAGTTTAGGTTAGGTTAGGTTGGGTTGGGTTGGGTTAGGTTAGGTTAGGTTAGGTTAGGTTAGGTTGGGTTGGGTTGGGTTAGGTTAGGTTAGGTTAGGTAAGGTTAGGTTACGTTAGGTTAGGTTACGTTAGGTTAAGGTATGGACCGTCGTAAAACCGCATTAAACAATGTCACTTAGTGAGATGTAGTGTTTTTCAACATTACAAGTCGGGAACTACGATATCTAATGTGAAAGCGCATGAAACCGTCGTAATCTTGTAGAAAACATTGTAAAGTTGCGAGTAAAACGTTTTCTAACGATAGAAGTGCGAAGGTTAGGTTAGGTTAGGTTAGTTTAAGCTAGGTAGCGTCGTGAAACTACCAAAAACGACGTCATCTAACGAGATAGTGTTGTTTTATTGCGAGTATTAAACTGCGATAGGTGAAATGTTGTGAAAGCACACAAAACGGCATGAACAAGCCAAATACTGCGTGTTCTACCGTTACAAGTGCGAAACTGCTATAATGTGATATTCTCGTTAAAGCGCATGCAAGCATCGTGAAACCTTAAAGAACAATGTCATTTAGCGAGATACAGCGTTCTGTACTGCAATAAGTTGGTGAAAAACTGTGAGGTTATGCAAATATCGTCATTGTGAACAAAACAGTGTAATAGAGCGTTTTTAGATACAAGTGCGAATGTTAGGTTAGGTTAAGATATGAACCGTCGTAAAACCGCATGAAACAATGTCAATAAGTGAGATGCAGTGTTTTTCACCATTAAAAGTGGGGAACTGCGATATCTAATGTGAAAGCGCTTGCAACCGTCATTAGGTTAGGTTAGGTTAGGTTAGGTTAGGTTTGGTTAGGTTAGGTTAGGTTAGGTTAGGTTAGATTAGGTTAGGTTGGGTTGAGTTCGGTTAGGTTAGGTTAGGTTAGGTTAGGTTGGGTTAGGTTAGGTTAGGTTACGTTAGGTTAGGTTAGGTTACGTTAGGTTAGGTTAGGTTAGGTTACGTTAGGTTAGGTTAGGTTAGGTAAGGATAATTTGGTTAGGTTAGGTAAGGTTAGGTTTGGTTAGGTTGGGTTGGGTGTTGTTGGGTTGGGTTGGGTTGGGTTAGGTTGGGTTAGGTTAGGTTAGGTTACGTTAGGTTAGGTTAGGTTAGGTTACGTTAGGTTATGTTAGGTTAGGTTAGGTTACGTTAGGTTAGGTTAGGTCAGGTAAGGTTAGGTTACGTTAGAATAGGTTAGGTTAGGTTAGGTTACGTTAGGTTAGGTTAAGTTAGGTTAGGTTAGGTTTGGTTAGGTTAGGTTAGGTTAGCTTAGGTTAGGTTAGGTTGGATTACGTTGGGTTGAGTTGGGTTAGGTTAGGTTAGGTTAGGTTAGGTTACGTTAGGGTACGTTAGGTTAGGTTACGTTAGGTTAGGTTAGGTTAGGTGAGAATAATTTGGTTAGGTTAGGTAAGGTTAGGTTAGGTTAGGTTAGGTTAGGTTGGGTTGGGTTTTGTTGGGCTGGGTTGGGTTGGGTTAGGTTGGGTTAGGTTAGGTTAGGTTAGGTTATGTTAGGTTAGGTTAGGTTACGTTAGGTTAGGTTAGGTCAGGTAAGGTTGGGTTGGGTTGGGTTAGGTTAGGTTAGTTTAGGTTAGGTTAGGTTAGGTTAGGTTGGGTTGGGTTGGGTTAGGTTAGGTTAGGTTAGTTTAGGTAAGGTTCCGTTAGGTTAGGTTAGGTTAGGTTTGGTTAGGTTAGGTTAGGTTGGGTTATGTTAGGTAAGGTTTGGTTAGGTTAGGTTTGGTTAGGTTGGGTTAGGTTGGGTTAGGTAAGGTTAGGTTAGGTTAGGTTAAGATATGAACCGCGCTAAAACCGCATTAAACAATGTCACTCAGTGAGATGCTGTGTTTTTAGCCATTACAAGTCGGGAACTGCGATATCTAATGTGAAAGCGCATGAAACCATCGTAATCTTGTAGAAAACATTGTAAAGTAGCGAATAAAACGTTTTCTAACGATAGAAGTGCGAAGGTTAGGTTAGTTTGAGCTATGTAGCGTCGTGAAACCACCAAAAACGATGTCATCTAACGAGATAGTGTTGTTTTATTGCGAGTACAAAACTGCGATAGGTGAAATATTGTGAAAGCACACAAAATGGCATGAACTACCCAGATACTGCGTCTTGTGTTGTTACAAGTGCGAAACTGCTTTATTGTGATATTCTCGTTAAAGCGCATGCAAGTATCGTGAAACCTTAAAGAACGATGTCATTTAGCGAGATACAGCGTTCTGTACTGTAATAAGTTGGTGAGAAACTGTGAGGTCAAGCAAATATCGTAATTGTGAACGAAACAGTGTAATTGAGCGTCTTTAGATACAAGTGCGAATGTTAGGTTAGGTTGACATATCAACCGTCGTAAAACCGCATTAAACAATGTCACTTAGTGAGATGTAGTGTTTTTCAACATTACAAGTCGGGAACTACGATATCTAATGTGAAAGCGCATGAAATCGTCGTAATCTTGTAGAAAACATTGTAAAGTTGCGAGTAAAACGCTTTCTAACGATAGAAGTGCGAAGGTTAGGTTAGGTTAGGTTAGTTTAAGCTAGGTAGCGTCGTGAAACTACCAAAAACGACGTCATCTAACGAGATAGTGTTGTTTTATTGCGAGTATTAAACTGCGATAGGTGAAATGTTGTGAAAGCACACAAAACGGCATGAACAAGCCAAATACTGCGTGTTCTACCGTTACAAGTGCGAAACTGCTATATTGTGATATTCTCGTTAAAGCGCATGGAAGCATCGTGAAACCTTAAAAACAGTCATTTAGCGAGATACAGCGTTCTATACTGCAATAAGTTGGTGAAAAACTGTGAGGTTACAAATATCGTAATTGTGAACAAAACAGTGTAATAGAGCGTTTTTAGATACAAGTGCGAATGTTAGGTTAGGTTAAGATATGAACCGTCGTAAAACCACATTAAACAATGTCACTTAGTGAGATGCAGTGTTTTTCACCATTACAAGTCGGGAACTGCGATATCTAATGTGAAAGCGCTTGCAACCGTCGTTAGGTTAGGTTAGGTTAGGTTAGGTTAGGTTAGGTTTGGTTAGGTTAGGTTAGGTTAGGTTAGGTTAGGTTAGATTAGGTTAGGTTGGGTTGAGTTGGGTTAGGTTAGGTTAGGTTAGGTTAGGTTGGGTTAGGTTAGTTTAGGTTAGGTTAGGTTGGGTTGGGTTGGGTTAGGTTAGGTTAGGTTAGGTTAGGTTAGGTTGGGTTGGGTTGGGTTAGGTTAGGTTAGGTTAGGTAAGGTTAGGTTACGTTAGGTTAGGTTACGTTAGGTTAAGGTATGGACCGTCGTAAAACCGCATTAAACAATGTCACTTAGTGAGATGTAGTGTTTCTCAACATTACAAGTCGGGAACTACGATATCTAATGTGAAAGCGCATGAAACCGTCGTAATCTTGTAGAAAACATTGTAAAGTTGCGAGTAAAACGTTTTCTAACGATAGAAGTGCGAAGGTTAGGTTAGGTTAGGTTAGTTTAAGCTAGGTAGCGTCGTGAAACTACCAAAAACGACGTCATCTAACGAGATAGTGTTGTTTTATTGCGAGTATTAAACTGCGATAGGTGAAATGTTGTGAAAGCACACAAAACGGCATGAACAAGCCAAATACTGCGTGTTCTACCGTTACAAGTGCGAAACTGCTATAATGTGATATTCTCGTTAAAGCGCATGCAAGCATCGTGAAACCTTAAAGAACAATGTCATTTAGCGAGATACAGCGTTCTGTACTGCAATAAGTTGGTGAAAAACTGTGAGGTTATGCAAATATCGTCATTGTGAACAAAACAGTGTAATAGAGCGTTTTTAGATACAAGTGCGAATGTTAGGTTAGGTTAAGATATGAACCGTCGTAAAACCGCATGAAACAATGTCAATTAGTGAGATGCAGTGTTTTTCACCATTAAAAGTGGGGAACTGCGATATCTAATGTGAAAGCGCTTGCAACCGTCATTAGGTTAGGTTAGGTTAGGTTAGGTTAGGTTTGGTTAGGTTAGGTTAGGTTAGGTTAGGTTAGATTAGGTTAGGTTGGGTTGAGTTCGGTTAGGTTAGGTTAGGTTAGGTTAGGTTGGGTTAGGTTAGGTTAGGTTACGTTAGGTTAGGTTAGGTTACGTTAGGTTAGGTTAGGTTAGGTTACGTTAGGTTAGGTTAGGTTAGGTAAGGATAATTTGGTTAGGTTAGGTAAGGTTAGGTTAGGTTAGGTTAGGTTGGGTTGGGTGTTGTTGGGTTGGGTTGGGTTGGGTTAGGTTGGGTTAGGTTAGGTTAGGTTACGTTAGGTTAGGTTAGGTTAGGTTACGTTAGGTTATGTTAGGTTAGGTTAGGTTACGTTAGGTCAGGTGAGGTCAGGTAAGGTTAGGTTACGTTAGAATAGGTTAGGTTAGGTTCGGTTACGTTAGGTTAGGTTAAGTTAGATTAGGTTAGGTTTGGTTAGGTTAGGTTAGGTTAGCTTAGGTTAGGTTAGGTTCGGTTGGGTTGGGTTAGGTTGGGTTAGGTTAGGTTAGGTTGGGTTAGGTTAGTTTAGGTTAGGTTGGGTTAGGTTGGGTTAGGTAAGGTTAGGTTAGGTTAGGTTAAGATATGAACCGCGCTAAAACCGCATTAAACAATGTCACTCAGTGAGATGCTGTGTTTTTCACCATTACAAGTCGGGAACTGCGATATCTAATGTGAAAGCGCATGAAACCGTCGTAATGTTGTAGAAAGCAATGTAAAGTAGCGAGTAAAACGTTTTCTAACGATAGAAGTGCGAAGATTATGTTAGGTTGAGTTATGTTAGTTTAAGCTAGGTAGCGTCGTGAAACTACCAAAAAAACGTCATCTAACGAGATAGTGTTGTTTTATTGCGAGTACGAAACTGCGATAGGAGAAATGTTGTGAAAGCACACAAAACGGCATGAACAAGCCAAATACTGCGTGTTGTGCCGTTACAAGTGCGGAACTGCTATGTTGTGATATTCTCGTTAAAGCGCATGCAAGCATCGTGAAACCTTAAAGAACGATGTCATTTAGCGAGATACAGCGTTCTGTACTGCAATAAGTTGGTGAAAAACGGTGAGGTTATGCAATATCCTAATTGTGAACGAAACAGTGTAATAGAGCGTTTTTTAATACAAGTGCGAATGTTAGGTTAGGTTGAGATATCAACCGTCGTAAAACCGCATTAAACGATGTCACTTAGTGAGATGTAGTGTTTTTCAACAATACAAGTCGGGAACTACGATATCTAATGTGAAAGCGCATGAAACCGTCGTAATCTTGTAGAAAACATTGTAAAGTTGCGAGTAAAACGTTTTATAACGATAGAAGTGCGAAGGTTAGGTTAGGTTAGGTTAGTTTAAGCTAGGTAGCGTCGTGAAACTACCAAAAACGACGTCATCTAACGAGATAGTGTTGTTTTATTGCGAGTATTAAACTGCGATAGGTGAAATATTGTGAAAGCACACAAAACGGCATGAACAAGCTAGATACTGCGTGTTGTAGCGTTACAAGTGCGAAACTGCTATAATGTGATATTCTCGTTAAAGCGCATGCAAGCATCGTGAAACCTCAAAGAACAATGTCATTTAGCGAGATACAGCGTTCTGTACTGCAATAAGTTGGTGAAAAACTGTGAGGTTATGCAAATATCGTAATTGTGAACGAAACAGTGTAATAGAGCGTTTTTAGATACAAGTGCGAATGTTAGGTTAGGTTAAGATATGAACCATCGTAAAACCGCATTAAACAATGTCACTTAGTGAGATGCAGTGTTTCTCACCATTACAAGTCGGGAACTGCAATATCTAATGTGAAAGCGCTTGCAACCGTCGTTAGGTTAGGTTAGGTTAGGTTAGGTTAGGTTTGGTTAGGTTAGGTTAGGTTAGGTTAGGTTAGATTAGGTTAGGTTGGGTTGAGTTGGGTTAGGTTAGGTTAGGTTAGGTTAGGTTACGTTAGGGTACGTTAGGTTAGGTTACGTTAGGTTAGGTTAGGTTAGGTAAGAATAATTTACTAAGGTTAGGTAAGGTTAGGTTAGGTTAGGCTAGGTTAGGTTGGGTTGGGTTTTGTTGGGTTGGGTTGGGTTGGGTTAGGTTGGGTTAGGTTGGGTTAGGTTAGGTTAGGTTAGGTTAGGTTATGTTAGGTTAGGTTAGGTTACGTTAGGTTAGGTTAGGTCAGGTAAGGTTGGGTTGGGTTGGGTTAGGTTAGTTTAGGTTAGGTTAGGTTAGGTTAGGTTAGGTTGGGTTGGGTTAGGTTAGGTTAGGTTAGGTAAGGTTACGTTAGGATAGGTTAGGTTAGGTTTGGTTAGGTTAGGTTAGGTTAGGTTAGGTTACGTTAGGTTAGGTTAGGTTAGGTTTGGTTAGGTTAGGTTAGGTTGGGTTATGTTAGGTAAGGTTTGGTTAGGTTAGGTTAGGTTAGGTTAGGTTGGGTTAGGTTGGGTTAGGTAAGGTTAGGTTAGGTTAGGTTAAGATATGAACCGCGCTAAAACCGCAATAAACAATGTCACTCAGTGAGATGCTGTGTTTTTCACCATTACAAGTCGGGAACTGCGATATCTAATGTGAAAGCGCATGAAACCGTCGTAATCTTGTAGAAAACATTGTAAAGTAGCGAATAAAACGTTTTCTAACGATAGAAGTGCGACGGTTAGGTTAGTTTGAGTTACGTAGCGTCGTGAAACCACCAAAAACGATGTCATCTAACGAGATAGTGTTGTTTTATTGCGAGTACGAAACTGCGATAGGTGAAATATTGTGAAAGCACACAAAATGGCATGAACTAGCCAGATACTGCGTCTTGTGTCGTTACAAGTGCGAAATTGCTTTATTGTGATATTCTCGGTAAAGCGCATGCAAGTATCGTGAAACCTTAAAGAACGATGTCATTTAGCGAGATACAGCGTTCTGTACTGTAATAAGTTGGTGAGAAACTGTGAGGTCAAGCAAATATTGTAATTGTGAACGAAACAGTGTAATTGAGCGTCTTTAGATACAATTGCGAATGTTAGGTTAGGTTGACATATGAACCGTCGTAAAACCGCATTAAACAATATAACTTAGTGAGATGTAGTGTTTTTCAACATTACAAGTCGGGAACTACGATATCTAACGTGAAAGCGCATGAAACCGTCGTAATCTTGTAGAAAACATTGTAAAGTTGCGACTAAAACGTTTTCTAACGATAGAAGTGCGAAGGTTAGGTTAGGTTAGGTTAGTTTAAGCTAGGTAGCGTCGTGAAACTACCAAAAACGACGTCATCTAACGAGATAGTGTTGTTTTATTGCGAGTATTAAACTGCGATAGGTGAAATGTTGTGAAAGCACACAAAACGGCATGAACAAGCCAAATACTGCGTGTTCTACCGTTACAAGGCGAAACTGCTATATTGTGATATTCTCGTTAAAGCGCATGCAAGCATCGTGAAACCTTAAAGAACAATGTCATTTAGCGAGATACAGCATTCTGTACTGCAATAAGTTGGTGAAAAACTGTGAGGTTATGCAAATATCGTAATTGTGAACAAAACAGTGTAATAGAGCGTTTTTAGATACAAGTGCGAATGTTAGGTTAGGTTAAGATATGAACCGTCGTAAAACCGCATTAAACAATGTCAATTAGTGAGATGCAGTGTTTTTCACCATTAAAAGTGGGGAACTGCGATATCTAATGTGAAAGCGCTTGCAACCGTCGTTAGGTTAGGTTAGGTTAGGTTAGGTCAGGTTAGGTTTGGTTAGGTTAGGTTAGGTTAGGTTAGGTTAGATTAGGTTAGGTTGGGTTGAGTTGGGTTAGGTTAGGTTAGGTTAGGTTAGGTTACGTTAGGTTAGGTTAGGTCAGGTAAGGTTAGGTTACGTTAGAATAGGTTAGGTTAGGTTAGGTTACGTTAGGTTAGGTTAAGTTAGGTTAGGTTAGGTTTGGTTAGGTTAGGTTAGGTTAGCTTAGGTTAGGTTAGGTTGGGTTGGGTTGGGTTAGGTTGGGTTAGGTTAGGTTAGGTTAGGTTAGGTTAGGTTAGGTTGGGTTAGGTTAGTTTAGGTTAGGTTAGGTTAGGTTAGGTTGGGTTGGGTTGGGTTAGGTTAGGTTAGGTTAGGTTAGGTAAGGTTAGGTTAGGTTAGGTTAGGTTACGTTAGGTTAAGGTATGAACCGTCGTAAAACCGCATTAAACAATGTCACTTAGTGAGATGCAGTGTTTCGCACCTTTACAAGTTGGGAACTGTGATATCTAAGTTGAAAGCGCTTGAAACCGTCGTAATGTTGTAGAAAGCAATGTAAAGTAGCGAGTAAAACGTTTTCTAACGATAGAAGTGCGAAGGTTATGTTAGGTTGAATTATGCTAGTTTAAGCTAGGTAGCGTCGTGAAACCACCAAAAAGGACGTCATCTAACGAGATATAATTGTTTTATTTCATGTACGAAACTGCAATGGGTGAAATGTTGTGAAAGCACACAAAACGGCATGAACAAGCCAAATACTGCGTGTTGTACTGTTACAAGTGCGAAACTGCTATGTTGTGATATTCTCGTTAAAGCGCATGCAAGCATCGTGAAACCTTAAAGAATGATGTCATTTAGCGATATACAGCGTTCTGTACTGTAATACGTTGGAGAAAAACTGTGAGGTCATGCAAATATCTTAAATGTGAACGAAACAGTGTAATAGAGCGTTTTTAGATACAAGTGCGAACGTTAGGTTAGGTTAAGATATGAACCGTCGTAAAACCGCATGAAACAATGTCACTAAGTGAGATGCAGTGTTTTTCACCATTACAAGTCGGGAACTGCGATATCTATTGTGAAAGCGCATGAAACTGTCGTAATGTTGTAGAGAGCATTGTAAAGTAGCGAGTAAAACGTTTTCTAACGATAGAAGTGCGAAGGTTATATTAGGTTGAGTTATGTTAGTTTAAGCTATGTAGCGTCGTGAGACCACCAAAAAGGACGTCATCTAACGAGATAGTGTTGTTTCATTGCATGTACAAAACTGCAATAGGTGAAATGTTGTGAAAGTACACAAAACGGCATGAACAAGCCAGATACTGCGTGTTGTACCGTTACAAGTGCGAAACTGCTATAATGTGATATTCTCGTTGAAGCGCATGCAAGCATCGTGAAATCTTAAAGAACGATGTCGTTTAGCGAGATACAGCGTTCTGTACTGCAATAAGTTGGTGAAAAACTGTGAGGTTATGCAAATATCGTAATTGTGAACGAAACAGTGTAATAGAGCGTTTTTCAATACAAGTGCGAAAGTTAGGTTAGGTTAAGATATGAACCGTCGTAAAACCGCATTAAACAATGTCACTTAGTGAGATGCAGTGTTTTTCACCATTACAAGTCGGGAACTGCGATATCTAATGTGAAAGCGCTTGCAAACGTCGTTAGGATAGGTTAGGTTAGGTTAGGTTAGGTTACGTTAGGTTAGGTTAGGTTAGGTTTGGTTAGGTTAGGTTAGGTTAGGTTATGTTAGGTAAGGTTTGGTTAGGTTAGGTTAGTTTGGGTTAGGTAAGGTTAGGTTAGGTTAAATTAGGTTAGCTTAGGTTAGGTTAGGTTAGGTTAAGATATGAACCGCGCTAAAACCGCATTAAACAATGTCACTTAGTGAGATGCTGTGTTTTTCACCATTACAAGTCGGGAACTGCGATATCTATTGTGAAAGCGCATCAAACTGTCGTAATGTTGTAGAGAGCATTGTAAAGTAGCGAGTAAAACGTTTTCTAACGATAGAAGTGCGAAGGTTATATTAGGTTGAGTTATGTTAGTTTAAGCTATGTAGCGTCGTGAGACCACCAAAAAGGATGTCATCTAACGAGATAGTGTTGTTTTATTGCATGTACAAAACTGCAATAGGTGAAATGTTGTGAAAGTACACAAAACGGCATGAACAAGCCAGATACTGCGTGTTGTACCGTTACAAGTGCGAAACTGCCATAATGTGATATTCTCGTTGAAGCGCATGCAAGCATCGTGAAACCTTAAAGAACGATGTCGTTTAGCGAGATACAGCGTTCTGTACTGCAATAAGTTAGTGAAAAACTGTGAGGTTATGCAAATATCGTAATTGTGAACGAAACAGTGTAATAGAGCGTTTTTCAATACAAGTGCGAAAGTTAGGTTAGGTTAAGATATGAACCGTCGTAAAACCGCATTAAACAATGTCACTTAGTGAGATGCAGTGTTTTTCACCATTACAAGTCGGGAACTGCGATATCTAATGTGAAAGCGCTTGCAAACGTCGTTAGGATAGGTTAGGTTAGGTTAGGTTACGTTAGGTTAGGTTAGGTTAGGTTTGGTTAGGTTAGGTTAGGTTAGGTTATGTTAGGTAAGGTTTGGTTAGGTTAGGTTAGTTTGGGTTAGGTAAGGTTAGGTTAGGTTAAATTAGGTTAGCTTAGGTTAGGTTAGGTTAGGTTAAGATATGAACCGCGCTAAAACCGCATTAAACAATGTCACTTAGTGAGATGCTGTGTTTTTCACCATTACAAGTCGGGAACTACGATATCTAATGTGAAAGCGCATGAAACCGTCGTAATCTTGTAGAAAACATTGTAAAGTAGCGAATAAAACGTTTTCTAACAATAGAAGTGCGAAGGTTAGGTTAGTTTGAGCTACGTAGCGTCGTGAAAGCACCAAAAACGATGTCATCTAACGAGATAGTGTTGTTTTATTGCGTGTATGAAACTGCGATAGGTGAAATATTGTGAAAGCACACAAAATGGCATGAACTAGCCAGATACTGCGTCTTGTGCCGTTACAAGTGCGAAACTGCTTTATTGTGATATT
Source organism: Rhipicephalus microplus (assembly GCF_043290135.1). NCBI lineage: Eukaryota > Metazoa > Arthropoda > Arachnida > Ixodida > Ixodidae > Rhipicephalus > Rhipicephalus microplus. Next base: position 56,107,001 of record NW_027464585.1, on the reverse strand, counting down.
CTCGTTAGAGCGCATGCAAGTATCGTGAAACCTTAAAGAACGATGTCATTTAGCGAGATACAGCGTTCTGTACTGTAATAAGTTGGTGAGAAACTGTGAGGTCAAGCAAATATCGTAATTGTGAACGAAACAGTGTAATTGAGCGTATTTAGATACAAGTGCGAATGTTAGGTTAGGTTGAGATATCAACCGTCGTAAAACCGCATTAAACAATGTCACTTAATGAGATGTAGTGTTTTTCAACATTACAAGTCGGGAACTACGATATGTAATGTGAAAGCGCATGAAACCGTCGTAATCTTGTAGAAAACATTGTAAAGTTGCGAGTAAAACGTTTTATAACGATAGAAGTGCGAAGGTTATGTTAGGTTAGGTTAGTTTAAGCTAGGTAGCGTCGTGAAACTACCAAAAACGACGTCATCTAACGAGATAGTGTTGTTTTATTGCGAGTATTAAACTGCGATAGGTGAAATGTTGTGAAAGCACACAAAACGACATGAACAAGCTAGATACTGCGTGTTGTAGCGTTACAAGTGCGAAACTGCTATAATGTGATATTCTCGTTAAAGCGCATGCAAGCATCGTGAAACCTCAAAGAACAATGTCATTTAGCGAGATACAGCGTTCTGTACTGCAATAAGTTGGTGAAAAACTGTGAGGTTATGCAAATATCGTAATTGTGAACGAAACAGTGTAATAGAGCGTTTTTAGATACAAGTGCGAATGTTAGGTTAGGTTAAGATATGAACCGTCGTAAAACCGCATTAAACAATGTCACTTAGTGAGATGCAGTGTTTCTCACCATTACAAGTCGGGAACTGCGATATCTAATGTGAAAGCGCTTGCAACCGTCGTTAGGTTAGGTTAGGTTAGGTTTGGTTAGGTTAGGTTAGGTTAGGTTAGATTAGGTTAGGTTTGGTTGAGTTGGGTTAGGTTAGGTTAGGTTAGGTTAGGTTAGGTTACGTTAGGGTACGTTAGGTTAGGTTACGTTAGGTTAGGTTAGGTTAGGTAAGAATAATTTGGTTAGGTTAGGTAAGGTTAGGTTAGGTTAGGTTAGGTTAGGTTGGGTTGGGTTTTGTTGGGTGGGGTTGGGTTGGGTTAGGTTGGGTTAGGTTAGGTTAGGTTACGTTAGGTTAGGTTAGGTTAGGTTACGTTAGGTTATGTTAGGTTAGATTAGGTTACGTTAGGTTAGGTTAGGTCAGGTAAGGTTGGGTTGGGTTGGGTTAGGTTAGTTTAGGTTAGGTTAGGTTAGGTTAGGTTGGGTTGGGTTGGGTTAGGTTAGGTTAGGTTAGGTTAGGTAAGGTTACGTTAGGTTAGGTTAGGTTAGGTTTGGTTAGGTTAGGTTAGGTTAGGTTAGGTTACGTTAGGTTAGGTTAGGTTAGGTTTGGTTTGGTTAGGTTAGGTTAGGTTATGTTAGGTAAGGTTTGGTTAGGTTAGGTTAGGTTAGGTTGGGTTAGGTTGGGTTAGGTAAGGTTAGGTTAGGTTAGGTTAAGATATGAACCGCGCTAAAACCGCATTAAACAATGTCACTCAGTGAGATGCTGTGTTTTTCACCATTACAAGTCGGGAACTGCGATATCTAATGTGAAAGCGCATGAAACCGTCGTAATCTTGTAGAAAACATTGTAAAGTAGCGAATAAAACGTTTTCTAACGATAGAAGTGCGAAGGTTAGGTTAGTTTGAGCTACGTAGCGTCGTGAAACCACCAAAAACGATGTCATCTAACGAGATAGTGTTGTTTTATTGCGAGTACGAAACTGCGATAGGTGAAATATTGTGAAAGCACACAAAATGGCATGAACTAGCCAGATACTGCGTCTTGTGTCGTTACAAGTGCGAAACTGCTTTATTGTGATATTCTCGTTAAAGCGCATGCAAGTATCGTGAAACCTTAAAGAACGATGTCATTTAGCGAGATACAGCGTTCTGTACTGTAATAAGTTGGTGAGAAACTGTGAGGTCAAGCAAATATCGTAATTGTGAACGAAACAGTGTAATTGAGCGTCTTTAGATACAAGTGCGAATGTTAGGTTAGGTTGACATATCAACCGTCGTAAAACCGCATTAAACAATGTCACTTAGTGAGATGTAGTGTTTTTCAACATTACAAGTCGGGAACTACGATATCTAATTTGAAAGCGCATGAAACCGTCGTAATCTTGTAGAAAACATTGTAAAATTGCGAGTAAAACGTTTTCTAACGATAGAAGTGCGAAGGTTAGGTTAGGTTAGGTTAGTTTAAGCTAGGGAGCGTCGTGAAACTACCAAAAACGACGTCATCTAACGAGATAGTGTTGTTTTATTGCGAGTATTAGACTGCGATAGGTGAAATGTTGTGAAAGCACACAAAACGGCATGAACAAGCCAAATACTGCGTGTTCTACCGTTACAAGTGCGAAACTGCTATATTGTGATATTCTCGTTAAAGCGCATGCAAGCATCGTGAAACCTTAAAGAACAATGTCATTTAGCGAGATACAGCATTCTGTACTGCAATAAGTTGGTGAAAAACTGTGAGGTTATGCAAATATCGTAATTGTGAACAAAACAGTGTAATAGAGCGTTTTTCAATACAAGTGCGAAAGTTAGGTTAGGTTAAGATATGAACCGTCGTAAAACCGCATTAAACAATGTCACTTAGTGAGATGCAGTGTTTCTCACCATTACAAGTCGGGAACTGCGATATCTAATGTGAAAGCGCTTGAAACCGTCGTTAGGTTAGGTTAGGTTAGGTTAGGTTAGGTTAGGTTACGTTAGGTTAGGTTAGGTTAGGTTTGGTTAGGTTAGGTTAGGTTAGGTTATGTTAGGTAAGTTTGGTTAGGTTAGGTTAGTTTGGGTTAGGTAAGGTTAGGTTAGGTTAAATTAGGTTAGGTTAGGTTAGGTTAGGTTAAGATATGAACCGCGCTAAAACCGCATTAAACAATGTCACTTAGTGAGATGCTGTGTTTTTCACCATTACAAGTCGGGAACTGCGATATCTAATGTGAAAGCGCATGAAACCGTCGTAATCTTGTAGAAAACATTGTAAAGTAGCGAATAAAACGTTTTCTAACAATAGAAGTGCGAAGGTTAGGTTAGTTTGAGCTACGTAGCGTCGTGAAAGCACCAAAAACGATGTCATCTAACGAGATAGTGTTGTTTTATTGCGAGTATGAAACTGCGATAGGTGAAATGTTGTGAAAGCACACAAAATGGCATGAACTAGCCAGATACTGCGTCTTGTGCCGTTACAAGTGCGAAACTGCTTTATTGTGATATTCTCGTTAGAGCGCATGCAAGTATCGTGAAACCTTAAAGAACGATGTCATTTAGCGAGATACAGCGTTCTGTACTGTAATAAGTTGGTGAGAAACTGTGAGGTCAAGCAAATATCGTAATTGTGAACGAAACAGTGTAATTGAGCGTATTTAGATACAAGTGCGAATGTTAGGTTAGGTTGAGATATCAACCGTCGTAAAACCGCATTAAACAATGTCACTTAGTGAGATGCAGTGTTTCTCACCATTACAAGTCGGGAACTGCGATATCTAATGTGAAAGCGCTTGCAACCGTCGTTAGGTTAGGTTAGGTTAGGTTTGGTTAGGTTAGGTTAGGTTAGGTTAGATTAGGTTAGGTTTGGTTGAGTTGGGTTAGGTTAGGTTAGGTTAGGTTAGGTTACGTTAGGGTACGTTAGGTTAGGTTACGTTAGGTTAGGTTAGGTTAGGTAAGAATAATTTGGTTAGGTTAGGTAAGGTTAGGTTAGGTTAGGTTAGGTTAGGTTGGGTTGGGTTTTGTTGGGTGGGGTTGGGTTGGGTTAGGTTGGGTTAGGTTAGGTTAGGTTACGTTAGGTTAGGTTAGGTTAGGTTAGGTTACGTTAGGTTATGTTAGGTTAGATTAGGTTACGTTAGGTTAGGTTAGGTCAGGTAAGGTTGGGTTGGGTTGGGTTAGGTTAGTTTAGGTTAGGTTAGGTTAGGTTAGGTTGGGTTGGGTTGGGTTAGGTTAGGTTAGGTTAGGTTAGGTTAGGTAAGGTTACGTTAGGTTAGGTTAGGTTAGGTTTGGTTAGGTTAGGTTAGGTTAGGTTACGTTAGGTTAGGTTAGGTTAGGTTTGGTTTGGTTAGGTTAGGTTAGGTTATGTTAGGTAAGGTTTGGTTAGGTTAGGTTAGGTTAGGTTGGGTTAGGTTGGGTTAGGTAAGGTTAGGTTAGGTGAGGTTAAGATATGAACCGCGCTAAAACCGCATTAAACAATGTCACTCAGTGAGATGCTGTGTTTTTCACCATTACAAGTCGGGAACTGCGATATCTAATGTGAAAGCGCATGAAACCGTCGTAATCTTGTAGAAAACATTGTAAAGTAGCGAATAAAACGTTTTCTAACGATAGAAGTGCGAAGGTTAGGTTAGTTTGAGCTACGTAGCGTCGTGAAACCACCAAAAACGATGTCATCTAACGAGATAGTGTTGTTTTATTGCGAGTACGAAACTGCGATAGGTGAAATATTGTGAAAGCACACAAAATGGCATGAACTAGCCAGATACTGCGTCTTGTGTCGTTACAAGTGCGAAACTGCTTTATTGTGATATTCTCGTTAAAGCGCATGCAAGTATCGTGAAACCTTAAAGAACGATGTCATTTAGCGAGATACAGCGTTCTGTACTGTAATAAGTTGGTGAGAAACTGTGAGGTCAAGCAAATATCGTAATTGTGAACGAAACAGTGTAATTGAGCGTCTTTAGATACAAGTGCGAATGTTAGGTTAGGTTGACATATCAACCGTCGTAAAACCGCATTAAACAATGTCACTTAGTGAGATGTAGTGTTTTTCAACATTACAAGTCGGGAACTACGATATCTAATTTGAAAGCGCATGAAACCGTCGTAATCTTGTAGAAAACATTGTAAAGTTGCGAGTAAAACGTTTTATAACGATAGAAGTGCGAAGGTTAGGTTAGGTTAGGTTAGTTTAAGCTAGGTAGCGTCGTGAAACTACCAAAAACAACGTCATCTAACGAGATAGTGTTGTTTTATTGCGAGTATTAAACTGCGATAGGTGAAATGTTGTGAAAGCACACAAAACGGCATGAACAAGCCAAATACTGCGTGTTCTACCGTTACAAGTGCGAAACTGCTATATTGTGATATTCTCGTTAAAGCGCATGCAAGCATCGTGAAACCTTAAAGAACAATGTCATTTAGCGAGATACAGCATTCTGTACTGCAATAAGTTGGTGAAAAACTGTGAGGTTATGCAAATATCGTAATTGTGAACAAAACAGTGTAATAGAGCGTTTTTCAATACAAGTGCGAAAGTTAGGTTAGGTTAAGATATGAACCGTCGTAAAACCGCATTAAACAATGTCACTTAGTGAGATGCAGTGTTTCTCACCATTACAAGTCGGGAACTGCGATATCTAATGTGAAAGCGCTTGCAACCGTCGTTAGGTTAGGTTAGGTTAGGTTAGGTTTGGTTAGGTTAGGTTAGGTTAGGTTAGATTAGGTTAGGTTGGGTTGAGTTGGGTTAGGTTAGGTTAGGTTAGGTTAGGTTAGGTTAGGTTACGTTAGGGTACGTTAGGTTAGGTTACGTTAGGTTAGGTTAGGTTAGGTTAGGTAAGAATAGTTTGGTTAGGTTAGGTAAGGTTAGGTTAGGTTGGGTTGGGTTTTGTTGGGTTGGGTTGGGTTGGGTTAGGTTGGGTTAGGTTAGGTTAGGTTACGTTAGGTTAGGTTAGGTTAGGTTACGTTAGGTTATGTTAGGTTAGGTTAGGTTACGTTAGGTTAGGTTAGGTCAGGTAAGGTTGGGTTGGGTTGGGTTAGGTTAGTTTAGGTTAGGTTAGGTTAGGTTAGGTTGGGTTGGGTTGGGTTAGGTTAGGTTACGTAAGGTTACGTTAGGTTAGGTTAGGTTAGGTTTGGTTAGGTTAGGTTAGGTTAGGTTAGGTTAGGTTACGTTAGGTTAGGTTAGGTTAGGTTTGGTTTGGTTAGGTTAGGTTAGGTTATGTTAGGTAAGGTTTGGTTAGGTTAGGTTAGGTTAGGTTGGGTTAGGTTGGGTTAGGTAAGGTTAGGTTAGGTTAGGTTAAGATATGAACCGCGCTAAAACCGCATTAAACAATGTCACTCAGTGAGATGCTGTGTTTTTCACCATTACAAGTAGGGAACTGCGATATCTAATGTGAAAGCGCATGAAACCGTCGTTATCTTGTAGAAAACATTGTAAAGTAGCGAATAAAACGTTTTCTAACGATATAAGTGCGAAGGTTAGGTTAGTTTGAGCTACGTAGCGTCGTGAAACCACCAAAAACGATGTCATCTAACGAGATAGTGTTGTTTTATTGCGAGTACGAAACTGCGAGAGGTGAAATATTGTGAAAGCACACAAAATGGCATGAACAAGCCAAATACTGCGTGTTCTACCGTTACAAGTGCGAAACTGCTATATTGTGATATTCTCGTTAAAGCGCATGCAAGCATCGTGAAACCTTAAAGAACAATGTCATTTAGCGAGATACAGCATTCTGTACTGCAATAAATTGGTTAAAAACTGTGAGGTTATGCAAATATCGTAATTGTGAACAAAACAGTGTAATAGAGCGTTTTTAGATACAAGTGCGAATGTTAGGTTAGGTTAAGATATGAACCGTCGTAAAACCGCATTAAACAATGTCAATTAGTGAGATGCAGTGTTTTTCACCATTACAAGTCGGGAACTGCGATATCTAATGTGAAAGCGCTTGCAACCGTCGTTAGGTTAGGTTAGGTTAGGTTAGGTTAGGTTAGCTTAGATCAGGTTAGGTTTGGTTAGGTTAGGTTAGGTTAGGTTAGATTAGGTTAGGTTGGGTTGAGTTGGGTTAGGTTAGGTTAGGTTGGGTTAGGTTAGGTTAGGTTAGGTTAGGTTACGTTAGGTTAGGTTAGGTTAGGTTACGTTAGGTTAGGTTAGGTTAGGTAAGGATAATTTGGTTAGGTTTGGTAAGGTTAGGTTAGGTTAGGTTAGGTTGGGTTGGGTGTTGTTGGGTTGGGTTGGGTTAGGTTGGGTTAGGTTAGGTTAGGTTAGGTTGGGTTAGGTTTGGTTAGGTTAGGTTAGGTTAGGTTAGATTAGGTTAGGTTGGGTTGAGTTGGGTTAGGTTACGTTAGGTTAGGTTGGGTTAGGTTAGGTTAGGTTAGGTTACGTTAGGTTAGGTTAGGTTAGGTTACGTTAGGTTAGGTTAGGTTACGTTAGGTTAGGTTAGGTTAGGTAAGGATAATTTGGTTAGGTTAGGTAAGGTTAGGTTAGGTTAGGTTAGGTTGGGTTGGGTGTTGTTGGGTTGGGTTGGGTTGGGTTAGGTTGGGTTGGGTTAGGTTAGGTTACGTTAGGTTAGGTTAGGGTACGTTAGGTTATGTTAGGTTAGGTTAGGTTACGTTAGGTTAGGTTAGGTCAGGTAAGGTTAGGTTACGTTAGAATAGGTTAGGTTAGGTTAGGTTACGTTAGGTTAGGTTAAGTTAGGTTAGGTTAGGTTTGGTTAGGTTAGGTTAGGTTAGCTTAGGTTAGGTTAGGTTGGGTTGGGTTGGGTTAGGTTGGGTTAGGTTAGGTTAGGTTAGGTTAGGTTGGGTTAGGTTAGTTTAGGTTAGGTTAGGTTAGGTTAGGTTGGGTTGGGTTGGGTTAGGTTAGGTTAGGTTAGGTTAGGTAAGGTTAGGTTAGGTTAGGTTAGGTTACGTTAGGTTAAGGTATGAACCATCGTAAAACCGCATTAAACAATGTCTCTTAGTCAGATGCAGTGTTTTTCACCTTTACAAGTTGGGAACTGTGATATCTAATGTGAAAGCGCTTGAAACCGTCGTAATGTTGTAGAAAGCAATGTAAAGTAGCGAGTAAAACGTTTTCTAACGATAGAAGTGCGAAGGTTATGTTAGGTTGAGTTATGTTAGTTTAAGCTAGGTAGCGTCGTGAAACTACCAAAAACAACGTCATCTAACGAGATAGTGTTGTTTTATTGCGAGTACGAAACTGCGATAGGTGAAATGTTGTGAAAGCACACAAAACGGCATGAACAAGCCAAATACTGCGTGTTGTACCGTTACAAGTGCGGAACTGCTATGTTGTGATATTCTCGTTAAAGCGCATGCAAGCATCGTGAAACCTTAAAGAACGATGTCATTTAGCGAGATACAGCGTTCTGTACTGCAATAAGTTGGTGAAAAACTGTGAGGTTATGCAAATATCGTAATTGTGAACGAAACAGTGTAATAGAGCGTTTTTAATACAAGTGCGAATGTTAGGTTAGGTTAAGATATGAACCGTCGTAAAACCGCATTAAACAATGTCACTTAGTGAGATGCAGTGTTTTTCACCTATACAAGTCGGGAACTGCGATATCTAATGTGAAAGCGCTTGCAAACGTCGTTAGGTTAGGTTAGGTTAGGTTAGGTTAGCTTAGGTTAGGTTTGGTTAGGTTAGGTTAGGTTAGGGTATGTTAGGTAAGGTTTGGTTAGGTTAGGTTAGGTTAGGTTGGGTTAGGTAAGGTTAGGTTAGGTTGGGTTAGGTTAGGTTAGGTTAGGTTAGGTTAGGTTAAGATATGAACCGCGCTAAAACCGCATTAAACAATGTCACTTAGTGAGATGCTGTGTTTTTCACCATTACAAGTCGGGAACTGCGATATCTAATGTGAAAGCGCATGAAACCGTCGTAATCTTGTAAAAAACAATGTAAAGTAGCGAATAAAACGTTTTCTAACGATAGAAGTGCGAAGGTTAGGTTAGTTTGAGCTAGGTAGCGTCGTGAAACCACCAAAAAACGATGTCATCTAAAGAGATAGTGTTGTTTTATTGCGAGTACGAAACTGCGATAGGTGAAATATTGGGAAAGCACACAAAATGGCATGAACTAGCCAGATACTGCGTCTTGTGCCGTTACAAGTGCGAAACTGCTTTATTGTGATATTCTCGTTAAAGCGCATGCAAGTATCGTGAAACCTTAAAGAACGATGTCATTTAGCGAGATACAGCGTTCTGTACTGTAATAAGTTGGTGAAAAACTGTGAGGTCAAGCAAATATCGTAATTGTGAACGAAACAGTGTAATTGAGCGTATTTAGATACAAGTGCGAATGTTAGGTTAGGTTGAGATATCAACCGTCGTAAAACCGCATTAAACAATGTCACTTAGTGAGATGTAGTGTTTTTCAACATTACAAGTCGCGAACTACGATATCTAATGTGAAAGCGCATGAAACCGTCGTAATCTTGTAGAAAACATTGTAAAGTTGCGAGTAAAACGTTTTTTAACGATAGAAGTGCGAAGGTTAGCTTGAGTTATGTTAGTTTAAGCTATGTAGCGTCGCGAGACCACCAAAAAGGACGTCATCTAACGAGATAGTGTTGTTTTATTGCATGTACGAAACCGCAATAGGTGAAATGTTGTGAAAGTACACAAAACGGCTTGAACAAGCCAGATACTGCGTGTTGTACCGTTACAAGTGCGAAACTGCTAGAATGTGATATTCTCGTTAAAGCGCATGCAAGCATCGTGAAACCCTAAAGAATGATGTCATTTAGCGAGAGACAGCGTTCTGTACTATAATAAGTTGGTGAAAAACTGTGAGGTCATGCAAATATCGTAACTGTGAACGAAACAGTGTAATAGAGCGTTTTGAGATACAAGCGCGAATGGTAGGTTAGGTTAAGATATGAACCGTCGTAAAACCGCATTAAACAATGTCACTTTGTGAGATGCAGTGTTTTTCACCATTACAAGTCGGGAACTGCGATATCTAATGTGAAAGCGCATGAAACCGTCGTAATGTTGTAGAGAGCATTGTAAAGTAGCGAGTAAAACGTTTTAACGATAGAAGTGCGAAGGTTATGTTAGGTTGAATTATGTTAGTTTAAGCTAGGTAGCGTCGTGAAACCACCAAAAAGGACGTCATCTAACGAGATATAATTGTTTTATTTCATGTACGAAACTGCAATAGGTGAAATGTTGTGAAAGCACACAAAACGGCATGAACAAGCCAAATACTGCGTGTTGTACCGTTACAAGTGCGAAACTGCTATGTTGTGATATTCTCGTTAAAGCGCATGCAAGCATCGTGAAACCTTAAAGAACGATGTCGTTTAGCGAGATACAGCGTTCTGTACTGCAATAAGTTGGTGAAAAACTGTGAGGTTATGCAAATATCGTAATTGTGAACGAAACAGTGTAATAGAGCGTTTTTCAATACAAGTGCGAAAGTTAGGTTAGGTTAAGATATGAACCGTCCTAAAACCGCATTAAACAATGTCACTTAGTGAGATGCAGTGTTTTTCACCATTACAAGTCGGGAACTGCGATATCTAATGTGAAAGCGCTTGCAAACGTCGTTAGGTAAAACTTCTTTTGGGCCTAGTTGGTTCATAGCCATAGAATATACTTTTACAGCGCAAACATAAAACGATCCACAAAGAAAGCGACGACACACACCAGCGCTGGTGTGTGTCGTCGCTTTCTTTGTGGATCGTTTTATGTTTGCGCTGTAAAAGTATAAACGTCGTTAGGATAGGTTAGGTTAGGTTAGGTTAGGTTACGTTAGGTTAGGTTAGGTTAGGTTTGGTTAGGTTAGGTTAGGTTAGGTTAGGTTAGGTTATGTTAGGTAAGGTTTGGTTAGGTTAGGTTAGTTTGGGTTAGGTAAGGTTAGGTTAGGTTAAATTAGGTTAGGTTAGGTTAGGTTAGGTTAAGATATGAACCGCGCTAAAACCGCATTAAACAATGTCACTTAGTGAGATGCTGTGTTTTTCACCATTACAAGTCGGGAACTGCGATATCTAATGTGAAAGCGCATGAAACCGTCGTAATCTTGTAGAAAACATTGTAAAGTAGCGAATAAAACGTTTTCTAACGATAGAAGTGCGAAGGTTAGGTTAGGTTAGGTTAGTTTAAGCTAGGTAGCGTCGTGAAACTACCAAAAACGACGTCATCTAACGAGATAGTGTTGTTTTATTGCGAGTACGAAACTGCGATAGGTGAAATGTTGTGAAAGCACTCAAAACGGCATGAACAAGCCAAATACTGCGTGTTGTACCGTTACAAGTGCGAAACTGCTATGTTGTGATATTCTCGTTAAAGCGCATGCAAGCATCGTGAAACCTTAAAGAACGATGTCATTTAGCGAGATACAGCGTTCTGTACTGCAATAAGTTGGTGAAAAACTGTGAGGTTATGCAAATATCCTAATTGTGAACTAAAGAGTGTAATAGAGCGTGTTTTAATACAAGTGCGAATGTTAGGTTAGGTTGAGATATCAACCGTCGTAAAACCGCATTAAACAATGTCACTTAGTGAGATGCAGTGTTTTTCACCTATACAAGCCGGGAACTGCGATATCTAATGTGAAAGCGCTTGCAAACGTCGTTAGGTTAGGTTAGGTTAGGTTAGGTTAGGTTACGTTAGGTTAGGTTAGGTTTGGTTAGGTTAGGTTAGGTTAGGTTAGGTTAGGGTATGTTAGGTAAGGTTTGGTTAGGTTAGGTTAGGTTAGGTTGGGTTAGGTAAGGTTAGGTTAGGTTGGGTTAGGTTAGGTTAGGTTAGGTTAAGATATGAACCGCGCTAAAACCGCATTAAACAATGTCACTTAGTGAGATGCTGTGTTTTTCACCATTACAAGTCGGGAACTGCGATATCTAATGTGAAAGCGCATGAAACCGTCGTAATCTATTAAAAAACAATGTAAAGTAGCGAATAAAACGTTTTCTAACGATAGAAGTGCGAAGGTTAGGTTAGTTTGAGCTAGGTAGCGTCGTGAAACCACCAAAAACGATGTCATCTAACGAGATAGTGTTGTTTTATTGCGAGTACGAAACTGCGATAGGTGAAATATTGGGAAAGCACACAAAACGGCATGAACTAGCCAGATACTGCGTCTTGTGCCGTTACAAGTGCGAAACTGCTTTATTGTGATATTCTCGTTAAAGCGCATGCAAGTATCGTGAAACCTTAAAGAACCATGTCATTTAGCGAGATACAGCGTTCTGTACTGTAATAAGTTGGTGAGAAACTGTGAGGTCAAGCAAATATCGTAATTGTGAACGAAACAGTGTAATTGAGCGTATTTAGATACAAGTGCGAATGTTAGGTTAGGTTGAGATATCAACCGTCGTAAAACCGCATTAAACAATGTCACTTAGTGAGATGTAGTGTTTTTCAACATTACAAGTCGGGAACTGCGATATCTAATGTGAAAGCGCATGAAACCGTCGTAATGTTGTAGAGAGCATTGTAAAGTAGCGAGTAAAACGTTTTCTAACGATAGAAGTGCGAAGGTTATGTTAGGTTGAATTATGTTAGTTTAAGCTAGGTAGCGTCGTGAAACCACCAAAAAGGACGTCATCTAACGAGATATAATTGTTTTATTTCATGTACGAAACTGCAATAGGTGAAATATTGTGAAAGCACACAAAACGGCATGAACAAGCCAAATACTGCGTGTTGTACCATTACAAGTGCGAAACTGCTATGTTGTGATATTCTCGTTAAAGCGCATGCAAGCATCGTGAAACCTTAAAGAATGATGTCATTTAGCGATATACAGCGTTCTGTACTGTAATACGTTGGAGAAAAACTGTGAGGTCATGCAAATATCTTAAATGTGAACGAAACAGTGTAATAGAGCGTTTTGAGATACAAGTGCGAACGTTAGGTTAGGTTAAGATATGAACCGTCGTAAAACCGCATGAAACAATGTCACTTTGTGAGATGCAGTGTTTTTCACCATTACAAGTCGGGAACTGCGATATCTAATGTGAAAGCGCATGAAACCGTCGTAATGTTGTAGAGAGCATTGTAAAGTAGCGAGTAAAACGTTTTCTAACGATAGAAGTGCGAAGGTTATGTTAGGTTGAATTATGTTAGTTTAAGCTAGGTAGCGTCGTGAAACCACCAAAAAGGACGTCATCTAACGAGATATAATTGTTTTATTTCATGTACGAAACTGCAATAGGTGAAATGTTGTGAAAGCACACAAAACGGCATGAACAAGCCAAATACTGCGTGTTGTACCGTTACAAGTGCGAAACTGCTATGTTGTGATATTCTCGTTAAAGCGCATGCAAGCATCGTGAAACCTTAAAGAACGATGTCGTTTACCGAGATACAGCGTTCTGTACTGCAATAAGTTGGTGAAAAACTGTGAGGTTATGCAAATATCGTAATTGTGAACGAAACAGTGTATTAGAGCGTTTTTCAATACAAGTGCGAAAGTTAGGTTAGGTTAAGATATGAACCGTCGTAAAACCGCATTAAACAATGTCACTTAGTGAGATGCAGTGTTTTTCACCATTACAAGTCGGGAACTGCGATATCTAATGTGAAAGCGCTTGCAAACGTCGTTAGGATAGGTTAGGTTAGGTTAGGTTACGTTAGGTTAGGTTAGGTTAGGTTTGGTTAGGTTAGGTTAGGTTAGGTTATGTTCGGTAAGGTTTGGTTAGGTTAGGTTAGTTTGGGTTAGGTAAAGTTAGGTTAGGTTAAATTAGGTTAGGTTAGGTTAGGTTAAGATATGAACCGCGCTAAAACCGCATTAAACAATGTCACTTAGTGAGATGCTGTGTTTTTCACCATTACAAGTCGGGAACTGCGATATCTAATGTGAAAGCGCATGAAACCGTCGTAATCTTGTAGAAAACATTGTAAAGTAGCGAATAAAACGTTTTCTAACGATAGAAGTGCGAAGGTTAGCTTGAGTTATGTTAGTTTAAGCTATGTAGCGTCGTGAGACCACCAAAAAGGACGTCATCTATCGAGATAGTGTTGTTTTATTGCATGTACGAAACTGCAATAGGTGAAATGTTGTGAAAGTACACAAAACGGCTTGAACAAGCCAGATACTGCGTGTTGTACCGTTACAAGTGCGAAACTGCTATAATGTGATATTCTCGTTAAAGCGCATGCAAGCATCGTGAAACCCTAAAGAATGATGTCATTTAGCGAGAGACAGCGTTCTGTACTGTAATAAGTTGGTGAAAAACTGTGAGGTCATGCAAATATCGTAACTGTGAACGAAACAGTGTAATAGAGCGTTTTGAGATACAAGCGCGAATGGTAGGTTAGGTTAAGATATGAACCGTCGTAAAATGCATTAAACAATGTCACTTTGTGAGATGCAGTGTTTTTCACCATTACAAGTCGGGAACTGCGATATCTAATGTGAAAGCGCATGAAACCGTCGTAATGTTGTAGAGAGCATTGTAAAGTAGCGAGTAAAACGTTTTCTAACGATAGAAGTGCGAAGGTTATGTTAGGTTGAATTATGTTAGTTTAAGCTAGGTAGCGTCGTGAAACCACCAAAAAGGACGTCATCTAACGAGATATAATTGTTTTATTTCATGTACGAAACTGCAATAGGTGAAATGTTGTGAAAGCACACAAAACGGCATGAACAAGCCAAATACTGCGTGTTGTACCGTTACAAGTGCGAAACTGCTATGTTGTGATATTCTCGTTAAAGCGCATGCAAGCATCGTGAAATCTTAAAGAATGATGTCATTTAGCGATATACAGCGTTCTGTACTGTAATACGTTGGAGAAAAACTGTGAGGTCATGCAAATATCTTAAATGTGAACGAAACAGTGTAATAGAGCGTTTTTAGATACAAGTGCGAATGTTAGGTTAGGTTAAGATATGAACCGTCGTAAAACCGCATGAAACAATGTCACTAAGTGAGATGCAGTGTTTTTCACCATTACAAGTCGGGAACTGCGGTATCTATTGTGAAAGCGCATGAAACTGTCGTAATGTTGTAAAGAGAGCATTGTAAAGTAGCGAGTAAAACGTTTTCTAACGATAGAAGTGCGAAGGTTTTATTAGGTTGAGTTATGTTAGTTTAAGCTATGTAGCGTCGTGAGACCACCAAAAAGGACGTCATCTAACGAGATAGTGTTGTTTTATTGCATGTACGAAACTGCAATAGATGAAATGTTGTGAAAGTACACAAAACGGCATCAACAAGCCAGATACTGCGTGTTGTACCGTTACAAGTGCGAAACTGCTATAATGTGATTTTCTCGTTGAAGCGCATGCAAGCATCGTGAAACCTTAAAGAACGATGTCGTTTAGCGAGATACAGCGTTCTGTACTGCAATAAGTTGGTGAAAAGCTGTGAGGTTATGCAAATATCGTAATTGTGAACGAAACAGTGTAATAGAGCGTTTTTCAATACAAGTGCGAAAGTTAGGTTAGGTTAAGATATGAACCGTCGTAAAACCGCATTAAACAATGTCACTTAGTGAGATGCAGTGTTTTTCACCATTACAAGTCGGGAACTGCGATATCTAATGTGAAAGCGCTTGCAAACGTCGTTAGGATAGGTTAGGTTAGGTTAGGTTAGGTTAGGTTACGTTAGGTTAGGTTAGGTTAGGTTTGGTTAGGTTAGGTTAGGTTAGGTTATGTTAGGTAAGGTTTGGTTAGGTTAGGTTAGTTTGGGTTAGGTAAGGTTAGGTTAGGTTAAATTAGCTTAGGTTAGGTTAAGATATGAACCGCGCTAAAACCGCATTAATCAATGTCACTTAGTGAGATGCTGTGTTTTTCACCATTACAAGTCGGGAACTGCGATATTCAATGTGAAAGCGCATGAAACCGTCGTAATCTTGTAGAAAACATTGTAAAGTAGCGAATAAAACGTTTTCTAACGATAGAAGTGCGAAGGTTAGGTTAGTTTGAGCTACGTAGCGTCGTGAAAGCACCAAAAACGATGTCCTCTAACGAGATAGTGTTGTTTTATTGCGAGTATGAAACTGCGATAGGTGAAATATTGTGAAAGCACACAAAATGGCATGAACTAGCCAGATACTGCGTCTTGTGCCGTTACAAGTGCGAAACTGCTTTATTGTGATATTCTCGTTAGAGCGCATGCAAGTATCGTGAAACCTTAAAGAACGATGTCATTTAGCGAGATACAGCGTTCTGTACTGTAATAAGTTGGTGAGAAATTGTGAGGTCAAGCAAATATCGTAATTGTGAACGAAACAGTGTAATTGAGCGTATTTAGATACAAGTGCGAATGTTAGGTTAGGTTGAGATATCAACCGTCGTAAAACCGCATTAAACAATGTCACTTAATGAAATGTAGTGTTTTTCAACATTACAAGTCGGGAACTACGATATCTAATGTGAAAGCGCATGAAACCGTCGTAATCTTGTAGAAAACATTGTAAAGTTGCGAGTAAAACGTTTTCTAACGATAGAAGTGCGAAGGTTAGGTTAGGTTAGGTTAGTTTAAGCTAGGTAGCGTCGTGAAACTACCAAAAACGACGTCATCTAACGAGATAGTGTTGTTTAATTGCGAGTATTAAACTGCGATAGGTGAATTGTTGTGAAAGCACACAAAACGGCATGAACAAGCCAAATACTGCGTGTTCTACCGTCACAAGTGCGAAACTGCTATATTGTGATATTCTCGTTAAAGCGCATGCAAGCATCGTGAAACCTTAAAGAACAATGTCATTTAGCGAAATACAGCGTTCTGTACTGCAATAAGTTGGTGAAAAACTGTGAGGTTATGCAAATATCGTAATTGTGAACGAAACAGTGTAATGGAGCGTTTTTAGATACAAGTGCGAATGTTAGGTTAGGTTAAGATATGAACCGTCGTAAAACCGCATTAAACAATGTCACTTAGTGAGATGCAGTGTTTCTCACCATTACAAGTCGGGAACTGCTATATCTAATGTGAAAGCGCTTGCAACCGTCGTTAGGTTAGGTTAGGTTAGGTTAGGTTTGGTTAGGTTTGGTTAGGTTAGGTTAGGTAAGGTTAGATTAGGTTAGTTGGGTTGAGTTGGGTTAGGTTAGGTTAGGTTAGGTTGGGTTAGGTTAGTTTAGGTTAGGTTAGGTTAGGTTAGGTTGGGTTGGGTTGGGTTAGGTTAGGTTAGGTTAGGTTAGGTTAGGTTAGGTTAGGTTGGGTTGGGTTGGGTTAGGTTAGGTTAGGTAAGGTTAGGTTAGGTTAGGTTAGGTTACGTTAGGTTAAGGTATGAACCGTCGTAAAACCGCATTAAACAATGTCACTTAGTGAGATGTAGTGTTTTTCAACATTACAAGTCGGGAACTACGATATCTAATGTGAAAGCGCATGAAAATGTCGTAATCTTGTAGAAAACATTGTAAAGTTGCGAGTAAAACGTTTTCTAACGATAGAAGTGCGAAGGTTAGGTTAGGTTAGGTTAGTTTAAGCTAGGTAGCGTCGTGAAACTACCAAAAACGACGTCATCTAACGAGATAGTGTTGTTTTATTGCGAGTATTAAACTGCGATAGGTGAAATTTTGTGAAAGCACACAAAACGGCATGAACAAGCCAAATACTGCGTGTTCTACCGTTACAAGTGCGAAACTGCTATATTGTGATATTCTCGTTAAAGCGCATGCAAGCATCGTGAAACCTTAAAGAACAATGTCATTTAGCGAGATACCGCGTTCTGTACTGCAATAAGTTGGTGAAAAACTGTGAGGTTATGCAAATATCGTAATTGTGAACAAAACAGTGTAATAGAGCGTTTTTAGATACAAGTGCGAATGTTAGGTTAGATTAAGATATGAACCGTCGTAAAACCACATTAAACAATGTCACTTAGTGAGATGCAGTGTTTTTCACCATTACAAGTCGGGAACTGCGATATCTAATGTGAAAGCGCTTGCAAACGTCGTTAGGTTATGTTAGGTTAGGTTAGGTTAGGTTATGTTAGGTTAGGTTAGGTTAGGTATGGTTAGGTTAGGTAAGGTTAGGTTAGGGTATGTTAGGTAAGGTTTGGTTAGGTTAGGTTAGGTTGGGTTAGGTAAGGTTAGGTTAGGTTAGGTTAGGTTAAGATATGAACAGCGCTAAATCCGCATTAAACAATGTCACTTAGTGAGATGCTGTGTTTTTCACCATTACAAGTCGGGAACTGCGATATCTAAGGTGAAAGCGCATGAAACCGTCGTAATCTTGTAGAAAACATTGTAAAGTAGCGCATAAAAGGTTTTCTAACAATAGAAGTGCGAAGGTTAGGTTAGTTTGAGCTAGGTAGCGTCGTGAAACCACCAAAAACGATGTCATCTAACGAGATAGTGATGTTTTATTACGTGTACAAAACTGCGATAGGTGAAATATTGGGAAAGCACACAAAATGGCATGAACTAGCCAGATACTGCGTCTTGTGCCGTTACAAGTGCGAAACTGCTTTATTGTGATATTCTCGTTTAAGCGCATGCAAGTATCGTGAAACCTTAAAGAACGATGTCATTTAGCGAGATACAGCGTTCTGTACTGTAATAAGTTGGTGAGAAACTGTGAGGTCAAGCAAATATCGTAATTGTGAACGAAACAGTGTAATTGAGCGTATTTAGATACAAGTGCGAATGTTAGGTTAGGTTGATATATCAACCGTCGTAAAACCGCATTAAACAATGTCACTTAATGAGATGTAGTGTTTTTCAACATTACAAGTCGGGAACTACGATATCTAATGTGAAAGCGCATGAAACCGTCGTAATTTTGTAGAAAACATTGTAAAGTTGCGAGTAAAACGTTTTCTAACGATAGAAGTGCGAAGGTTAGCTTGAGTTATGTTAGTTTAAGCTATGTAGCGCCGTGAGACCACCAAAAAGGACGTCATCTAACGAGATAGTGTTGTTTTATTGCATGTACGAAACTGCAATAGGTGAAATGTTGTGAAAGTACACAAAACGGCTTGAACAAGCCAGATACTGCGTGTTGTACCGTTACAAGTGCGAAACTGCTATAATGTGATATTCTCGTTAAAGCGCATGCAAGCATCGTGAAACCCTTAGGAATGATGTCATTTAGCGAGAGACAGCGTTCTGTACTATAATAAGTTGGTGAAAAACTGTGAGGTCATGCAAATATCGTAACTGTGAACGAAACAGTGTAATAGAGCGTTTTGAGATACAAGCGCGAATGGTAGGTTAGGTTAAGATATGAACCGTCGTAAAACCGCATTAAACAATGTCACTTTGTGAGATGCAGTGTTTTTCACCATTACAAGTCGGGAACTGCGATATCTAATGTGAAAGCGCATGAAACCGTCGTAATGTTGTAGAGAGCATTGTAAAGTAGCGAGTAAAACGTTTTCTAACGATAGAAGTGCGAAGGTTATATTAGGTTGAGTTATGTTAGTTTAAGCTATGTAGCGTCGTGAGACCACCAAAAAGGACGTCATCTAACGAGATAGTGTTGTTTTATTGCATGTACGAAACTGGAATAGGTGAAATGTTGTGAAAGTACACAAAACGTCAAGAACAAGCCAGATACTGCGTGTTGTACCGTCACAAGTGCGAAACTGCTATAATGTGATATTCTCGTTGAAGCGCATGCAAGCATCGTGAAACCTTAAAGAACGATGTTGTTTAGCGAGATACAGCGTTCTGTACTGCAATAAGTTGGTGAAAAACTGTGAGGTTATGAAAATATCGTAATTGTGAACGAAACAGTGTAATAGAGCGTTTTTCAATACAAGTGCGAAAGTTAGGTTAGGTTAAGATATGAACCGTCGTAAAACCGCATTAAACAATGTCACTTAGTGAGATGCAGTGTTTTTCACCATTACAAGTCGGGAACTGCGATATCTAATGTGAAAGCGCTTGCAAACGTCGTTAGGATAGGTTAGGTTAGGTTAGGTTAGGTTAGGTTAGGTTTGGTTAGGTTAGGTTAGGTTAGGTTTGGTTATGTTAGGTAAGGTTTGGTTAGGTTAGGTTAGTTTGGGTTAGGTAAGGTTAGGTTAGGTTAAATTAGGTTAGGTTAGGTTAGGTTAGGTTAAGATATGAACCGCGCTAAAACCGCATTAAACAATGTCACTTAGTGAGATGCTGTGTTTTTCACATTACAAGTCGGGAACTGCGATATCTAATGTGAAAGCGCATGAAACCGTCGTAATCTTGTAGAAAACATTGTAAAGTAGCGAATAAAACGTTTTCTAAGGATAGAAGTGCGAAGGTTAGGTTAGTTTGAGCTACGTAGCGTCGTGAAAGCACCAAAAACGATGTCATCTAACGAGATAGTGTTGTTTTATTGCGAGTATGAAACTGCGATAGGTGAAATATTGTGAAAGCACACAAAATGGCATGAACTAGCCAGATACTGCGTCTTGTGCCGTTACAAGTGCGAAACTGCTTTATTGTGATATTCTCGTTAGAGCGCATGCAAGTATCGTGAAACCTTAAAGAACGATGTCATTTAGCGAGATACAGCGTTCTGTACTGTAATAAGTTGGTGAGAAACTGTAAGGTCAAGCAAATATCGTCATTGTGAACGAAACAGTGTAATTGAGCGTATTTAGATACAAGTGCGAATGTTAGGTTAGGTTGAGATATCAACCGTCGTAAAACCACATTAAACAATGTCACTTAATATGATGTAGTGTTTTTCAGCATTACAAGTCGGGAACTACGATATCTAATGTGAAAGCGCATGAAACCGTCGTAATCTTGTAGAAAACATTGTAAAGTTGCGAGTAAAACGTTTTCTAACGATAGAAGTGCGAAGGTTAGGATAGGTTAGGTTAGTTTAAGCTAGGTAGCGTCGTGAAACTACCAAAAACGACGTCATCTAACGAGATAGTGTTGTTTTATTGCGAGTATTAAACTGCGATAGGTGTAATGTTGTGAAAGCACACAAAACGGCATGAACAAGCCAAATACTGCGTGTTCTACCGTTACAAGTGCGAATTTGCTATATTGTGATATTCTCGTTAAAGCGCATGCAAGCATCGTGAAACCTTAAAGAACAATGTCATTTAGCGAGATACAGCATTCTGTACTGCAATAAGTTGGTGAAAAACTGTGAGGTTATGCAAATATCGTAATTGTGAACAAAACAGTGTAATAGAGCGTTTTTAATACAAGTGCGAATGTTAGGTTAGGTTAAGATATGAACCGTCGTAAAACCGCATTAAACAATGTCACTTAGTGAGATGCAGTGTTTTTCACCATTACAAGTCGGGAACTGCGATATCTAATGTGAAAGCGCTTGCAAATGTCGTTAGGTTAGGTTAGGTTAGGTTACGTTAGGTTAGGTTAGGTTTGGTTAGGTTAGGTTAGGTTAGGGTATGTTAGGTAAGGTTTGGTTAGGTTAGGTTAGGTTAGGTTGGGTTAGGTAAGGTTAGGTTAGGTTGGGTTAGGTTAGGTTAGGTTAGGTTAAGATATGAACCGCGCTAAAACCGCATTAAACAATGTCACTTAGTGAGATGCTGTGTTTTTCACCATTACAAGTCGGGAACTGCGATATCTAATGTGAAAGCGCATGAAACCGTCGTAATCTTGTAAAAAACAATGTAAAGTAGCGAATAAAACGTTTTCTAACGATAGAAGTGCGAAGGTTAGGTTAGTTTGAGCTAGGTAGCGTCGTGAAACCACCAAAAACGATGTCATCTAACGAGATAGTGTTGTTTTATTGCGAGTACGAAACTGCGATAGGTGAAATATTGGGAAAGCACACAAAATGGCATGAACTAGCCAGATACTGCGTCTTGTGCCGTTACAAGTGCGAAACTGCTTTATTGTGATATTCTCGTTAAAGCGCATGCAAGTATCGTGAAACCTTAAAGAACGATGTCATTTAGTGAGATACAGCGTTCTGTACTGTAATAAGTTGGTGAGAAACTGTGAGGTCAAGCAAATATCGTAATTGTGAACGAAACAGTGTAATTGAGCGTATTTAGATACAAGTGCGAATGTTAGGTTAGGTTGAGATATCAACCGTCGTAAAACCGCATTAAACAATGTCACTTAGTGAGATGTAGTGTTTTTCAACATTACAAGTCGGGAACTACGATATCTAATGTGAAAGCGCATGAAACCGTCGTAATCTTGTAGAAAACATTGTAAAGTTGCGAGTAAAACGTTTTCTAACGATAGAAGTGCGAAGGTTAGCTTGAGTTATGTTAGTTTAAGCTATGTAGCGTCGTGAGACCACCAAAAAGGACGTCATCTATCGAGATAGTGTTGTTTTATTGCATGTACGAAACTGCAATAGGTGAAATGTTGTGAAAGTACACAAAACGGCTTGAACAAGCCAGATACTGCGTGTTGTACCGTTACAAGTGCGAAACTGCTATAATGCGATATTCTCGTTAAAGCGCATGCAAGCATCGTGACACCCTAAAGAATGATGTCATTTAGCGAGAGACAGCGTTCTGTACTGTAATAAGTTGGTGAAAAACTGTGAGGTCATGCAAATATCGTAACTGTGAACGAAACAGTGTAATAGAGCGTTTTGAGATACAAGCGCGAATGGTAGGTTAGGTTAAGATATGAACCGTCGTAAAATGCATTAAACAATGTCACTTTGTGAGATGCAGTGTTTTTCACCATTACAAGTCGGGAACTGCGATATCTAATGTGAAAGCGCATAAAACCGTCGTAATGTTGTAGAGAGCATTGTAAAGTAGCGAGTAAAACGTTTTCTAACGATAGAAGTGCGAAGGTTATGTTAGGTTGAATTATGTTAGTTTAAGCTAGGTAGCGTCGTGAAACCACCAAAAAGGACGTCATCTAACGAGATATAATTGTTTTATTTCATGTACGAAACTGCAATAGGTGAAATGTTGTGAAAGCACACAAAACGGCATGAACAAGCCAAATACTGCGTGTTGTACCGTTACAAGTGCGAAACTGCTATATTGTGATATTCTCGTTAAAGCGCATGCAAGCATCGTGAAACCTTAAAGAACAATGTCATTTAGCGAGATACCGCGTTCTGTACTGCAATAAGTTGGTGAAAAACTGTGAGGTTATGCAAATATCGTAATTGTGAACAAAACAGTGTAATAGAGCGTTTTTAGATACAAGTGCGAATGTTAGGTTAGATTAAGATATGAACCGTCGTAAAACCACATTAAACAATGTCACTAAGTGAGATGCAGTGTTTTTCACCATTACAAGTCGGGAACTGCGGTATCTATTGTGAAAGCGCATGAAACTGTCTTAATGTTGTAAAGAGAGCATTGTAAAGTAGCGAGTAAAACGTTTTCTAACGATAGAAGTGCGAAGGTTATATTAGGTTGAGTTATGTTAGTTTAAACTATGTAGCGTCGTGAGACCACCAAAAAGGACGTCATCTAACGAGATAGTGTTGTTTTATTGCATGTACGAAACTGCAATAGATGAAATGTTGTGAAAGTACACAAAACGGCATCAACAAGCCAGATACTGCGTGTTGTACCGTTACAAGTGCGAAACTGCTATAATGTGATTTTCTCGTTGAAGCGCATGCAAGCATCGTGAAACCTTAAAGAACGATGTCGTTTAGCGAGATACAGCGTTCTGTACTGCAATAAGTTGGTGAAAAGCTGTGAGGTTATGCAAATATCGTAATTGTGAACGAAACAGTGTAATAGAGCGTTTTTCAATACAAGTGCGAAAGTTAGGTTAGGTTAAGATATGAACCGTCGTAAAACCGCATTAAACAATGTCACTTAGTGAGATGCAGTGTTTTTCACCATTACAAGTCGGGAACTGCGATATCTAATGTGAAAGCGCTTGCAAACGTCGTTAGGATAGGTTAGGTTAGGTTAGGTTAGGTTAGGTTACGTTAGGTTAGGTTAGGTTAGGTTTGGTTAGGTTAGGTTAGGTTAGGTTATGTTAGGTAAGGTTTGGTTAGGTTAGGTTAGTTTGGGTTAGGTAAGGTTAGGTTAGGTTAAATTAGGTTAGGTTAGGTTAGGTTAGGTTAAGATATGAACCGCGCTAAAACCGCATTAATCAATGTCACTTAGTGAGATGCTGTGTTTTTCACCATTACAAGTCGGGAACTGCGATATCTAATGTGAAAGCGCATGAAACCGTCGTAATCTTGTAGAAAACATTGTAAAGTAGCGAATAAAACGTTTTCTAACGATAGAAGTGCGAAGGTTAGGTTAGTTTGAGCTACGTAGCGTCGTGAAAGCACCAAAAACGATGTCCTCTAACGAGATAGTGTTGTTTTATTGCGAGTATGAAACTGCGATAGGTGAAATATTGTGAAAGCACACAAAATGGCATGAACTAGCCAGATACTGCGTCTTGTGCCGTTACAAGTGCGAAACTGCTTTATTGTGATATTCTCGTTAGAGCGCATGCAAGTATCGTGAAACCTTAAAGAACGATGTCATTTAGCGAGATACAGCGTTCTGTACTGTAATAAGTTGGTGAGAAATTGTGAGGTCAAGCAAATATCGTAATTGTGAACGAAACAGTGTAATTGAGCGTATTTAGATACAAGTGCGAATGTTAGGTTAGGTTGAGATATCAACCGTCGTAAAACCGCATTAAACAATGTCACTTAGTGAGATGTAGTGTTTTTCAACATTACAAGTCGGGAACTACGATATCTAATGTGAAAGCGCATGAAACCGTCGTAATCTTGTAGAAAACATTGTAAAGTTGCGAGTAAAACGTTTTCTAACGATAGAAGTGCGAAGGTTAGCTTGAGTTATGTTAGTTTAAGCTATGTAGCGTCGTGAGACCACCAAAAAGGACGTCATCTATCGAGATAGTGTTGTTTTATTGCATGTACGAAACTGCAATAGGTGAAATGTTGTGAAAGTACACAAAACGGCTTGAACAAGCCAGATACTGCGTGTTGTACCGTTACAAGTGCGAAACTGCTATAATGTGATATTCTCGTTAAAGCGCATGCAAGCATCGTGAAACCCTCAAGAATGATGTCATTTAGCGAGAGACAGCGTTCTGTACTGTAATAAGTTGGTGAAAAACTGTGAGGTCATGCAAATATCGTAACTGTGAACGAAACAGTGTAATAGAGCGTTTTGAGATACAAGCGCGAATGGTAGGTTAGGTTAAGATATGAACCGTCGTAAAATGCATTAAACAATGTCACTTTGTGAGATGCAGTGTTTTTCACCATTACAAGTCGGGAACTGCGATATCTAATGTGAAAGCGCATGAAACCGTCGTAATGTTGTAGAAAGCATTGTAAAGTAGCGAGTAAAACGTTTTCTAACGATAGAAGTGCGAAGGTTATGTTAGGTTGAATTATGTTAGTTTAAGCTAGGTAGCGTCGTGAAACCACCAAAAAGGACGTCATCTAACGAGATATAATTGTTTTATTTCATGTACGAAACTGCAATAGGTGAAATGTTGTGAAAGCACACAAAACGGCATGAACAAGCCAAATACTGCGTGTTGTACCGTTACAAGTGCGAAACTGCTATGTTGTGATATTCTCGTTAAAGCGCATGCAAGCATCGTGAAATCTTAAAGAATGTTGTCATTTAGCGATATACAGCGTTCTGTACTGTAATACGTTGGAGAAAAACTGTGAGGTCATGCAAATATCTTAAATGTGAACGAAACAGTGTAATAGAGCGTTTTTAGATACAAGTGCGAATGTTAGGGGAGGTTAAGATATGAACCGTCGTAAAACCGCATGAAACAATGTCACTAAGTGAGATGCAGTGTTTTTCACCATTACAAGTCGGGAACTGCGGTATCTATTGTGAAAGCGCATGAAACTGTCGTAATGTTGTAAAGAGAGCATTGTAAAGTAGCGAGTAAAACGTTTTCTAACGATAGAAGTGCGAAGGTTATATTAGGTTGAGTTATGTTAGTTTAGGCTATGTAGCGTCGTGAGACCACCAAAAAGGACGTCATCTAACGAGATAGTGTTGTTTTATTGCATGTACGAAACTGCAATAGATGAAATGTTGTGAAAGTACACAAAACGGCATCAACAAGCCAGATACTGCGTGTTGTACCGTTACAAGTGCGAAACTGCTATAATGTGATTTTCTCGTTGAAGCGCATGCAAGCATCGTGAAACCTTAAAGAACGATGTCGTTTAGCGAGATACAGCATTCTGTACTGCAATAAGTTGGTGAAAAGCTGTGAGGTTATGCAAATATCGTAATTGTGAACAAAACAGTGTAATAGAGCGTTTTTCAATACAAGTGCGAAAGTTAGGTTAGGTTAAGATATGAACCGTCTTAAAACCGCATTAAACAATGTCACTTAGTGAGATGCAGTGTTTTTCACCATTACAAGTCGGGAACTGCGATATCTAATGTGAAAGCGCATGAAACCGTCGTAATCTTGTAGAAAACATTGTAAAGTAGCAAATAAAACGTTTTCTAACGATAGAAGTGCGAAGGTTAGGTTAGTTTGAGCTACGTAGCGTCGTGAAAGCACCAAAAACGATGTCCTCTAACGAGATAGTGTTGTTTTATTGCGAGTATGAAACTGGGATAGGTGAAATATTGTGAAAGCACACAAAATGGCATGAACTAGCCAGATACTGCGTCTTGTGCCGTTACAAGTGCGAAACTGCTTTATTGTGATATTCTCGTTAGAGCGCATGCAAGTATCGTGAAACCTTAAAGAACGATGTCATTTAGCGAGATACAGCGTTCTGTACTGTAATAAGTTGGTGAGAAATTGTGAGGTCAAGCAAATATCGTAATTGTGAACGAAACAGTGTAATTGAGCGTATTTAGATACAAGTGCGAATGTTAGGTTAGGTTGAGATATCAACCGTCGTAAAACCGCATTAAACAATGTCACTTAATGAAATGTAGTGTTTTTCAACATTACAAGTCGGGAACTACGATATCTAATGTGAAAGCGCATGAAACCGTCGTAATCTTGTAGAAAACATTGTAAAGTTGCGAGTAAAACGTTTTCTAACGATAGAAGTGCGAAGGTTAGGTTAGGTTAGGTTAGTTTAAGCTAGGTAGCGTCGTGAAACTACCAAAAACGACGTCATCTAACGAGATGGTGTTGTTTAATTGCGAGTATTAAACTGCGATAGGTGAATTGTTGTGAAAGCACACAAAACGGCATGAACAAGCCAAATACTGCGTGTTCTACCGTCACAAGTGCGAAACTGCTATATTGTGATATTCTCGTTAAAGCGCATGCAAGCATCGTGAAACCTTAAAGAACAATGTCATTTAGCGAAATACAGCGTTCTGTACTGCAATAAGTTGGTGAAAAACTGTGAGGTTATGCAAATATCGTAATTGTGAACGAAACAGTGTAATGGAGCGTTTTTAGATACAAGTGCGAATGTTAGGTTAGGTTAAGATATGAACCGTCGTAAAACCGCATTAAACAATGTCACTTAGTGAGATGCAGTGTTTCTCACCATTACAAGTCGGGAACTGCTATATCTAATGTGAAAGCGCTTGCAACCGTCGTTAGGTTAGGTTAGGTTAGGTTAGGTTTGGTTAGGTTAGGTTAGGTTAGGTTAGATTAGGTTAGGTTGGGTTGAGTTGGGCTAGGTTAGGTTAGGTTAGGTTAGGTTGGGTTAGGTTAGGTTAGGCTACGTTAGGTTAGGTTAGGTTACGTTAGGTTATGTTAGGTTAGGTTACGTTAGGTTAGGTTAGGTTAGGTATGGATAATTTGGTTAGGTTAGGTAAGGTTAGGTTAGGTTAGGTTAGATTGGGTTGGGTTTTGTTGGGTTGGGTTAGGTTAGGTTAGGTTACGTTAGGTTAGGTTAGGTTAGGTTACGTTAGGTTATGTATGGTTAGGTTAGGTTACGTTAGGTTAGGTTAGGTCAGGTAAGGACAGGTTACGTTAGAATAGGTTAGGTTAGGTTAGGTTACGTTAGGTTAGGTTAGGTTAGGTTAGGTTAGGTTTGGTTAGGTTAGGTTAGGTTAGCTTAGGTTAGGTTAGGTTGGGTTGGGTTGGGTTAGGTTGGGTTAGGTTAGGTTAGGTTAGGTTAGTTTAGGTTAGGTTAGGTTAGGTTGGGTTGGGTTGGGTTAGGTTAGGTTAGGTTAGGTTAGGTAAGGTTAGGTTAGGTTAGGTTAGGTTAGGTTACGTTAGCTTAAGGTATGAACCGTCGTAAAACCACATTAAACAATGTCACTTAGTGAGATGCAGTGTTTTTCACCTTTACAAGTCGGGAACTGCGATATCTAATGTGAAAGCGCTTGAAACCGTCGTAATGTTGTAGAAAGCAATGTAAAGTAGCGAGTAAAACGTTTTCTAACGATAGAAGTGCGAAGGTTATGTTAGGTTTAGCTACGTAGCGTCGTGAAACCACCAAAAACGATGCCATCTAACGAGATAGTGTTGTTTTATTGCGGGTACAAAACTGCGATAGGTGAAATATTGTGAAAGCACACAAAATGGCATGAACTAGCCAGATACTGCGTCTTGTGCCGTTACAAGTGCGAAACTGCTTTATTGTGATATTCTCGTTAAAGCGCATGCAAGTATCGTGAAACCTTAAAGAACGATGTCATTTAGCGAGATACAGCGTTCTGTACTGTAATAAGTTGGTGAGAAACTGTGAGGTCAAGCAAATATCGTAATTGTGAACGAAACAGTGTAATTGAGCGTCTTTAGATACAAGTGCGAATGTTAGTTTAGGTTGACATATCAACCGTCGTAAAACCGCATTAAACAATGTCACTTAGTGAGATGTAGTGTTTTTCAACATTACAAGTCGGGAACTGCGATATCTAATGTGAAAGCGCTTGCAAACGTCGTTAGGTTGTAGAGAGCATTGTAAAGTAGCGAGTAAAACGTTTTCTAACGATAGAAGTGCGAAGGTTATGTTAGGTTGAGTTTAAGCTAGGTAGCGTCGTGAAACCACCAGAAACGACGTCATCTAACGAGATGGTGTTGTTTTATTGCGACTACGAAACTGCGATAGGTGAAATATTGTGAAAGCACACAAAACGGCATGAACAAGCCAGATTCTGCGTGTTGTACCGTTACAAGTGCGAAACTGCTATAATGTGATATTCTCGTTATAGCGCATGCAAGCATCGTGAAACCTTAAAGAACAATGTCATTTAGCGAAATACAGCGTTCTGTACTGCAATAAGTTGGTGAAAAACTGTGAGGTTATGCAAATATCGCAATTGTGAACGAAACAGTGTAATGGAGCGTTTTTAGATACAAGTGCGAATGTTAGGTTAGGTTAAGATATGAACCGTCGTAAAACCGCATTAAACAATGTCACTTAGTGAGATGCAGTGTTTCTCACCATTACAAGTCGGGAACTGCTATATCTAATATGAAAGCGCTTGCAACCGTCGTAATCTCTTAGAAAACATTGTAAAGTAGCGAATAAAACGTTTTCTAACGATAGAAGTGCGAAGGTTAGGTTGGTTTGAGCTAGGTAGCGTCGTGAAACCACCAAAAACGATGTCATCTAACGAGATAGTGATGTTTTATTGCGAGTACAAAACTGCAATAGGTGAAATATTGGGAAAGCACACAAAATGGCATGAACTAGCCAGATACTGCGTCTTGTGCCGTTACAAGTGCGAAACTGCTTTATTGTGATATTCTCGTTAAAGCGCATGCAAGTATCGTGAAACCTTAAAGAACGATGTCATTTAGCGAGATACAGCGTTCTGTACTGTAATAAGTTGGTGAGAAACGGTGAGGTCAAGCAAATATCGTAATTGTGAACGAAACAGTGTAATTGAGCGTATTTAGATACAAGTGCGAATGTTAGGTTAGGTTGAGATATCAACCGTCGTAAAACCGCATTAAACATTGTCACTTAGTGAGATGTAGTGTTTTTCAACATTACAAGTCGGGAACTACGATATCTAATGTGAAAGCGCATGAAACCGTCGTAATCTTGTAGAAAACATTGTAAAGTTGCGAGTAAAACGTTTTCTAACGATAGAAGTGCGAAGGTTAGGTTAGGTTTGGTTAGGTTAGTTTAAGCTAGGTAGCGTCGTGAAACTACCAAAAACGACGTCATCTAACGAGAGTGTGTTGTTTAATTTTATTGCGAGTATTAAACTGCGATTGGTGAAATGTTGTGAAAGCACACAAAACGGCATGAACAAGCCAAATACTGCGTGTTCTACCGTTACAAGTGCGAAACTGCTATATTGTGATATTCTCGTTAAAGCGCATGCAAGCATCGTGAAACCTTAAAGAACAATGTCATTTAGCGAGATACAGCGTTCTGTACTGCAATAAGTTGGTGAAAAACTGTGAGGTTATGCAAATATCGTAATTGTGAACAAAACAGTGTAATAGAGCGTTTTTATATACAAGTGCGAATGTTAGGTTAGGTTAAGATATGAACCGTCGTAAAACCACATTAAACAATGTCACTTAGTGAGATGCAGTGTTTTTCACCATTACAAGTCGGGAACTGCGATATCTAATGTGAAAGCGCTTGCAAACGTCGTTAGGTTATGTTAAGTTAGGTTAGGTTAGGTTAGGTTAGGTTAGGTTAGGTTACGTTAGGTTAGGTTAGGTTAGGTTTGGTTAGGTTAGGTTAGGTTAGGTTAGGGTATGTTAGGTAAGGTTTGGTTAGGTTAGGTTGGGTTAGGTAAGGTTAGGTTAGGTTGCGTTAGGTTAGGTTAGGTTAGGTTAAGATATGAACCGCGCTAAAACCGCATTAAACAATGTCACTTAGTGAGATGCTGTGTTTTTCACCATTACAAGTCGGGAACTGCGATATCTGATGTGAAAGCGCATGAAACCGTCGAAATCTTGTAGAAAACATTGTAAAGTAGCGAATAAAACGTTTTCTAACGATAGAAGTGCGAAGGTTAGGTTAGGTTAGGTTAGTTTAAGCTAGGTAGCGTCGTTAAACTACCAAAAAGGACGTCATCTAATGAGATATTGTTGTTTTATTGCGAGTATTAAACTGCGATAGGTGAAATGTTGTGAAAGCACACAAAACGGCATGAACAAGCCAGATTCTGCGTGTTGTACCGTTACAAGTGCGAAACTGCTATAATGTGATATTCTCGTTATAGCGCATGCAAGCATCGTGAAACCTTAAAGAACAATGTCATTTAGCGAAATACAGCGTTCTGTACTGCAATAAGTTGGTGAAAAACTGTGAGGTTATGCAAATATCGTAGTTGTGAACGAAACAGTGTAATGGACCGTTTTTAGATACAAGTGCGAATGTTAGGTTAGGTTAAGATATGAACCGTCGTAAAACCGCATTAAACAATGTCACTTAGTGAGATGCAGTGTTTTTCACCATTACAAGTCAGAAACTGCGATATCTAATGTGAAAGCGCATGAAACCGTCGTAATGTTGTAGAGAGCATTGTAAAGTAGCGAGTAAAACGTTTTCTAACGATAGAAGTGCGAAGGTTATGTTAGGTTGAGCTACGTAGCGTCGTGAAACCACCAGAAACGATGTCATCTAACGAGATGGTGTTGTTTTATTGCGACTACGAAACTGCGATAGGTGAAATGTTGTGAAAGCACACAAAACGGCATGAACAAGCCAGATACTGCGTGTTGTACCGTTACAAGTGCGAAACTGCTATATTGTGATATTCTCGTTAAAGCGCATGCAAGCATCGTGAAACCTTAAAGAACAATGTCATTTAGCGAAATACAGCGTTCTGTACTGCAATAATTTGGTGAAAAACTGTGAGGTTATGCAAATATCGTAATTGTGAACGAAACAGTGTAATGGAGCGTTTTTAGATACAAGTGCGAATGTTAGGTTAGGTTAAGATATGAACCGTCGTAAAACCGCATTAAACAATGTCACTTAGTGAGATGCAGTGTTTCTCACCATTACAAGTCGGGAACTGCTATATCTAATGTGAAAGCGCTTGCAACCGTCGTAATCTCTTAGAAAACATTGTAAAGTAGCGAATAAAACGTTTTCTAACGATAGAAGTGCGAAGGTTAGGTTAGGTTAGGTTAGTTTAAGCTAGGTAGCGTCGTGAAACTACCAAAAACGACATCATCTAACGAGATAGTGTTGTTTTATTGCGAGTATTAAACTGCGATAGGTGAAATGTTGTGAAAGCACACAAAACGGCATGAACAAGCCAAATACTGCGTGTTCTACCGTTACAAGTGCGAAACTGCTATATTGTGATATTCTCGTTAAAGCGCATGCAAGCATCGTGAAACCTTAAAGAACAATATCATTTAGCGAAATACAGCGTTCTGTACTGCAATAAGTTGGTGAAAAACTGTGAGGTTATGCAAATATCGTAATTGTGAACAAAACAGTGTAATAGAGCGTTTTTAGATACAAGTGCGAATGTTAGGTTAGGTTAAGATATGAACCGTCGAAAAACCACATTAAACAATGTCACTTAGAGAGATGCAGTGTTTTTCACCATTACAAGTCGGGAACTGCGATATCTAATGTGAAAGCGCTTGCAACCGTCGTTAGGTTAGGTTAGGTTAGGTTAGGTTTGGTTAGGTTAGGTTAGGTTAGGTTAGATTAGGTTAGGTTGGGTTGAGTTGGGTTAGGTTAGGTTAGGTTAGGTTAGGTTGGGTTAGGTTAGTTTAGATTAGGTTAGGTTAGGTTAGGTTGGGTTGGGTTGGGTTAGGTTAGGTTAGGTTATGTTAGGTTAGGTTACGTTAGGTTAAGGTATGAACCGTCGTAAAACTGCATTAAACAATGTCACTTAGTGAGATGTAGTGTTTTTCAACATTACAAGTCGGGAACTACGATATCTAATGTAAAAGCGCATGAAACCGTCGTAATCTTGTAGAAAACATTGTAAAGTTGCGAGTAAAACGTTTTCTAACGATAGAAGTGCGAAGGTTAGGTTAGGTAAGGTTAGTTTAAGCTAGGTAGCGTCGTGAAACTACCAAAAAGGACGTCATCTAATGAGATAGTGTTGTTTTATTGCGAGTATTAAACTGCGATAGGTGAAATGTTGTGAAAGCACACAAAACGGCATGAACAAGACAAATACTGCGTGTTCTACCGTCACAAGTGCGAAACTGCTATATTGTGATATTCTCGTTAAAGCGCATGCAAGCATCGTGAAACCTTAAAGAATGATGTCATCTAGCGAGAGACAGCGTTCTGTACTGTAATAAGTTGGTGAAAAACTGTGAGGTCATGCAAATATCATAATTGTGAACGAAACAGTGTAATAGAGCGTTTTGAGATACAAGTGCAAATGTTAGGTTAGGGTAAGATATGAACCGTCGTAAAACCACAATAAACAATCTCACTTAGTCAGATGCAGTGTTTTTCACCATTACAAGTCAGAAACTGCGATATCTAATGTGAAAGCGCATGAAACCGTCGTAATGTTGTAGAGAGCATTGTAAAGTAGCGAGTAAAACGTTTTCTAACGATAGAAGTGCGAAGGTTATGTTAGGTTGAGTTTAAGCTAGGTAGCGTCGTGAAACCACCAGAAACGACGTCATCTAACGAGATGGTGTTGTTTTATTGCGACTACGAAACTGCGATAGGTGAAATAT
Source organism: Rhipicephalus microplus (assembly GCF_043290135.1). Taxonomy (NCBI): domain Eukaryota; kingdom Metazoa; phylum Arthropoda; class Arachnida; order Ixodida; family Ixodidae; genus Rhipicephalus; species Rhipicephalus microplus. The sequence continues at coordinate 56,073,933 of NW_027464585.1, read as the reverse complement.
TGTGAAAGCACACAAAACGGCATGAACAAGCCAGATACTGCGTGTTGTACCGTTACAAGTGCGAAACTGCTATAATGTGATATTCTCGTTAAAGCGCATGCAAGCATCGTTAAACCTTAAAGAACAATGTCATTTAGCGAAATACTGCGTTCTGTACTGCAATAAGTTGGTGAAAAACTGTGAGGTTATGCAAATATCGTAACTGTGAACGAAACAGTGTAATGGAGCGTTTTTAGATACAAGTGCGAATGTTAGGTTAGGTTAAGATATGAACCGTCGTAAAACCGCATTAAACAATGTCACTTAGTGAGATGCAGTGTTTCTCACCATTACAAGTCGGGAACTGCTATATCTAATGTGAAAGCGCTTGCAACCGTCGTAATCACTTAGAAAACATTGTAAAGTAGCGAATAAAACGTTTTCTAACGATAGAAGTGCGAAGGTTAGGTTGGTTTGAGCTAGGTAGCGTCGTGAAACCACCAAAAACGATGTCATTTAACGAGATAGTGATGTTTTATTGCGAGTACAAAACTGCAATAGGTGAAATATTGGGAAAGCACACAAAATGGCATGAACTAGCCAGATACTGCGTCTTGTGCCGTTACAAGTGCGAAACTGCTTTATTGTGATATTCTCGTTAAAGCGCATGCAAGTATCGTGAAACCTTAAAGAACGATGTCATTCAGCGAGATACAGCGTTCTGTACTGTAATAAGTTGGTGAGAAACGGTGAGGTCAAGCAAATATCGTAATTGTGAACGAAACAGTGTAATTGAGCGTATTTAGATACAAGTGCGAATGTTAGGTTAGGTTGAGATATCAACCGTCGTAAAACCGCATTAAACATTGTCACTTAGTGAGATGTAGTGTTTTTCAACATTACAAGTCGGGAACTACGATATCTAATGTGAAAGCGCATGAAACCGTCGTAATTTTGTAGAAAACATTGTATAGTTGCGAGTAAAACGTTTTCTAACGATAGAAGTGCGAAGGTTAGCTTGAGTTATGTTAGTTTAAGCTATGTAGCGTCGTGAGACCACCAAAAAGGACGTCATCTAACGAGATAGTGTTGTTTTATTGCATGTACAAAACTGCAATAGGTGAAATGTTGTGAAAGTACACAAAACGGCTTGAACAAGCCAGATACTGCGTGTTGTACCGTTACAAGTGCGAAACTGCTATAATGTGATATTCTCGTTAAAGCGCATGCAAGCATCGTGAAAGCTTAAACAACGATGTCATTTAGCGAGATACAGCGTTCTGTACTGCAATAAGTTGGTGAAAAACTGTGAGGTTATGCAAATATCGTAATTGTGAACGAAACAGTGTAATAGAGCGTTTTTCAATACAAGTACGAATGTTAGGTTAGGTTAAGATATGAACCGTCGTAAAACCGCATTAAACAATGTCACATAGTGAGATGCAGTGTTTTTCACCATTACAAGTCGGGAAATGCGATATCTAATGTGAAAGCGCTTGCAAACGTCGTTAGGTTAGGTTAGGTTAGGTTAGGTTAGGTTAGGTTACGTTAGGTTAGGTTTGGTTAGGTTAGGTTAGGTTAGGTTAGGTTATGTTATGTTAGGTAAGGTTTGGTTAGGTTAGGTTATATTAGGTTGGGTTAGGTAAGGTTAGGTTAGGTTGGGTTAGGTTAGGTTAGGTTAGGTTAAGATATGAACCGCGCTAAAACCGCATTAAACAATGTCACTTAGTGAGATGCTGTGTTTTTCACCATTACAAGTCGGGAACTGCGATATCTAATGTGAAAGCGCATGAAACCGTCGTAATCTTGTAGAAAACATTGTAAAGTAGCGAATAAAACGTTTTCTAACGATACAAGTGCGAAGGTTAGGTTAGTTTGAGCTACGTAGCGTCGTGAAACCACCAAAAACGATGCCATCTAACGAGATAGTGTTGTTTTATTGCGAGTACGAAACTGCGACAGGTGAAATATTGTGAAAGCACACAAAATGGCATGAACTAGCCAGATACTGCGTCTTGTGCCGTTACAAGTGCGAAACTGCTTTATTGTGATATTCTCGTTAAAGCGCATGCAAGTATCGTGAAACCTTAAAGAACGATGTCATTTAGCGAGATAGAGCGTTCTGTACTGTAATAAGTTGGTGAGAAACTGTGAGGTCAAGCAAATATCGTAATTTTTAACGAAACAGTGTAATTGAGCGTCTTTAGATACAAGTGCGAATGTTAGGTTAGGTTGACATATCAACTATCGTAAAACCGCATTAAACAATGTCACTTAGTGAGATGTAGTGTTTTTCAACATTACAAGTCGGGAACTACGACATCTAATGTGAAAGCGCATGAAACCGTCGTAATCTTGTAGAAAACATTGTAAAGTTGCGAGTAAAACGTTTTCTAACGATAGAAGTGCGAAGGTTAGGTTAGGTTAGGTTAGTTTAAGCTAGGTAGCGTCGTGAAACTACCAAAAACGACGTCATCTAACGAGATAGTGTTGTTTTATTGCGAGTATTAAACTGCGATAGGTGAAATGTTGTGAAAGCACACAAAACGGCATGAACAAGCCAAATACTGCGTGTTCTACCGTTACAAGTGCGAAACTGCTATATTGTGATATTCTCGTTAAAGCGCATGCAAGCATCGTGAAACCTTAAAGAACAATGTCATTTAGCGAAATACAGCGTTCTGTACTGCAATAAGTTGGTGAAAAACTGTGAGGTTATGCAAATATCGTAATTGTGAACAAAACAGTGTAATAGAGCGTTTTTAGATACAAGTGCGAATGTTAGGTTAGGTTAAGATATGAACCGTCGAAAAACCACATTAAACAATGTCACTTAGAGAGATGCAGTGTTTTTCACCATTACAAGTCGGGAACTGCGATATCTAATGTGAAAGCGCTTGCAACCGTCGTATTGTTGTAGAGAGCATTGTAAAGTAGCGAGTAAAAAGTTTTCTAACGATAGAAGTGCGAAGGTTATGTTAGGTTGAGTTTAAGCTAGGTAGCGTCGTGAAACCACCAGAAACGACGTCATCTAACGAGATGGTGTTGTTTTATTGCGACTACGAAACTGCGATAGGTGAAATATTGTGAAAGCACACAAAACGGCATGAACAAGCCAGATACTGCGTGTTGTACCGTTACAAGTGCGAAACTGCTTTAATGTGATATTCTCGTTAAAGCGCATGCAAGCATCGTGAAACCTTAAAGAACAATGTCATTTAGCGAAATACAGCGTTCTATACTGCAATAAGTTGGTGAAAAACTGTGAGGTTATGCAAATATCGTAATTGTGAACGAAACAGTGTAATGGAGCGTTTTTAGATACAACTGCGAATGTTAGGTTAGGTAAAATATGAACCGTCGTAAAACCGCATTAAACAATGTCACTTAGTGAGATGCAGTGTTTCTCACCATTACAAGTCGGGAAATGCTATATCTAATGTGAAAGGGCTTGCAACCGTCGTTAGGTTAGGTTAGGTTAGGTTTGGTTAGGTTAGGTTTGGTTAGGTTAGATTAGGTTAGGTTAAGTTGAGTTGGGCTAGGTTAGGTTAGGTTAGGTTAGGTTAGGTTGGGTTAGGTTAGGTTAGGTTAGGCTACGTTAGGTTAGGTTAGGTTAAGATATGAACCGCGCTAAAACCGCATTAAACAATGTCACTTAGTGAGATGCTGTGTTTTTCACCATTACAAGTCGGGAACTGCGATATCTAAAGTGAAAGCGCATGAAACCGTCGTAATCTTGTAGAAAACATTGTAAAGTAGCGAATAAAACGTTTTCTAACGATAGAACTGCGAAGGTTAGGTTAGTTTGAGCTACGTAGCGTCGTGAAACCATCAAAAACGATGCCATCTAACGAGATAGTGTTGTTTTATTGCGAGTATTAAACTGCGATAGGTGAAATGTTGTGAAAGCACACAAAACGGCATGAACAAGCCAAATACTGCGTGTTCTACCGTTACAAGTGCGAAACTGCTATATTGTGATATTCTCGTTAAAGCGCATGCAAGCATCGTGAAACTTTAAAGAACAATGTCATTTAGCGAGATACAGCGTTCTGTACTGCAATAAGTTGGTGAAAAACTGTGAGGTTATGCAAATATCGTAATTGTGAACAAAACAGTGTAATAGAGCGTTTTTAGATACAAGTGCGAATGTTAGGTTAGGTTAAGATATGAACCGTCGTAAAACCGCATTAAACAATGTCACTTAGTGAGATGCAGTGTTTTTCACCATTACAAGTCGGGAACTGCGATATCTAATGTGAAAGCGCTTGCAAACGTCGTTAGGTTAGGTTAGGTTAGGTTAGGTTAGGTTTGGTTAGGTTAAGTTAGGTTAGGTTAGGTTAGATTAGGTTAGGTTGGGTTGAGTTGGGTTAGGTTAGGTTAGGTTAGGTTAGGTTGGGTTAGGTTAGATTAGGTTAGGTTAGGTTAGGTTAGGTTGGGTTGGGTTGGGTTAGGTTAGGTTAGGTTAGGTTACGTTAGGTTAACGTATGAACCGTCGTAAAACCGCATTAAACAATGTCACTTAGTGAGATGTAGTGTTTTTCAACATTACAAGTCGGGAACTACGATATCTAATGTGAAAGCGCATGAAACCGTCGTAATCTTGTAGAAAACATTGTAAAGTTGCGAGTAAAACGTTTTCTAACGATAGAAGTGCGAAGGTTAGGTAAGGTTAGGTTAGTTTAAGCTAGGTAGCGTCGTGAAACTACCAAGAACGACGTCATCTAACGAGATAGTGTTGTTTTATTGCGAGTATTAAACTGCGATAGGTGAATTGTTGTGAAAGCACACAAAACGGCATTAACAAGCCAAATACTGCGTGTTCTACCGTTACAAGTGCGAAACTGCTATATTGTGATATTCTCGTTAAAGCGCATGCAAGCATCGTGAAACCTTAAAGAACAAAGTCATTTAGCGAGATACAGCGTTCTGTACTGCAATAAGTTGGTGAAAAACTGTGAGGTTATGCAAATATCGTAATTGTGAACAAAACAGTGTAATAGAGCGTTTTTAGATACAAGTGCGAATGTTAGGTTAGGTTAAGATATGAACCGTCGTAAAACCACATTAAACAATGTCACTTAGTGAGATGCAGTGTTTTTCACCATTACAAGTCGGGAACTGCGATATCTAATGTGAAAGCGCTTGCAACCGTCGTTAGGTTAGGTTAGGTTAGGTTAGGTTAGGTTTGGTTAGGTTAGGTTAGGTTAGGTTAGATTAGGTTAGGTTGGCTTGAGTTGGGTTAGGTTAGGTTAGGTTAGGTTGGGTTAGGTTAGTTTAGGTTAGGTTAGGTTAGGTTAGGTTGGGTTGGGTTGGGTTAGGTTAGGTTAGGTTGGGTTGGGTTGGGTTAGGTTAGGTTAGGTAAGCTTAGGTTAGGTTAGGTTAGGTTACGTTAGGTCAAGGTATGAACCGTCGTAAAACCGCATTAAACAATGTCACTTAGTGAGATGTAGTGTTTTTCAACATTACAAGTTGGGAACTACGATATCTATTGTGAAAGCGCACGAAACCGTCGTTATCTTGTAGAAAACATTGTAAAGTTGCGAGTAAAACGTTTTCTAACGATAGAAGTGCGAAGGTTAGGTTAGGTTAGGTTAGTTTAGGCTAGGTAGCGTCGTGAAACTACCAAAAACGACGTCATCTAACGAGATAGTGTTGTTTTATTGCGAGTATTAAACTGCGATAGGTGAAATGTTGTGAAAGCACACAAAACGGCATGAACAAGCCAAATACTGCGTGTTCTACCGTTACAAGTGCGAAACTGCTATATTGTGATATTCTCGGTAAAGCGCATGCAAGTATCGTGAAACCTTAAAGAACGATGTCATTTAGCGAGATACAGCGTTCTGTACTGTAATAAGTTGGTGAGAAACTGTGAGGTCAAGCAAATATCGTAATTGTGAACGAAACAGTGTATTTGAGCGTCTTTAGATACAAGTGCGAATGTTAGGTTAGGTTGACATATCAACCGTCGTAAAACCGCATTAAACAATGTCACTTAGTGAGATGTAGTGTTTTTCAACATTACAAGTCGGCAACTGCTATATCTAATGTGAAAGCGCATGAAACCGTCGTAATCTTGTAGAAAACATTGTAAAGTTCGAGTAAAACGTTTTCTAACGATAGAAGTGCGAAGGTTAGGTTAGGTTAGGTTAGTTTAAGCTAGGTAGCGTCGTGAAACTACCAAAAACGACGTCATCTAACGAGATAGTGTTGTTTTATTGCGAGTATTAAACTGCGATAGGTGAAATATTGTGAAAGCACACAAAACGGCATGAACAAGCTAGATACTGCGTGTTGTAGCGTTACAAGAGCGAAACTGCTATAATGTGATATTCTCGTTAAAGCGCATGCAAGCATCGTGAAACCTCAAAGAACAATGTCATCTAGCGAGAGACAGCGTTCTGTACTGTAATAAGTTGGTGAAAAACTGTGAGGTCATGCAAATATCATAATTGTGAACGAAACAGTGTAATAGAGCGTTTTGAGATACAAGTGCAAATTTTAGGTTAGGGTAAGTTATGAACCGTCGTAAAACCACAATAAACAATCTCACTTAGTGAGATGCAGTGTTTTTCACCATTACAAGTCAGAAACTGCGATATCTAATGTGAAAGCGCATAAAACCGTCGTAATGTTGTAGAGAGCATTGTAAAGTAGCGAGTAAAAAGTTTTCTAACGATAGAAGTGCGAAGGTTATGTTAGGTTGAGTTTAAGCTAGGTAGCGTCGTGAAACCACCAGAAACGACGTCATCTAACGAGATGGTGTTGTTTTATTGCGACTACGAAACTGCGATAGGTGAAATATTGTGAAAGCACACAAAACGGCATGAACAAGCCAGATACTGCGTGTTGTACCGTTACAAGTGCGAAACTGCTATAATGTGATATTCTCGTTAAAGCGCATGCAAGCATCGTGAAACCTTAAAGAACAATGTCATTTAGCGAAATACAGCGTTCTGTACTGCAATAAGTTGGTGAAAAACTGTGAGGTTATGCAAATATCGTAATTGTGAACGAAACAGTGTAATGGAGCGTTTTTAGATACAACTGCGAATGTTAGGTTAGGTTAAGATATGAACCGTCGTAAAACCGCATTAAACAATGTCACTTAGTGAGATGCAGTGTTTCTCACCATTACAAGTCGGGAAATGCTATATCTAATGTGAAAGGGCTTGCAACCGTCGTTAGGTTAGGTTAGGTTAGGTTTGGTTAGGTTAGGTTAGGTTAGGTTAGATTAGGTTAGGTTGGGTTGAGTTGGGCTAGGTTAGGTTAGGTTAGGTTAGGTTGGGTTAGGTTAGGTTAGGTTAGGCTACGTTAGGTTAGGTTAGGTTACGTTAGGTTACGTTAGGTTAGGTTACGTTAGGTTAGGTTAGGTTAGGTAAGGATAATTTGGTTAGGTTAGGTAAGGTTAGGTTAGGTTAGGTTAGGTTGGGTTGGGTTTTGTTGGGTTGGGTTGGGTTGGGTTGGGTTGGGTTAGGTTGGGTTAGGTTAGGTTAGGTTACGTTAGGTTAGGTTAGGTTAGGTTAGGTTACGTTAGGTTATGTTAGGTTAGGTTAGGTTACGTTAGGTTAGGTTAGGTCAGGTAAGGACAGGTTACGTTAGAATAGGTTAGGTTAGGTTAGGTTACGTTAGGTTAGGTTAGGTTAGGTTAGCTTAGGTTAGGTTAGGTTGGGTTGGGTTGGGTTAGGTTAGGTTAGGTTAGGTTAGGTTAAGGTATGAACCGTCGTAAAACCGCATTAAACATTGTCACTTAGTGAGGTGCAGTGTTTTTCACCATTACAAATCGGGAACTGCGATATCTAATGTGAAAGCGCTTGCAAACGTCGTTAGGTTATGTTAGGTTAGGTTAGGTTAGGTTTGGTTAGGTTAGGTTAGGTTAGGGTATGTTAGGTAAGGTTTGGTTAGGTTAGGTTAGGTTAGGTTGGGTTAGGTAAGGTTAGGTTAGGTTAGGTTAGGTTAGGTTAAGATATTAACCGCGCTAAATCCGCATTAAACAATGTCACTTAGTGAGATGCTGTGTTTTTCACCATTACAAGTCGGGAACTGTGATATCTAATGTGAAAGCGCATGAAACCGTCGTAATCTTGTAGAAAACATTGTAAAGTAGCTGAAAAAGGGTTTATTGGCGACTGTTGCGACGGTGGTACTACGATGAAACACGATCGGACAAGAGCAACGGTCGAGCAGATGCCGGCGATGATCAGCACGAGCCGAGCGAGCGAAGCCAAGCACCCAGTACCCAAGCGGTGGCGATGTTGTTTGCCAACGATGCGTTTTCTTCTTCACAATTTGCCCCCGCCGAAAAAGAGCCATCCTGGCGACCTAAGAGTCTGGAGGCAGAGGGCTATGATATGGCTTAAGGCGGGCGATGTGGACGATGTCACGTCCACGCCGGCGCATGTCGTCAGATGGGGAAAGTGGTTCGATGAGAAAATTCACCGGCGAGGTTTGCTCCAAAACGCGGTATGGGCCCTCGTACTTTGGAACGAGTTTTGAGGATATGCCGGGGCTTTGGTAAGGAACAGCCAGCCATACAAGTGATCCGAGGAATAGCTGGGGCTTTGTGAAGAGTCGGCGTTGTTTTCTTTCTGGCGCTGTTGTTCTTGCGACGTAAAGGTGCGTGCGAGTTCACGGCACTCTTCCGCATTACGGGCAGCTTCGGACACAGATGGGCATTCGGATGCGTCAGGATGGTATGGAAGGAGAGTGTCGATGGTGTGGGATGGTTCGCGTCCATAAAGAAGAAAGAAAGGTGAAAATCCAGTGGTAGACTGTGCCGCGGTGTTATATGCGAACGTGATGAATGGAAGAATGCGATCCCAGTTAGTATGATCGGATGTCACATACATGGCGAGCATATCGCCAAGGGTGCGGTTAAATCTTTCCGTGAGCCCGTTAGTTTGCGGGTGGCATGCAGTGGTCTTGCGATGAACAACATGGCATTGAGAAAGCAGAGACGTGACGACTTCTGATAGGAAGGCTCGACCTCGGTCGCTTAGTAGCTCTCGAGGTGCACCATGTCTTAGTATGAAGCGATGAAGGATGAAGGATCCTACGTCCCGCGCAGTGGCACTTGGAAGGGCGGCGGTCTCAGCGTAGCGTGTTAAATGGTCCACAGCGACTATGATCCACCGATTTTCATCTGATGTTGTCGGTAGAGGGCCACAGAGATCAATTCCGATCCGATCGAAAGGTTTGGCAGGGCACGGGAGCGGTTGAAGCGCACCGGACGAGTGGAAAGGCGGTGATTTGCGGCGTTGACAGTCAGGGCAGCCCATAACGAATTTTCGAACGAAATTATACATTCCGCGCCAGTAGAAGCGATGGCAAATGCGTTCGTAAGTTTTGAAAACTCCGGCATGACCACATTGGGGATCGTCGTGAAAGGAGGCGCAGATTTGTGATCGCAAGCTGCGCGGGACAACCAAGAGCCACTTACGACCTTCGGGGGCGTAGTTGCGTCGGTGTAGCAGCCGATCACGAATCGCGAAATGAGCAGCTTGACGTCGGAGAGATCGTGGTACCGCAGTGGTTGACGATCCAGAGAGACAGTTGAAAAGGGAAGCGATCCACGGGTCCTTGTGTTGTTCACCGGTAAAAGAGTCGAGGTCGAGAGATGCGACGGAGTTGGTACCATTGGTTTCGCAGGCCGAGTCGGGAGGTAAAGGCGAACGCGACAGGGCGTCGGCGTCAGAATGCTTGCGTCCGCTGCGATAGATGACACGAATGTCGTACTCCTGGATTTGCAGTGCCCACCGAGCTAGGCGGCCAGAAGGATCTTTCAATGTGGCGAGCCAACAAAGTGCATGGTGGTCCGTTACCAGGTCGAATGGGCGACCGTACAAATAAGGGCGGAACTTGCGAAGCGCCCACACTAGCGCCAAGCACTCTTTTTCAGTGACGCTGTAATTGGCCTCAGCTTTAGTAAGTGTGCGACTCGCATAAGCGACGACGTATTCGGAGTAGCCCGGCTTGCGTTGGGCGAGGACGCCGCCTAGACCAACCCCACTAGCGTCTGTGTGAACTTCCGTTGCAGCTGTTGGGTTGAAATGCCGAAGAATTGGAGGAGATGTTAGCAGACTACGGAGCGTGGCAAACGCGACGTCGCAGTCAGAAGACCAGGATGAAAGGTCTGCATCACCGCGTAGGAGGTTGGTCAGTGGTGACATGATCGACGCAAAATTTCGCACGAAGTGCCGGAAGTACGAGCATAGTCCGACAAAACTGCGTAATTCTTTCAGTGTAGTAGGTTTCGGGAACTCAGCGACTGCTCGCAGTTTTGCAGGGTCGGGTCGAACACCATCCTTGGACACGATGTGCCCTAAGATGGACAGCTCTCGCGCGGCGAAGCGGCACTTTTTAAGGTTCAGTTGGAGCCCAGCGTTGGTTAAACACGTCAGCACCAGTTGGAGCCGACGCAGATGTGTAGGAAAATCGGGAGAGAAAACGACAATGTCGTCGAGGTAGCATAGACACACAGACCACTTCAGTCCACGCAGTATGACCCGCCGCCCACGCACCTACCTGCTCCCTATCCTTCACCGCAGTATGGCTACACTAATCTTCCCGGATCTCTACACTGGCTACACTAATCTTCCCATGAGTCGTTCAAACGTGGCAGGAGCATTACAAAGCCCAAATGGCATTACGTTAAATTCGTACAGGCCATCTGGTGTAATGAACGCAGTTTTCTGGCGATCAGCTTCTGCCATAGGAACCTGCCAGTATCCAGATCGTAAGTCTAAGGAGGAGAAGAATTCGGCTCCTTGGAGGCTGTCAAGGGCGTCGTCGATGCGCGGTAATGGATAGACGTCTTTCCGCGTCACCTTATTTAATCGGCGGTAGTCGACGCAAAATCGAATCGATCCATCCTTCTTTCGAACTAGAACGACAGGAGATGCCCAAGGACTGTGCGATGGTTGAATAACGCGACGGCGTAGCATCTCTTCGACCTGGTCGTTGATGACGTGACGTTCTGCTGCAGAGACACGGTACGGTCTTTGACGCAATGGCTGGTGCGAACCGGTGTCAATGTAGTGGTGCACTGCGGAAGTCCGACCCAATTGCGGCTGAGAAACGTCGAATGAATTCGCGAAGTGCTGGAGAAGATTAAGAAGCTCGGCGCGTTCATGGGCACTTAAGGTGTCGGCGATGGAACTCGAGAAGGTGTCACTCGATGAGCATTCCAGTGGGGAAAGGGCATGAAGTTCGGTCGAGGCGCTACTGCACGATTCGTCTGGCCTGTTAAGGAATAAAGAGGAATCGAGGTACTCCACTCGACCGAGACATTCGCCGGCAAGTAGCGTAAGCGGTGCAGAAAGGGGGTTGTGGACGAAAATATTGCTTCGGCCCGCAGTGACGTCGAGTGTAGCGAAAGGCAAGGAAACGGCTCTGCGACTCATGAAAATGTCGGAAGGTGTAAACATTACTGTAGCGTCGTTATGGTCATCGCAGCAAACAGGGACAACGGCAAGAGAGGCTGGCGGAATTTCAGTGTCTTCAAGTACGACGAGTTTTGGAGACCGCTCAAGAGTTTCGTGCAAAGGTTCGTCATACAGGTGCGAAAATTGAACTTCAGCGCGTGCGCAGTCGATGACGGCATGATGTTGTGACAGGAAGTCCCACCCGAGGATAACGTCATGCGAGCACACCGAAAGGACGATGAACTCGACAACGTACATAGAGCCTTGGATGAAAATGCGGGCTGTACAGGTGCCGAGAGGTCTGACTGGCTGTGCGCTAGCCGTACGAAGCGATAGTCCAGAGAGCGACGTGGTCACTTTGCGTAGGGAGCGGCAGAGCTGGGCGGCTATAACAGAAACGGCAGCACCTGTGTCGATGAGGGCAAATGTAGAAACACCATCGACAGATATGGCGACGACGTTAGCAGGTGAAGTGCGAGGACTTGGGCATTTCGATGACGGCGCAGTTCTTGCCTCTGGAACTGTGGCGTTCAGTTTTCCCGGTTGGAGGAAGCGGGTCGGGGACGCATTGGGGACAGAGATCGCCTGCGAGGAGACGGCGAGCGGGAAGAGTGAGTCGGAGCTGGGCGCTGGGGTGACTGAGACCCGGGAAGATTAGTGTAGCCATACTGCGGTGAAGGATAGGGAGCAGGTAGGTGCGTGGGCGGCGGGTCATACGGTAACGGCCAAGTAGCGTTGTGTTGCGATTGGAAACGACGACGACAATATCGTGCCACGTGTCCTGGAGTACCGCAGGCGTAGCAGATTGGTCGATTGTCAGCAGTGCGCCAGGAATTGCTGACTCGCGGTGCAGCCCAAGGTGTCGAAAGAGGGGTAGAGTGGGGATCAACTGCAGGCATGGGTGGCAAAAGCTGCTGGCGGGGTCTGCTGCGTACCACCTGGGCATAGGTAAGAGGCGCGGCCACGGGCTGCATAGCCGGCGCATGGGGAACAGTCACGGCCACAGGCTGCTGGTGGGCAGCGACGGGAACAGCCTGAGCTACCTCTTCGGCAATAACGTCGCGGAGTGGTGAGGGCAGACGAGAGGACGGCGGCTGCTGCGTGAAGGGAATCAACGACAGTTGCCGAGCTACTTCTTCACGCACGAAGTCTTTAATCTCTTGCAGGGTTGGTGCGTGGTCGGGAACGGAAGTGAGACTGGAGAGCGAGTCGGCGTGTGAGGAAAATGGCCGAGTCAGGGCGCGCTGCTGGCTCAACTCGTCGAAACTTTGACACAAAGTAACAAGTTCCGCAACGGTGGCAGGATTACGGGCGAGGAGCAGCTGATATGCACCGTCATTTATCCCTTTGAGGATGTGTTGAATCTTCTCCGACTCGGGCATGGTGGTGTTCAATCGGTTGCAAAGTCCAATGATGTCTTCAATGTAGCTTGTGAAAGATTCCGTTGGTTTTTGTGCGCGAGTCCGCAAGCGTTGTTCGGCTCTGGACTTGCGGACAGCGGGTCGGCCAAAAACGTCAGCGAACAACGTTTTGAAGATGGACCACGTCGCAATGTCGTTTTTGTGGTTGTTATACCACATTTCGGCTACGTCAGTGAGGTAAAAGATGACGTAAGTCAATTTGTCCGCGTCATCCCACTTGTTGTTTGCGCTTACCAGTTCGTAGTTAGCGAACCAGTCTTCCACGTCAGTCTCATCAGCTCCGCTAAAGACTTTGGGCTCTCGCAAACGAAGAACGCCGGGGTTGCTGGGGGATGGAGTGGAAGAGCCAGGTTGCGCGTTGTTGGTAGCCATGATGGTAGGTAGCGTTCGGTTGCGCAGCTCCAGGTTGAGGCGACGGCGAATGGCAGCACCCAGGTTCAGGTGACGGGGAATGTCAGCACCCTCTACCAATTGAAAAAGGGTTTATTGGCGACTGTTGCGACGGTGGTCCTACGATGAAACACGATCGGACAAGAGCAACGGTCGAGCAGATGCCGGCGATGATCAGCACAAGCCGAGCGAGCGAAGCCAAGCACCCAGTACCCAAGCGGTGGCGATGTTGTTTGCCAACGATGCGTTTTCTTCTTCACATAGCGAATAAAACGTTTTCTAACGATAGAAGTGCGAAGGTTAGGTTAGTTTGAGCTAGGTAGCGTCGTGAAACCACCAAAAACGATGTCATCTAACGAGATAGTGATGTTTTATTGCGAGTACAAAACTGCGATAGGTGAAATATCGGGAAAGCACACAAAATGGCATGAACTAGCCAGCGTCTTGTACCGTTACAAGTGCGAAACTGCTTTATTGTGATATTCTCGTTAAAGCGCATGCAAGTATCGTGAAACCTTAAAGAACGATGTCATTTAGCGAGATACAGCGTTCTGTACTGTAATAAGTTGGTGAGAAACTGTGAGGTCAACCAAATATCGTAATTGTGAACGAAACAGTGTATTTGAGCGTATTTAGATACAAGTGCGAATGTTAGGTTAGGTTGAGATATCAACCGTCGTAAAACCGCATTAAACAATGTCACTTAGTGAGATGTAGTGTTTTTCAACATTACAAGTCGGGATCTACGATATCTAATGTGAAAGCGCATGAAACCGTCGTAATTTTGTAGAAAAAATTGTAAAGTTGCGAGTAAAACGTTTTCTAACGATAGAAGTGCGAAGGTTAGCTTGAGTTATGTTAGTTTAAGCTATGTAGCGTCGTGAGACCACCAAAAAGGACGTCATCTAACGAGATAGTGTTGTTTTATTGCATGTACGAAACTGCAATAGGTGAAATGTTGTGAAAGTACACAAAACGGCTTGAACAAGCCAGATACTGCGTGTTGTACCGTTACAAGTGCGAAACTGCTATAATGTGATATTCTCGTTAAAGCGCATGCAAGCATCGTGAAAGCTTAAAGAACGATGTCATTTAGCGAGATACAGCGTTCTGTACTGCAATAAGTTGGTGAAAAACTGAGGTTATGCAAATATTGTAATTGTGAACGAAACAGTGTAATAGAGCGTTTTTCAATACAAGTACGAATGTTAGGTTAGGTTAAGATATGAACCGTCGTAAAACCGCATTAAACAATGTCACTTAGTGAGATGCAGTGTTTTTCACCATTACAAGTCGGGAACTGCGATATCTAATGTGAAAGCGCTTGCAAACGTCGTTATGTTAGGTTAGGTTAGGTTAGGTTAGGTTACGTTAGGTTAGGTTTGGTTAGGTTAGGTTAGGTTATGTTAGGTAAGGTTTGGTTAGGTTAGGTTAGGTTAGGTTGGGTTAGGTAAGGTTAGGTTAGGTTGGGTTAGGTTAGGTTAGGTTAAGATATGAACCGCGCTAAAACCGCATTAAACAATGTCACTTAGTGAGATGCTGTGTTTTTCACCATTACAAGTCGGGAACTGCGATATCTAAAGTGAAAGCGCATGAAACCATCGTAATCTTGTAGAAAACATTGTAAAGTAGCGAATAAAACGTTTTCTAACGATAGAAGTGCGAAGGTTAGGTTAGTTTGAGCTACGTAGCGTCGTGAAACCACCAAAAACGACGTCATCTAACGAGATAGTGTTGTTTTATTGCGAGTATTAAACTGCGATAGGTGAATTGTTGTGAAAGCACACAAAACGGCATTAACAAGCCAAATACTGCGTGTTCTACCGTTACAAGTGCGAAACTGCTATATTGTGATATTCTCGTTAAAGCGCATGCAAGCGTCGTGAAACCTTAAAGAACAAAGTCATTTAGCGAGATACAGCGTTCTGTACTGCAATAAGTTGGTGAAAAACTGTGAGGTTATGCAAATATCGTAATTGTGAACAAAACAGTGTAATAGAGCGTTTTTAGATACAAGTGCGAATGTTAGGTTAGGTTAAGATATGAACCGTCGTAAAACCACATTAAACAATGTCACTTAGTGAGATGCAGTGTTTTTCACCATTACAAGTCGGGAACTGCGATATCTAATGTGAAAGTGCTTGCAACCGTCGTTAGGTTAGGTTAGGTTAGGTTAGGTTAGGTTAGGTTTGGTTAGGTTAGGTTAGGTTAGGTTAGATTAGGTTAGGTTGGGTTGAGTTGGGTTAGGTTAGGTTAGGTTAGGTTGGGTTAGGTTAGTTTAGGTTAGGTTAGGTTAGGTTAGGTTGGGTTGGGTTGGGTTAGGTTAGGTTAGGTTAGGTTGGGTTGGGTTGGGTTAGGTTAGGTTAGGTTAGGTTAGGTAAGGTTAGGTTAGGTTAGGTTAGGTTACGTTAGGTTAAGGTATGAACCGTCGTAAAACCGCATTAAACAATGTCACTTAGTGAGATGTAGTGTTTTTCAACATTACAAGTCGGGAACTACGATATCTAATGTGAAAGCGCATGAAACCGTCGTAATCTTGTAGAAAACATTGTAAAGTTGCGAGTAAAACGTTTTATAACGATAGAAGTGCGAAGGTTAGGTTAGGTTAGGTTAGTTTAAGCTAGGTAGCGTCGTGAAACTACCAAAAACGACGTCATCTAACGAGATAGTGTTGTTTTATTGCGAGTATTAAACTGCGATAGGTGAAATGTTGTGAAAGCACACAAAACGGCATGAACAAGCCAAATACTGCGTGTTCTACCGTTACAAGTGCGAAACTGCTATATTGTGATATTCTCGGTAAAGCGCATGCAAGTATCGTGAAACCTTAAAGAACGATGACATTTAGCGAGATACAGCGTTCTGTACTGTAATAAGTTGGTGAGAAACTGTGAGGTCAAGCAAATATCGTAATTGTGAACGAAACAGTGTAATTGAGCGTCTTTAGATACAAGTGCGAATGTTAGGTTAGGTTGACATATCAACCGTCGTAAAACCGCAATTAACAATGTCACTTAGTGAGATGTAGTGTTTTTCAACATTACAAGTCGGCAACTACGATATCTAATGTGAAAGCGCATGAAACCGTCGTAATCTTGTAGAAAACATTGTAAAGTTCGAGTAAAACGTTTTCTAACGATAGAAGTGCGAAGGTTAGGTTAGGTTAGGTTAGTTTAAGCTAGGTAGCGTCGTGAAACTACCAAAAACGACGTCATCTAACGAGATAGTGTTGTTTTATTGCGAGTATTAAACTGCGATAGGTGAAATATTGTGAAAGCACACAAAACGGCATGAACAAGCTAGATACTGCGTGTTGTAGCGTTACAAGTGCGAAACTGCTATAATGTGATATTCTCGTTAAAGCGCATGCAAGCATCGTGAAACCTCAAAGAACAATGTCATTTAGCGAGATACAGCGTTCTGTACTGCAATAAGTTGGTGAAAAACTGTGAGGTTATGCAAATATCGTAATTGTGAACGAAACAGTGTAATAGAGCGTTTTTAGATACAAGTGCGAATGTTAGGTTAGGTTAAGATATGAACCGTCGTAGAACCGCATTAAACAATGTCCCTTAGTGAGATGCAGTGTTTCTCACCATTACAAGTCGGGAACTGCGATATCTAATGTGAAAGCGCTTGCAACCGTCGTTAGGTTAGGTTAGGTTAGGTTAGGTTAGGTTTGGTTAGGTTAGGTTAGATTAGGTTAGGTTGGGTTGAGTTGGGTTAGGTTAGGTTAGGTTAGGCTACGTTAGGTTAGGTTAGGTAAGAATAATTTGGTTAGGTTAGGTAAGGTTAGGTTAGGTTAGGTTAGGTTGGGTTGGGTTTTGTTGGGTTGGGTTGGGTTGGGTTAGGTTGGGTTAGGTTAGGTTAGGTTACGTTAGGTTAGGTTACGTTAGGTTAGGTTACGTTAGGTTATGTTAGGTTAGCTTAGGTTAGGTTACGTTAGGTTAGGTTAGGTTAGGTTTGGTGAGGTTAGGTTAGGTTAGGTTATGTTAGGTAAGGTTTGGTTAGGTTAGGTTAGATTAGGTTGGGTTAGGTTGGGTTAGGTAAGGTTAGGTTAGGTTAGGTTAAGATATGAACCGCGCTAAAACCGCATTAAACAATGTCACTCAGTGAGATGCTGTGTTTTTCACCATTACAAGTCGGGAACTGCGATATCTAATGTGAAAGCGCATGAAACCGTCGTAATCTTGTAGAAAACATTGTAAAGTAGCGAATAAAACGTTTTCTAACGATAGAAGTGCGAAGGTTAGGTTAGTTTGAGCTACGTAGCGTCGTGAAACCACCAAAAACGATGTCGTCTAACGAGATAGTGTTGTTTTATTGCGAGTACGAAACTGCGATAGGTGAAATATTGTGAAAGCACACAAAATGGCATGAACTAGCCAGATACTGCGTCTTGTGTCGTTACAAGTGCGACACTGCTTTATTGTGATATTCTCGTTAAAGCGCATGCAAGTATCGTGAAACCTTAAAGAACGATGTCATTTAGCGAGATACAGCGTTCTGTACTGTAATAAGTTGGTGAGAAACTGTGAGGTCAAGCAAATATCGTAATTGTGAACGAAACAGCGTAATTGAGCGTCTTTAGATACAAGTGCGAATGTTAGGTTAGGTTGACATATCAACCGTCGTAAAACCGCATTAAACAATGTCACTTAGTGAGATGCTGTGTTTTTCAATATTACAAGTCGGGAACTGCGATATCTAATGTGAAAGCGCATGAAACCGTCGTAAGCTTGTAAAAAACAACGTAAAGTAGCGAATAAAACGTTTTCTAACGATAGAAGTTCGAAGGTTAGGTTAGTTTGAGCTAGGTAGCGTCGTGAAACCAGCAAAAACGTTGTCATCTAACGAGATAGTGTTGTTTTATTGCGAGTACGAAACTGCGATAGGTGAAATATTGGGAAAGCACACAGAATGGCATGAACTAGCCAGATACTGCGTCTTGTGCCGTTACAAGTGCGAAACTGCTTTATTGTGATATTCTCGTTAAAGCGCATGCAAGTATCGTGAAACCTTAAAGAACGATGTCATTTAGCGAGATACAGCGTTCTGTACTGTAATAAGTTGGTGAGAAACTGTGAGGTCAAGCAAATATCGTAATTGTGAACGAAACAGTGTAATTGAGCGTATTTAGATACAAGTGCGAATGTTAGGTTAGGTTGAGATATCAACCGTCGTAAAACCGCATTAAACAATGTCACTTAGTGAGATGTAGTGTTTTTCAACATTACAAGTCGGGAACTACGATATCTAATGTGAAAGCGCATGAAACCGTCGTAATCTTGTAGAAAACATTGTAAAGTTGCGAGTAAAACGTTTTCTAACGATAGAAGTGCGAAGGTTAGCTTGAGTTATGTTAGTTTAAGCTATGTAGCGTCGTGAGACCACCAAAAAGGACGTCATCTAACGAGATAGTGTTGTTTTATTGCATGTACAAAACTGCAATAGGTGAAATGTTGTGAAAGTACACAAAACGGCTTGAACAAGCCAGATTCTGCGTGTTGTACCGTTACAAGTGCGAAACTGCTATAATGTGATATTCTCGTTAAAGCGCATGCAAGCATCGTGAAACCCTAAAGAATGATGTCATTTAGCGAGAGACAGCGTTCTGTACTGTAATAAGTTGGTGAAAAACTGTGAGGTCATGCAAATATCGTAACTGTGAACGAAACAGTGTAATAGAGCGTTTTGAGATACAAGCGCGAATGGTAGGTTAGGTTAAGATATGAACCGTCGTAAAGCCGCATTAAACAATGTCACTTTGTGAGATGCAGTGTTTTTCACCATTACAAGTCGGGAACTGCGATATCTAATGTGAAAGCGCTTGCAAACGTCGTTAGGATAGGTTAGGTTAGGTTAGGTTAGGTTAGGTTACGTTAGGTAGGTTAGGTTAGGTTTGGTTAGGTTAGGTTAGGTTAGGTTAGGTTATGTTAGGTAAGGTTTGGTTAGGTTAGGTTAGTTTGGGTTAGGTAAGGTTAGGTTATGTTAAATTAGGTTAGGTTAGGTTAGGTTAAGATATGAACCGCGCTAAAACCGCATTAAACAATGTCACTTAGTGAGATGCTGTGTTTTTCACCATTACAAGTCGGGAACTGCGATATCTAATGTGAAAGCGCATGAAACCGTCGTAATCTTGT
Source organism: Rhipicephalus microplus (assembly GCF_043290135.1). NCBI lineage: Eukaryota > Metazoa > Arthropoda > Arachnida > Ixodida > Ixodidae > Rhipicephalus > Rhipicephalus microplus. The sequence goes on along the minus strand of NW_027464585.1, from coordinate 56,054,574 downwards.
AGAAAACATTGTAAAGTAGCGAATAAAACGTTTTCTAACGATATAAGTGCGAAGGTTAGGTTAGTGTGAGCTAGGTAGCGTCGTGAAAGCACCAAAAACGATGTCATCTAACGAGATAGTGATGTTTTATTGCGAGTACAAAACTGCGATATGTAAAATATTGGGAAAGCACACAAAATGGCATGAACTAGCCAGATACTGCGTCTTGTGCCGTTACAAGTGCGAAATTGCTTTATTGTGATATTCTCGTTAAAGCGCATGCAAGTATCGTGAAACCTTAAAGAACGATGTCATTTAGCGAGATACAGCGTTCTGTACTGTAATAAGTTGGTGAGAAACTGTGAGGTCAAGCAAATATCGTAATTGTGAACGAAACAGTGTAATTGAGCGTATTTAGATACAAGTGCGAATGTTTGGTTAGGTTGAGATATCAACCGTCGTAAAACCGCATTAAACAATGTCACTTAGTGAGATGTAGTGTTTTTCAACATTACAAGTCGGGAACTACGATATCTAATGTGAAAGCGCATGAAACCGTCTTAATTTTGTAGAAAACATTGTAAAGTTGCGAAAACAACGTTTTCTAACGATAGAAGTGCGAAGGCTAGCTTGAGTTATGTTAGTTTAAGCTATGTAGCGTCGTGAGACCACCAAAAAGGACGTCATCTAACGAGATAGTGTTGTTTTATTGCGTGTACGAAACTGCAATAAGTGAAATGTTGTGAAAGTACACCAAATGGCTTGAACAAGCCAGATACTGCGTGTTGTACCGTTACAAGTGCAAAACTGCTATAATGTGATATTCTCGTTAAAGCGCATGCAAGCATCGTGAAAGCTTAAAGAACGATGTCATTTAGCGAGATGCAGCGTTCTGTACTGCAATAAGTTGGTGAAAAACTGTGAGGTTATGCAAATATCGTGATTGTGAACGAAACAGTGTATTAGAGCGTTTTTCAATACAAGTACGAATGTTAGGTTAGGTTAAGATATGAACCGTCGTAAAACCGCTTTAAACAATGTCACTTAGTGAGATGCAGTGTTTTTCACCATTACAAGTCGGGAACTGCGATATCTAATGTGAAAGCGCTTGCAAACGTCGTTAGGTTAGGTTAAGTTAGGTTAGGTTAGGTTAGGTTAGGTTACGTTAGGTTAGGTTTGGTTAGGTTAGGTTAGGTTAGGTTGGGTTAGGTTAGGTTAGGTTAGGTTAAGATATGAACCGCGCTAAAACCGCATTAAACAATGTCACTTAGTGAGATGCTGTGTTTTTCACCATTCCAAGTCGGGAACTGCGATATCTAATGTGAAAGCGCATGAAACCGTCGTAATCTTGTAGAAAACATTGTAAAGTAGCGAATAAAACGTTTTCTAACGATAGAAGTGCGAAGGTTAGGTTAGTTTGAGCTACGTAGCGTCGTGAAACCACCAAAAACGATGCCATCTAACGAGATAGTGTTGTTTTATTGCGAGTACGAAACTGCGATAGGTGAAATATTGTGAAAGCACACAAAATGGCATGAACTAGCCAGATACTGCGTCTTGTGTCGTTACAAGTGCGAAACTGCTTTATTGTGATATTCTCGTTAAAGCGCATGCAAGTATCGTGAAACCTTATAGAACGATGTCATTTAGCGAGATACAGCGTTCTGTACTGTAATAAGTTGGCGAGAAACTGTGAGGTCAAGCAAATATCGTAATTGTGAACGAAACAGTGTAATTGAGCGTCTTTAGATACAAGTGCGAATGTTAGTTTAGGTTGACATATCAACCGTCGTAAAACCGCATTAAACAATGTCACTTAGTGAGATGTAGTGTTTTTCAACATTACAAGTTGGGAACTACGATATCTAATGTGAAAGCGCATGAAACCGTCGTAATCTTCTAGAAAACATTGTAAAGTTGCGAGTAAAACGTTTTCTAACGATAGAAGTGCGAAGGTTAGGTTAGGTTAGGTTAGTGTAAACTAGGTAGCGTCGTGAAACTACCAAAAACGACGTCATCTAACGAGATAGTGTTGTTTTATTGCGAATATTAAACTGCGATAGGTGAAATGTTGTGAAAGCACACAAAACGGCATTAACAAGCCAAATACTGCGTGTTTTACCGTTACAAGTGCGAAACTGCTATATTGTGATATTCTCGTTAAAGCGCATGCGAGCATCGTGAAACCTTAAAGAACAAAGTCTTTTAGCGAGATACAGCGTTCTGTACTGCAATACGTTGGTGAAAAACTGTGAGGTTATGCAAATATCGTAATTGTGAACAAAACAGTGTAATAGAGCGTTTTTAGATACAAGTGCGAATGTTAGGTTAGGTTAAGATATGAACCGTCGTAAAACCACTTCAAACAATGTCACTTAGTGAGATGCAGTGTTTTTCACCATTACAAGTCGGGAACTGCGATATCTAATGTGAAAGCGCTTGCAACCGTCGTTAGGTTAGGTTAGGTTAGGTTAGGTTAGATTAGGTTAGGTTGGGTTGAGTGGGATTAGGTTAGGTTAGGTTAGGTTAGGTTGGGTTAGGTTAGTTTAGGTTAGGTTAGGTTAGGTTAGGTTGGGTTGGGTTGGGTTGGGTTAGGTTAGTTTAGGTTAGGTTAGGTTGGGTTGGGTTGGGTTGGGTTAGGTTAGGTTAGGTTAGGTTAGGTAAGGTTAGGTTAGGTTAGGTTACGTTAGGTTAAGGTATGAACCGTCGTAAAACCGCATTAAACAATGTCACTTAGTGAGATGTAGTGTTCTTCAACATTACAAGTCGGCAACTACGATATCTAATGTGAAAGCGCATGAAACCGTCGTAATCTTGTAGAAAACATTGTAAAGTTGCGAGTAAAACGTTTTCTAACGATAGAAGTGCGAAGGTTAGGTTAGGTTAGGTAAGTTTAAGCTAGGTAGCGTCGTGAAACTACCAAAAACGACGTCATCTAACGAGATAGTGTTGTTTTATTGCGAGTATTAAACTGCGATAGGTGAAATGTTGTGAAAGCACACAAAACGGCATGAACAAGCCAAATACTGCGTGTTCTACCGTTACAAGTGCGAAACTGCTATATTGTGATATTCTCGTTAAAGCGCATGCAAGCATTGTGAAACCTTAAAGAACAATGTCATTTAGCGAGATACAGCGTTCTGTACTGCAATAAGTTGGTGAAAAACTGTGAGGTTATGCAAATATCGTAATTGTGAACACAACAGTGTAATAGAGCGTTTTTAAATACAAGTGCGAATGTAAGGTTAGGTTAAGATATGAACCGTCGTAAAACCACATTAAACAATGTCACTTAGTGAGATGCTGTGTTTTTCACCATTACAAGTCGGGAACTGCGATATCTAATGTGAAAGCGCATGAAACCGTCGTAATCTCTTAGAAAACATTTTAAAGTAGCGAATAAAACGTTTTCTAACAATAGAAGTGCGAAGGCTAGGTTAGTTTGAGCTAGGTAGCGTCGTGAAACCACCAAAAACGATGTCATCTAACGAGATAGTGATGTTTTATTGCGAGTACAAAACTGCGATAGGTGAAATATTGGGAAAGCACACAAAATGGCATGAACTAGCCAGATACTGCGTCTTGTGCCGTTACAAGTGCGAAACTGCTTTATTGTGATATTCTCGTTAAAGCGCATGCAAGTATCGTGAAACCTTAAAGAACGATGTCATTTAGCGAGATACAGCGTTCTGTACTGTAATAAGTTGGTGAGAAACTGTGAGGTCAAGCAAATATCGTAATTGTGAACGAAACAGTGTAATTGAGCGTATTTAGATACAAGTGCGAATGTTAGGTTAGGTTGAGATATCAACCGTCGTAAAACCACATTAAACAATGTCACTTAGTGAGATGTAGTGTTTTTCAACATTACAAGTCGGAAACTACGATATCTAATGTGAAAGCGCATGAAACCGTCGTAATTTTGTAGAAAACATTGTAAAGTTGCGAGTAAAACGTTTTCTAACGATAGAAGTGCGAAGGTTAGCTTGAGTTATGTTAGTTTAAGCTATGTAGCGTCGTGAGACCACCAAAAAGGACGTCATCTAACGAGATAGTGTTGTTTTATTGCATGTACAAAACTGCAATAGGTGAAATGTTGTGAAAGTACACAAAACGGCTTGAACAAGCCAGATACTGCGTGTTGTACCGTTACAAGTGCGAAACTGCTATAATGTGATATTCTCGTTAAAGCGCATGCAAGCATCGTGAAAGCTTAAAGAACGATGTCATTTAGCGAGATAAAGCGTTCTGTACTGCAATAAGTTGGTGAAAAACTGTGAGGTTATGCAAATATCGTAATTGTGAACGAAACAGTGTAATAGAGCGTTTTTCAATACAAGTACGAATGTTAGGTTAGGTTAAGATATGAACCGTCGTAAAACCGCATTAAACAATGTCAATTAGTGAGATGCAGTGTTTTTCACCATTAAAAGTGGGGAACTGCGATATCTAATGTGAAAGCGCTTGCAACCATCGTTAGGTTAGGTTAGGTTAGGTTAGGTCAGGTTAGGTTTGGTTAGGTTAGGTTAGGTTAGGTTAGGTTAGATTAGGTTAGGTTGGGTTGAGTTGGGTTAGGTTAGGATAGGTTGGGTTAGGTTAGGTTAGGTTAGGTTAGGTTACGTTAGGTTAGGTTAGGTTACGTTAGGTTAGGTTAGGTTAGGTTACGTTAGGTTAGGTTAGGTAAGGATAATTTGGTTAGGTTAGGTAAGGTTAGGTTAGGTTAGGTTAGGTTGGGTTGGGTGTTGTTGGGTTGGGTTGGGTTGGGTTAGGTTGGGTTAGGTTAGGTGAGGTTAGGTTAGGTTGGGTTAGGTTAGTTTAGGTTAGGTTAGGTTAGGTTGGGTTGGGTTGGGTTAGGTTAGGTTAGGTTAGGTAAGGTTAGGTTACGTTAGGTTAGGTTACGTTAGGTTAAGGTATGAACCGTCGTAAAACCGCATTAAACAATGTCACTTAGTGAGATGCAGTGTTTTTCACCTTTACAAGTTGGGAACTGTGATATCTAATGTGAAAGCGCTTGAAACCGTCGTAATGTTGTAGAAAGCAATGTAAAGTAGCGAGTAAAACGTTTTCTAACGATAGAAGTGCGAAGGTTATGTTAGGTTGAGTTATGTTAGTTTAAGCTAGGTAGCGTCGTGAAACTACCAAAAACAACGTCATCTAACGAGATAGTGTTCTTTTATTGCGAGTACGAAACTGCGATAGGTGAAATGTTGTGACAGCACACAAAATGGCATGAACAAGCCAAATACTGCGTGTTGTACCGTTACAAGTGCGAAACTGCTATGTTGTGATATTCTCGTTAAAGCGCATGCAAGCATCGTGAAACCTTAAAGAACGATGTCATTTAGCGAGATACAGCGTTCTGTACTGCAATAAGTTGGTGAAAAACTGTGAGGTTATGCAAATATCGTAATTGTGAACGAAACAGTGTAATAGAGCGTTTTTATTACAAGTGCGAATGTTAAGTTAGGTTAAGATATGAACCGTCGTAAAACCGCATTAAACAATGTCACTTAGTGAGATGCAGTGTTTTTCACCATTACAAGTCGGGAACTGCGATATCTAATGTGAAAGCGCTTGCAAACGTCGTTAGGTTAGGTTAGGTTAGGTTAGGTTAGGTTTGGTTAGGTTAGGTTAGGTTAGGTTAGGGTATGTTAGGTAAGGTTTGGTTAGGTTAGGTTAGGTAAGGTTAGGTTAGGTTGGGTTAGGTTAGGTTAGGTTAGGTTAAGATATGAACCGCGCTAAAACCGCATTAAACAATGTCACTTAGTGAGATGCTGTGTTTTTCACCATTACAAGTCGGGAACTGCGATATCTAATGTGAAAGCGCATGAAACCGTCGTAATCTTGTAGAAAACATTGTAAAGTAGCGAATAAAACGTTTTCTAACGATAGAAGTGCGAAGGTTAGGTTAGTTTGAGCTACGTAGCGTCGTGAAAGCACCAAAAACGATGTCATCTAACGAGATAGTGTTGTTTTATTGCGAGTATGAAACTGCGATAGGTGAAATGTTGTGAAAGCACACAAAACGGCATTAACAAGCCAAATACAGCGTGTTTTACCGTTACAAGTGCGAAACTGCTATATTGTGATATTCTCGTTAAAGCGCATGCAAGCATCGTGAAACCTTAAAGAACAAAGTCATTTAGCGAGATACAGCGTTCTGTACTGCAATACGTTGGTGAAAAACTGTGAGGTTATGCAAACATCGTAATTGTGAACAAAACAGTGTAATAGAGCGTTTTTAGATACAAGTGCGAATGTCAGGTTAGGTTAAGATATGAACCGTCGTAAAACCACTTCAAACAATGTCACTTAGTGAGATGCAGTGTTTTTCACCATTACAAGTCGGGAACTGCGATATCTAATGTGAAAGCGCTTGCAACCGTCGTTAGGTTAGGTTAGGTTAGGTTATGTTAGGTTAGGTTAGGTTTGGTTAGGTTAGGTTAGGTTAGGTTAGATTAGGTTAGGTTGGGTTGAGTTGGATTAGGTTAGGTTAGGTTAGGTTAGGTTAGGTTGGGTTAGGTTAGTTTAGGTTAGGTTAGGTTAGGTTAGGTTAGGTTGGGTTGGGTTGGGTTGGGTTAGGTTAGGTTAGGTTAGGTTAGGTTAGGTTGGGTTGGTTTGGGTTGGGTTGGGTTAGGTTAGGTTAGGTTAGGTTAGGTAAGGTTAGGTTAGGTTAGGTTACGTTAGGTTAAGGTATGAACCGTCGTAAAACCGCATTAAACAATGTCACTTAGTGAGATGTAGTGTTCTTCAACATTACAAGTCGGGAACTACGATATCTAATGTGAAAGCGCATGAAACCGTCGTAATCTTGTAGAAAACATTGTAAAGTTGCGAGTAAAACGTTTTCTAACGATAGAAGTGCGAAGGTTAGGTTAGGTTAGGTTAGTTTAATCTAGGTAGCGTCGTGAAACTACCAAAAACGACGTCATCTAACGAGATAGTGTTGTTTTATTGCGAGTATTAAACTGCGATAGGTGAAATGTTGTGAAAGCACACAAAACGGCATGAACAAGCCAAATACTGCGTGTTCTACCGTTACAAGTGCGAAACTGCTATATTGTGATATTCTCGTTAAAGCGCATGCAAGTATCGTGAAACCTTAAAGAACGATGTCATTTAGCGAGATACAGCGTTCTGTACTGCAATAAGTTGGTGAAAAACTGTGAGGTTATGCAAATATCGTAATTGTGAACGAAACAGTGTAATTGAGCGTATTTAGATACAAGTGCGAATGTTAGGTTAGGTTGAGATATCAACCGTCGTAAAACCGCATTAAACAATGTCACTTAGTGAGATGTAGTGTTTTTCAACATTACAAGTCGGAAACTACGATATCTAATGTGAAAGCGCATGAAACCGTCGTAATTTTGTAGAAAACATTGTAAAGTTACGAGTAAAACGTTTTCTTACGATAGAAGTGCGAAGGTTAGCTTGAGTTATGTTAGTTTAAGCTATGTAGCGTCGTGAGACCACCAAAAAGGACGTAATCTAACGAGATAGTGTTGTTTTATTGCATGTACAAAACTGCAATAGGTGAAATGTTGTGAAAGTACACAAAACGGCTTGAACAAGCCAGATACTGCGTGTTGTATCGTTACAAGTGCGAAACTGCTATAATGTGATATTCTCGTTAAAGCGCATGCAAGCATCGTGAAAGCTTAAAGAACGATGTCATTTAGCGAGATACAGCGTTCTGTACTGCAATAAGTTGGTGAAAAACGGTGAGGTTATGCAAATATCGTAATTGTGAACGAAACAGTGTAATAGAGCGTTTTTCAATACAAGTACGAATGTTAGGTTAGGTTAAGATATGAACCGTCGTAAAACCGCATTAAACAATGTCACTTAGTGAGATGCAGTGCTTTTCACCATTACAAGTCGGGAACGGCGATATCTAATGTGAAAGCGCTTGCAAACGTCGTTAGGTTAGGTTAGGTTAGGTTACGTTAGGTTAGGTTTGGTTAGGTTAGGTTAGGTTAGGTTAGGTTATGTTAGGTAAGGTTTGGTTAGGTTAGGTTAGGTTAGGTTAGGTTGGGTTAGGTAAGGTTAGGTTAGGTTGGGTTAGGTTAGGTTAGGTTAGGTTAAGATATGAACCGGGCTAAAACCGCATTAAACAATGTCACTTAGTGAGATGCTGTGTTTTTCACCATTACAAGTCGGGAACTGCGATATCTAATGTGAAAGCGCATGAAACCGTCGTAATCTTGTATAAAACATTGTAAAGTAGCGAATAAAACGTTTTCTAACGATAGAAGTGCGAAGGTTAGGTTAGTTTGAGCTACGTAGCGTCGTGAAACCACCAAACCGATGCCATCTAACGAGATAGTGTTGTTTTATTGCGAGTACGAAACTGCGATAGGTGAAATATTGTGAAAGCACACAAAATGGCATGATCTAGCCAGATACTGCGTCTTGTGCCGTTACAAGTGCGAAACTGCTTTATTGTGATATTCTCGTTAAAGCGCATGCAAGTATCGTGAAACCTTAAAGAACGATGTCATTTAGCGAGATACAGCGTTCTGTACTGTAATAAGTTGGTGAGAAACTGTGAGGTCAAGCAAATATCGTAATTGTGAACGAAACAGTGTAATTGAGCGTCTTTAGATACAAGTGCGAATGTTAGGTTAGGTTGACATATCAACCGTCGTAAAACCGCATTAAACAATGTCACTTAGTGAGATGTAGTGTTTTTCAACATTACAAGTCGGGAACTACGATATCTATTGTGAAAGCGCATGAAACCGTCGTAATCTTGTATAAAACATTGTAAAGTTGCGAGTAAAACGTTTTCTAACGATAGAAGTGCGAAGGTTAGGTTAGGTTAGGTTAGTTTAAGCTAGGTAGCGTCGTGAAACTACCAAAAACGACGTCATCTAACGAGATAGTGTTGTTTTATTGCGAGTACTAAACTGCGATAGGTGAAATGTTGTGAAAGCACACAAAACGGCATGAACAATACAAATACTGCGTGTTCTACCGTCACAAGTGCGAAACTGCTATATTGTGATATTCTCGTTAAAGCGCATGCAAGCATCGTGAAACCTTAAAGAACAATGTCATTTAGCGAAATACAGCGTTCTGTACTGCAATAAGTTGGTGAAAAACTGTGAGCTTATGCAAATGTCGTAATTGTGAACGAAACAGTGTAATGGAGCGTTTTTAGATACAAGTGCGAATGTTAGGTTAGGTTAATATATGAACCGTCGTAAAACCGCATTAAACAATGTCACTTAGTGAGATGCAGTGTTTTTCACCATTACAAGTCGGGAACTGCGATATCTAATGTGAAAGCGCTTCAACCGTCGTTAGGTTAGGTTAGGTTAGGTTAGGTTAGGTTAGGTTTGGTTAGGTTAGGTTAGGTTAGGTTAGATTAGGTTAGGTTGGGTTGAGTTGAATTGGGTTAGGTTAGGTTAGGTTAGGTTAGGTTAGGTTGGGTTAGGTTAGTTTAGGTTAGGTTAGGTTAGGTTAGGTTGGGTTGGGTTGGGTTAGGTTAGGTTAGGTTAGGTTGGGTTGGGTTGGGTTAGGTTAGGTTAGGTAAGGTAAGGTTAGGTTAGGTTACGTTAGGTTAAGGTATGAACCGTCGTAAAACCGCATTAAACAATGTCACTTAGTGAGATGTAGTGTTTTTTAACATTACAAGTCGGGAACTACGATATCTATTGTGAAAGCGCATGAAAACGTCGTAATCTTGTAGAAAACATTGTAAAGTAGCGAGTAAAACGTTTTCTAACGATAGAAGTGCGAAGGTTAGGTTAGGTTAGGTTAGTTTAAGCTAGGTAGCGTCGTGAAACTACCAAAAACGACGTCATCTAACGAGGTAGTGTTGTTTTATTGCGAGTATTAAACTGCGATAGGTGAAATGTTGTGAAAGCACACAAAACGGCATGAACAAGCCAAATACTGCGTGTTCTACCGTTACAAGTGCGAAACTGCTATATTGTGATATTCTCGTTAAAGCGCATGCAAGCATCGTGAAACCTTAAAGAACAATGTCACTTAGCGAGATACAGCGTTCTGTACTGCAATAAGTTGGTGAAAAACTGTGAGGTTATGCAAATATCGTAATTGTGAACAAAACAGTGTAATAGAGCGTTTTTAGATACAAGTGCAAATGTTAGGTTAGGTTAAGATATGAACCGTCGTAAAACCACATTAAACAATGTCACTTAGTGAGATGCAGTGTTTTTCACCATTACAAGTCGGGAACTGCGATATCTAATGTGAAAGCGCTTGCAAACGTCGTTAGGTTATGTTAGGTTAGGTTAGGTTAGGTTAGGTTAGGTTAGGTTAGGGTATGTTAGGTAAGGTTTGGTTAGGTTAGGTTGGGTTAGGTAAGGTTAGGTTAGGTTAGGTTAGGTTAAGATATGAACCGCGCTAAATCCGCATTAAACAATGTCACTTAGTGAGATGCTGTGTTTTTCACCATTACAAGTCGGGAACTGCGATATCTAATGTGAAAGCGCATGAAACCGTCGTAATCTTGTAGAAAACATTGTAAAGTAGCGAATAAAACGTTTTCTAACGATAGAACTGCGAAGGTTCGGTTAGTTTGAGCTAGGTAGCGTCGTGAAACCACCAAAAACGATGTCATCTAACGAGATAGTGATGTTTTATTGCGAGTACAAAACTGCGATAGGTAAAATATTGGGAATGCACACAAAATGGCATGAACTAGCCAGATACTGCGTCTTGTGCCGTTACAAGTGCGAAACTGCTTTATTGTGATATTCTCGTTAAAGCGCATGCAAGTATCGTGAAACCTTAAAGAACGATGTCATTTAGCGAGATACAGCGTTCTGTACTGTAATAAGTTGGTGAGAAACTGTGAGGTCAAGCAAATATCGTAATTGTGAACGAAACAGTGTAATTAAGCGTAATTAGATACAAGTGCGAATTTTAGGTTAGGTTGAGATATCAACCGTCGTAAAACCGCATTAAACAATGTCACTTAGTGAGATGTGTTTTTCAACATTACAAGTCGGGAACTACGATATCTAATGTGAAAGCGCATGAAACCGTCGTAATTTTGTAGAAAACATTGTAAAGTTGCGAGTAAAACGTTTTCTAACAATAGAAGTGTGAAGGTTAGCTTGAGTTATGTTAGTTTAAGCTATGTAGCGTCGTGAGACCACCAAAAAGGACGTCATCTAACGAGATAGTGTTGTTTTATTGCATGTACGAAACTGCAATAGGTGAAATGTTGTGAAAGTACACAAAACGGCTTGAACAAGCCAGATACTGCGTAATGTACCGTTACAAGTGCAAAACTGCTATAATGTGATATTCTCGTTAAAGCGCATGCAAGCATCGTGAAAGCTTAAAGAACGATGTCATTTAGCGAGATACAGCGTTCTGTACTGCAATAAGTTGGTGAAAAACTGTGAGGTTATGCAAATATCGTGATTGTGAACGAAACAGTGTATTAGAGCGTTTTTCAATACAAGTACGAATGTTAGGTTAGGTTAAGATATGAACCGTCGTAAAACCGCATTAAACAATGTCACTTAGTGAGATGCAGTGTTTTTCACCATTACAAGTCGGGAACTGCGATATCTAATGTGAAAGCGCTTGCAAACATCGTTAGGTTAGGTTAAGTTAGGTTAGGTTAGGTTAGGTTAGGTTACGTTAGGTTAGGTTTGGTTAGGTTAGGTTAGGTTAGGTTGGGTTAGGTTAGGTTAGGTTAGGTTAGGTTAAGATATGAACCGCGCTAAAAACGCATTAAACAATGTCACTTAGTGAGATGCTGTGTTTTTCACCATTCCAAGTCGGGAACTGCGATATCTAATGTGAAAGCGCATGAAACCGTCGTAATCTTGTAGAAAACATTGTAAAGTAGCGAATAAAACGTTTTCTAACGATAGAAGTGCGAAGGTTAGGTTAGTTTGAGCTACGTAGCGTCGTGAAACCACCAAAAACGATGCCATCTAACGAGATAGTGTTGTTTTATTGCGAGTACGAAACTGCGATAGGTGAAATATTGTGAAAGCACACAAAATGGCATGAACTAGCCAGATACTGCGTCTTGTGCCGTTACAAGTGCGAAACTGCTTTATTGTGATATTCTCGTTAAAGCGCATGCAAGTATCGTGAAACCTTATAGAACGATGTCATTTAGCGAGATACAGCGTTCTGTACTGTAATAAGTTGGTGAGAAACTGTGAGGTTATGCAAATATCGTAATTGTGAACAAAACAGTGTAATAGAGCGTTTTTAGATACAAGTGCGAATGTTAGGTTAGGTTAAGATATGAACCGTCGTAAAACCACTTCAAACAATGTCACTTAGTGAGATGCAGTGTTTTTCACCATTACAAGTCGGGAACTGCGATATCTAATGTGAAAGCGCTTGCAACCGTCGTTAGGTTAGGTTAGGTTAGGTTAGGTTAGGTTTGGTTAGGTTAGGTTAGGTTAGGTTAGATTAGGTTAGGTTGGGTTGAGTTGGATTAGGTTAGGTTTGGTTAGGTTAGGTTGGGTTAGGTTAGTTTAGGTTAGGTTAGGTTAGGTTAGGTTGGGTTGGGTTGGGTTGGGTTAGGTTAGGTTAGGTTAGGTTAGGTTGGGTTGGGTTGGGTTGGGTTAGGTTAGGTTAGGTTAGGTTAGGTAAGGTTAGGTTAGGTTAGGTTACGTTAGGTTAAGCTATGAACCGTCGTAAAACCGCATTAAACAATGTCACTTAGTGAGATGTAGTGTTCTTCAACATTACAAGTCGGGAACTACGATATCTAATGTGAAAGCGCATGAAACCGTCGTAATCTTGTAGAAAACATTGTAAAGTTGCGAGTAAAACGTTTTCTAACGATAGAAGTGCGAAGGTTAGGTTAGGTTAGGTTAGTTTAAGCTAGGTAGCGTCGTGAAACTACCAAAAACGACGTCATCTAACGAGATAGTGTTGTTTTATTGCGAGTATTAAACTGCGATAGGTGAAATGTGTTGAAAGCACACAAAACGGCATGAACAAGCCAAATACTGCGTGTTCTACCGTTGCAAGTGCGAAACTGCTATATTGTGATATTCTCGTTAAAGCGCATGCAAGCATCGTGAAACCTTAAAGAACAATGTCATTTAGCGAGATACAGCGTTCTGTACTGCAATAAGTTGGTGAAAAACTGTGAGGTTATGCAAATATCGTAATTGTGAACAAAACAGTGTAATAGAGCGTTTTAGATACAAGTGCGAATGTTAGGTTAGGTTAAGATATGAACCGTCGTAAAACCACATTAAACAATGTAACTTAGTGAGATGCAGTGTTTTTCACCATTACAAGTCGGGAACTGCGATATCTAATGTGAAAGCGCTTGCAAACGTCGTTAAGTTATGTTAGGTTAGGTTAGGTTTGGTTAGGTTAGGTTAGGTTAGGTTAGATTAGGTTGGGTTGAGTTGGGTTAGGTTAGGTTAGGTTAGGTTAGGTTAGGTTACGTTAGGGTACGTTAGGTTAGGTTACGTTAGGTTAGGTTAGGTTAGGTAAGAATAATTTGGTTAGGTTAGGTAAGGTTAGGTTAGGTTAGGTTAGGTTAGGTTGGGTTTTGTTGGGTTGGGTTGGGTTGGGTTAGGTTGGGTTAGGTTAGGTTAGGTTAGGTTAGGTTACGTTAGGTTATGTTAGGTTAGGTTAGGTTACGTTAGGTTAGGTTAGGTTAGGTAAGGTTGGGTTGGGTTGGGTTAGGTTAGTTTAGGTTAGGTTAGGTTAGGTTAGGTTGGGTTGGGTTGGGTTGGGTTAGGTTAGGTTAGGTTAGGTTAGGTAAGGTTACGTTAGGTTAGGTTAGGTTTGGTTAGGTTAGGTTAGGTTAGGTTAGGTTAGGTTAGGTTTGGTTAGGTTAGGTTATGTTAGGTAAGGTTTGGTTAGGTTAGGTTAGGTTAGGTTGGGTTAGGTTGGGTTAGGTAAGGTTAGGTTAGGTTAGGTTAAGATATGAACCGCGCTAAAACCGCATTAAACAATGTCACTCAGTGAGATGCTGTGTTTTTCACCATTACAAGTCAGGAACTGCGATATCTAATGTGAAAGCGCATGAAACCGTCGTAATCTTGTAAAAAGCAATGTAAAGTAGCGAATAAAACGTTTTCTAACGATAGAAGTGCGAAGGTTAGGTTAGTTTGAGCTAGGTAGCGTCGTGAAACCACCAAACACGATGTCATCTAACGAGATAGTGTTGTTTTATTGCGAGTACGAAAGTGCGATAGGTGAAACATTGGGAAAGCACACAAAATGGCATGAACTAGCCAGATACTGCGTCTTGTGCCGTTACAAGTGCGAAACTGCTTTATTGTGATATTCTCGTTAAAGCACATGCAAGTATTGTGAAACCTTAAAGAACGATGTCATTTAGCGAGATACAGCGTTCTGTACTGTAATAAGTTGGTGAGAAACTGTGAGGTCAAGCAAATATCGTAATTGTGAACGAAACAGTGTAATTGAGCGTATTTAGATACAAGTGCGAATGTTAGGTTAGGTTGAGATATCAACCGTCGTAAAACCGCATTAAACAATGTCACTTAGTGAGATGTAGTGTTTTTCAACATTACAAGTCGGGAACTGCGATATCTAATGTGAAAGCGCATGAAACCGTCGTAATGTTGTAGAGAGCATTGTAAAGTAGCGAGTAAAACGTTTTCTAACGATAGAAGTGCGAAGGTTATGTTAGGTTGAATTATGTTAGTTTAAGCTAGGTAGCGTCGTGAAACCACCAAAAACGATGTCATCTAACGAGATAGTGATGTTTTATTGCGAGTACAAAACTGCGATAGGTAAAATATTGGGAAAGCACACAAAATGGCATGAACTAGCCAGATACTGCGTCTTGTGCCGTTGCAAGTGCGAAACTGCTTTATTGTGATATTCTCGTTAAAGCACATGCAAGTATCGTGAAACCTTAAAGAACGATGTCATTTAGCGAGATACAGCGTTCTGTACTGTAATAAGTTGGTGAGAAACTGTGAGGTCAAGCAAATATCGTAATTGTGAACGAAACAGTGTAATTGAGCGTATTTAGATACAAGTGCGAATGTTAGGTTAGGTTGAGATATCAACCGTCGTAAAACCGCTATAAACAATGTCACTTAGTGAGATGTAGTGTTTTTCAACATTACAAGTCGGGAACTACGATATCTAATGTGAAAGCGCATG
Source organism: Rhipicephalus microplus (assembly GCF_043290135.1). NCBI lineage: Eukaryota > Metazoa > Arthropoda > Arachnida > Ixodida > Ixodidae > Rhipicephalus > Rhipicephalus microplus. The sequence goes on along the minus strand of NW_027464585.1, from coordinate 56,039,478 downwards.
AAACCGTCGTAATTTTGTAGAAAACATTGTAAAGTTGCGAGTAAAACGTTTTCTAACTATAGAAGTGCGAAGGTTAGCTTGAGTTATGTTAGTTTAAGCTATGTAGCGTCGTGAGACCACCAAAAAGGACGTCATCTAACGAGATAGTGTTGTTTTATTGCATGTACGAAACTGCAATAGGTGAAATGTTGTGAAAGTACACAAAACGGCTTGAACAAGCAAGATACTGCGTGTTGTACCGTTACAAGTGCAAAACTGCTATAATGTGATATTCTCGTTAAAGCGCATGCAAGCATCGTGAAAGCTTAAAGAACGATGTCATTTAGCGAGATACAGCGTTCTGTACTGCAATAAGTTGGTGAAAAACTGTGAGTTTATGCAAATATCGTGATTGTGAACGAAACAGTGTATTAGAGCGTTTTTCAATACAAGTACGAATGTTAGGTTAGGTTAAGATATGAACCGTCGTAAAACCGCATTAAACAATGTCACTTAGTGAGATGCAGTGTTTTTCACCATTACAAGTCGGGAACTGCGATATCTAATGTGAAAGCGCTTGCAAACGTCGTTAGGTTAGGTTAAGTTAGGTTAGGTTAGGTTAGGTTAGGTTACGTTAGGTTGGGTTTGGTTAGGTTAGGTTAGGTTAGGTTGGGTTAGGTTAGGTTAGGTTAGGTTAAGATATGAACCGCGCTAAAACCGCATTAAACAATGTCACTTAGTGAGATGCTGTGTTTTTCACCATTCCAAGTCGGGAACTGCGATATCTAATGTGAAAGCGCATGAAACCGTCGTAATCTTGTAGAAAACATTGTAAAGTAGCGAATAAAACGTTTTCTAACGATAGAAGTGCGAAGGTTAGGTTAGTTTGAGCTACGTAGCGTCGTGAAACCACCAAAAACGATGCCATCTAACGAGATAGTGTTGTTTTATTGCGAGTACGAAACTGCGATAGGTGAAATATTGTGAAAGCACACAAAATGGCATGAACTAGCCAGATACTGCGTCTTGTGCCGTTACAAGTGCGAAACTGCTTTATTGTGATATTCTTGTTAAAGCGCATGCAAGTATCGTGAAACCTTATAGAACGATGTCATTTAGCGAGATACAGCGTTCTGTACTGTAATAAGTTGGTGAAAAACTGTGAGTTTATGCAAATATCGTGATTGTGAACGAAACAGTGTATTAGAGCGTTTTTCAATACAAGTACGAATGTTAGGTTAGGTTAAGATATGAACCGTCGTAAAACCACTTCAAACAATGTCACTTAGTGAGATGCAGTGTTTTTCACCATTACAAGTCGGGAACTGCGATATCTAATGTGAAAGCGCTTGCAACCGTCGTTAGGTTAGGTTAGGTTAGGTTAGGTTAGGTTTGGTTAGGTTAGGTTAGGTTAGGTTAGATTAGGTTAGATTGGGTTGAGTTGGATTAGGTTAGGTTAGGTTAGGTTAGGTTGGGTTAGGTTAGTTTAGGTTAGGTTAGGTTAGGTTAGGTTGGGTTGGGTTGGGTTGGGTTGGGTTAGGTTAGGTTAGGTTAGGTTAGGTTAGGTTAGGTTGGGTTGGGTTGGGTTGGGTTAGGTTAGGTTAGGTTAGGTTAGGTAAGGTTAGGTTAGGTTAGGTTACGTTAGGTTAAGGTATGAACCGTCGTAAAACCGCATTAAACAATGTCACTTAGTGAGATGTAGTGTTCTTCAACATTACAAGTCGGGAACTACGATATCTAATGTGAAAGCGCATGAAACCGTCGTAATCTTGTAGAAAACATTGTAAAGTTGCGAGTAAAACGTTTTCTAACGATAGAAGTGCGAAGGTTAGGTTAGGTTAGGTTAGTTTAAGCTAGGTAGCGTCGTGAAACTACCAAAAACGACGTCATCTAACGAGATAGTGTTGTTTTATTGCGAGTATTAAACTGCGATAGGTGAAATGTTGTGAAAGCACACAAAACGGCATGAACAAGCCAAATACTGCGTGTTCTACCGTTACAACTGCGAAACTGCTATATTGTGATATTCTCGTTAAAGCGCATGCAAGTATCGTGAAACCTTAAAGAACGATGTCATTTAGCGAGATACAGCATTCTGTACTGTAATAAGTTGGTGAGAAACTGTGAGGTCAAGCAAATATCGTAATTGTGAACGAAACAGTGTAATTGAGCGTATTTAGATACAAGTGCGAATGTTAGGTTAGGTTGAGATATCAACCGTCGTAAAACCGCATTAAACAATGTCACTTAGTGAGATGTAGTGTTTTTCAACATTACAAGTCGGAAACTACGATATCTAATGTGAAAGCGCTTGCAAACGTCGTCAGGTTAGGTTAGGTTAGGTTACGTTAGGTTAGGTTTGGTTAGGTTAGGTTAGGTTAGGTTATGTTAGGTAAGGTTTGGTTAGGTTAGGTTAGGTTAGGTTAGGTTGGGTTAGGTAAGGTTAGGTTAGGTTGGGTTAGGTTAGGTTAGGTTAGGTTAAGATATGAACCGGGCTAAAACCGCATTAAACAATGTCACTTAGTGAGATGCTGTGTTTTTCACCATTACAAGTCGGGAACTGCGATATCTAATGTGAAAGCGCATGAAACCGTCGTAATCTTGTATAAAACATTGTAAAGTAGCGAATAAAACGTTTTCTAACGATAGAAGTGCGAAGGTTAGGTTAGTTTGAGCTACGTAGCGTCGTGAAACCACCAAAAACGATGCCATCTAACGAGATAGTGTTGTTTTATTGCGAGTACGAAACTGCGATAGGTGAAATATTGTGAAAGCACACAAAATGGCATGATCTAGCCAGATACTGCGTCTTGTGCCGTTACAAGTGCGAAACTGCTTTATTGTGATATTCTCGTTAAAGCGCATGCAAGTATCGTGAAACCTTAAAGAACGATGTCATTTAGCGAGATACAGCGTTCTGTACTGTAATAAGTTGGTGAGAAACTGTGAGGTCAAGCAAATATCGTAATTGTGAACGAAACAGTGTAATTGAGCGTCTTTAGATACAAGTGCGAATGTTAGGTTAGGTTGACATATCAACCGTCGAAAACCGCATTAAACAATGTCACTTAGTGAGATGTAGTGTTTTTCAACATTACAAGTCGGGAACTACGATATCTATTGTGAAAGCGCATGAAACCGTCGTAATCTTGTAGAAAACATTGTAAAGTTGCGAGTAAAACGTTTTCTAACGATAGAAGTGCGAAGGTTAGGTTAGGTTAGGTTTGTGTAAGCTAGGTAGCGTCGTGAAACTACCAAAAACGATGTCATCTAACGAGATAGTGTTGTTTTATTGCGAATATTAAACTGCGATAGGTGAAATGTTGTGAAAGCACACAAAACGGCATTAACAAGCCAAATACTGCGTGTTTTACCGTTACAAGTGCGAAACTGCTCTATTGTGATATTCTCGTTAAAGCGCATGCAAGCATCGTGAAACCTTAAAGAACAAAGTCATTTAGCGAGATACAGCGTTCTGTACTGCAATACGTTGGTGAAAAACTGCGAGGTTATGCAAACATCGTAATTGTGAACAAAACAGTGTAATAGAGCGTTTTTAGATACAAGTGCGAATGTTAGGTTAGGTTAAGATATGAACCGTCGTAAAACCACTTCAAACAATGTCACTTAGTGAGATGCAGTGTTTTTCACCATTACAAGTCGGGAACTGCGATATCTAATGTGAAAGCGCTTGCAACCGTCGTTAGGTTAGGTTAGGTTAGGTTAGGTTAGGTTAGGTTTGGTTAGGTTAGGTTAGGTTAGGTTAGATTAGGTTAGGTTGGGTTGAGTTGGACTAGGTTAGGTTAGGTTAGGTTAGGTTAGGTTGGGTTAGGTTAGTTTAGGTTAGGTTAGGTCAGGTTAGGTTAGGTTGGGTTGGGTTGGGTTGGGTTAGGTTAGGTTAGGTTAGGTTAGGTTAGGTTGGGTTGGGTTGGGTTGGGTTAGGTTAGGTTAGGTTAGGTTAGGTAAGGTTAGGTTAGGTTAGGTTACGTTAGGTTAAGGTATGAACAGTCGTAAAACCGCAATAAACAATGTCACTTAGTGAGATGTAGTGTTCTTCAACATTACAAGTCGGGAACTACGATATCTAATGTGAAAGCGCATGAAACCATCGTAATCTTGTAGAAAACATTGTAAAGTTGCGAGTAAAACGTTTTCTAACGATAGAAGTGCGAAGGTTAGGTTAGGTTAGGTTAGTTTAAGCTAGGTAGCGTCGTGAAACTACCAAAAACGACGTCATCTAACGAGATAGTGTTGTTTTATTGCGAGTATTAAACTGCGATAGGTGAAATGTTGTGAAAGCACACAAAACGGCATGAACAAGCCAAATACTGCGTGTTCTACCGTTACAAGTGCGAAACTGCTATATTGTGATATTCTCGTTAAAGCGCATGCAAGTATCGTGAAACCTTAAAGAACGATGTCATTTAGCGAGATACAGCGTTCTGTACCGTAATAAGTTGGTGAGAAACTGTGAGGTCAAGCAAATATCGTAATTGTGAACGAAACAGTGTAATTGAGCGTCTTTAGATACAAGTGCGAATGTTAGTTTAGGTTGACATATCAACCGTCGTAAAACCGCATTAAACAATGTCACTTAGTGAGATGTAGTGTTTTTCAACATTACAAGTCGGGAACTACGATATCTAATGTGAAAGCGCATGAAACCGTCGTAATCTTGTAGAAAACATTGTAAAGTTGCGAGTAAAACGTTTTCTAACGATAGAAGTGCGAAGGTTAGGTTAGGTTAGGTTAGTGTAAGCTATGTAGCGTCGTGAAACTACCAAAAACGACGTCATCTAACGACATAGTGTTGTTTTATTGCGAATATTAAACTGCGATAAGTGAAATGTTGTGAAAGCACACAAAACGGCATTAACAAGCCAAATACTGCGTGTTTTACCGTTACAAGTGCGAAACTGCTATATTGTGATATTCTCGTTAAAGCGCATGCAAGCATCGTGAAACCTTAAAGAACAAAGTCATTTAGCGAGATACAGCGTTCTGTACTGCAATACGTTGGTGAAAAACTGTGAGGTTATGCAAACATCGTAATTGTGAACAAAACAGTGTAATAGAGCGTTTTTAGATACAAGTGCGAATGTTAGGTTAGGTTAAGATATGAACCGTCGTAAAACCACTTCAAACAATGTCACTTAGTGAGATGCAGTGTTTTTCACCATTACAAGTCGGGAACTGCGATATCTAATGTGAAAGCGCTTGCAACCGTCGTTAGGTTAGGTTAGGTTAGGTTAGGTTAGGTTAGGTTTGGTTACGTTAGGTTAGGTTAGGTTAGATTAGGTTAGGTTGGGTTGAGTTGGATTAGGTTAAGTTAGGTTAGGTTAGGTTGGGTTAGGTTAGTTTAGGTTAGGTTAGGTTAGGTTAGGTTAGGTTGGGTTGGGTTGGGTTGGGTTAGGTTAGGTTAGGTTAGGTTAGGTTAGGTTAGGTTGGGTTGGGTTGGGTTGGGTTAGGTTAGGTTAGGTTAGGTTAGGTAAGGTTAGGTTAGGTTAGGTTAGGTTACGTTAGGTTAAGGTATGAACCGTCGTAAAACCGCATTAAACAATGTCACTTAGTGAGATGTAGTGTTCTTCAACATTACAAGTCGGGAACTACGATATCTAATGTGAAAGCGCATGAAACCGTCGTAATCTTGTAGAAAACATTGTAAAGTTGCGAGTAAAACGTTTTCTAACGATAGAAGTGCGAAGGTTAGGTTAGGTTAGGTTAGCTTAAGCTAGGTAGCGTCGTGAAACTACCAAAAACGACGTCATCTAACGAGATAGTGTTGTTTTATTGCGAGTATTAAACTGCGATAGGTGAAATGTTGTGAAAGCACACAAAACGGCATGAACAAGCCAAATACTGCGTGTTCTACCGTTACAAGTGCGAAACTGCTATATTGTGATATTCTCGTTAAAGCGCATGCAAGTATCGTGAAACCTTAAAGAACGATGTCATTTATCGAGATACAGCGTTCTGTACTGTAATAAGTTGGTGAGAAACTGTGAGGTCAAGCAAATATCGTAATTGTGAACGAAACAGTGTAATTGAGCGTATTTAGATACAAGTGCGAATGTTAGGTTAGGTTGAGATATCAACCGTCGTAAAACCGCATTAAACAATGTCACTTAGTGAGATGTAGTGTTTTTCAACATTACAAGTCGGAAACTACGATATCTAATGTGAAAGCGCTTGCAAACGTCGTTAGGTTAGGTTAGGTTAGGTTACGTTAGGTTAGGTTTGGTTAGGTTAGGTTAGGTTAGGTTATGTTAGGTAAGGTTTGGTTAGGTTAGGTTAGGTTAGGTTAGGTTGGGTTAGGTAAGGTTAGGTTAGGTTGGGTTAGGTTAGGTTAGGTTAGGTTAAGATATGAACCGGGCTAAAACCGCATTAAACAATGTCACTTAGTGAGATGCTGTGTTTTTCACCATTACAAGTCGGGAACTGCGATATCTAATGTGAAAGCGCATGAAACCGTCGTAATCTTGTATAAAACATTGTAAAGTAGCGAATAAAACGTTTTCTAACGATAAAAGTGCGAAGGTTAGGTTAGTTTGAGCTACGTAGCGTCGTGAAACCACCAAAAACGATGCCATCTAACGAGATAGTGTTGTTTTATTGCGAGTACGAAACTGCGATAGGTGAAATATTGTGAACGCACACAAAATGGCATGATCTAGCCAGATACTGCGTCTTGTGCCGTTACAAGTGCGAAACTGCTTTATTGTGATATTCTCGTTAAAGCGCATGCAAGTATCGTGAAACCTTAAAGAACGATGTCATTTAGCGAGATACAGCGTTCTGTACTGTCATAAGTTGGTGAGAAACTGTGAGGTCAAGCAAATATCGTAATTGTGAACGAAACAGTGTAATTGAGCGTCTTTAGATACAAGTGCGAATTTTAGGTTAGGTTGACATATCAACCGTCGAAAACCGCATTAAACAATGTCACTTAGTGAGATGTAGTGTTTTTCAACATTACAAGTCGGGAACTACGATATCTATTGTGAAAGCGCATGAAACCGTCGTAATCTTGTAGAAAACATTGTAAAGTTGCGAGTAAAACGTTTTCTAACGATAGAAGTGCGAAGGTTAGGTTAGGTTAGGTTAGTTTAAGCTAGGTAGCGTCGTGAAACTACCAAAAACGACGTCATCTAACGAGATAGTGTTGTTTTATTGCGAGTATTAAACTGCGATAGGTGAAATGTTGTGAAAGCACACAAAACGGCATGAACAAGCCAAATACTGCGTGTTCTACCGTCACAAGTGCGAAACTGCTATATTGTGATATTCTCGTTAAAGCCCATGCAAGCATCGTGAAACCTTAAAGAACAATGTCATTTAGCGAAATACAGCGTTCTGTACTGCAATAAGTTGGTGAAAAACTGTGAGCTTATGCAAATGTCGTAATTGTGAACGAAACAGTGTAATGGAGCGTTTTTAGATACAAGTGCGAATGTTAGGTTAGGTTAAGATATGAACCGTCGTAAAACCGCATTAAACAATGTCACTTAGTGAGATGCAGTGTTTTTCACCATTACAAGTCGGGAACTGCGATATCTAATGTGAAAGCGCTTCAACCGTCGTTAGGTTAGGTTAGGTTAGGTTAGGTTAGGTTAGGTTTGGTTAGGTTAGGTTAGGTTAGGTTAGATTAGGTTAGGTTGGGTTGAGTTGAGTTGGGTTAGGTTAGGTTAGGTTAGGTTGGGTTAGGTTAGTTTAGGTTAGGTTAGGTTAGGTTAGGTTGGGTTGGGTTGGGTGGGGTTAGGTTAGGTTAGGTTAGGTTGGGTTGGGTTGGGTTAGGTTAGGTTAGGTTAGGTTAGGTAAGGTTAGGTTAGGTTAGGTTACGTTAGGTTAAGGTATGAACCGTCGTAAAACCGCATTAAACAATGTCACTTAGTGAGATGTAGTGTTTTTTAACATTACAAGTCGGGAACTACGATATCTAATGTGAAAGCGCATGAAAACGTCGTAATCTTGTAGAAAACATTGTAAAGTAGCGAGTAAAACGTTTTCTAACGATAGAAGTGCGAAGGTTAGGTTAGGTTAGGTTAGTTTAAGCTAGGTAGCGTCGTGAAACTACCAAAAACGACGTCATCTAACGAGATAGTGTTGTTTTATTGCGAGTATTAAACTGCGATAGGTGAAATGTTGTGAAAGCACACAAAACGGCATGAACAAGCCAAATACTGCGTGTTCTACCGTTACAAGTGCGAAACTGCTATATTGTGATATTCTCGTTAAAGCGCATGCAAGCATCGTGAAACCTTAAAGAACAATGTCACTTAGCGAGATACAGCGTTCTGTACTGCAATAAGTTGGTGAGAAACTGTGAGGTTATGCAAATATCGTAATTGTGAACAAAACAGTGTAATAGAGCGTTTTTAGATACAAGTGCGAATGTTAGGTTAGGTTAAGATATGAACCGTCTTAAAACCACATTAAACAATGTCACTTAGTGAGATGCAGTGTTTTTCACCATTACAAGTCGGGAACTGCGATATCTAATGTGAAAGCGCTTGCAAACGTCGTTAGGTTATGTTAGGTTAGGTTAGGTTAGGTTAGGTTAGGGTATGTTAGGTAAGGTTTGGTTAGGTTAGGTTGGGTTAGGTAAGGTTAGGTTAGGTTAGGTTAGGTTAAGATATGAACCGCGCTAAATCCGCATTAAACAATGTCACTTAGTGAGATGCTGTGTTTTTCACCAATACAAGTCGGGAACTGCGATATCTAATGTGAAAGCGCATGAAACCGTCGTAATCTTGTAGAAAACATTGTAAAGTAGCGAATAAAACGTTTTCTAACGATAGAAGTGCGAAGGTTTGGTTAGTTTGAGCTAGGTAGCGTCGTGAAACCACCAAAAACGATGTCATCTAACGAGATAGTGATGTTTTATTGCGAGTACGAAACTGCGATAGGTGAAATATTGTGAAAGCACACGAAATGGCATGAACTAGCCAGATACTGCGTCTTGTGCCGTTACAAGTGCGAAACTGCTTTATTGTGATATTCTCGTTAAAGCGCATGCAAGTATCGTGAAACCTTATAGAACGATATCATTTAGCGAGATACAGCGTTCTGTACTGTAATAAGTTGGTGAGAAACTGTGAGGTCAAGCAAATATCGTAATTGTGAACGAAACAGTGTAATTGAGCGTCTTTAGATACAAGTGCGAATGTTAGTTTAGGTTGACATATCAACCGTCGCAAAACCGCATTAAACAATGTCACTTAGTGAGATGTAGTGTTTTTCAACATTACAAGTCGGGAACTACGATATCTAATGTGAAAGCGCATGAAACCGTCGTAATCTTGTAGAAAACATTGTAAAGTTGCGAGTAAAACGTTTTCTAACGATAGAAGTGCGAAGGTTAGGTTAGGTTAGGTTTGTGTAAGCTAGGTAGCGTCGTGAAACTACCAAAAACGATGTCATCTAACGAGATAGTGTTCTTTTATTGCGAATATTAAACTGCGATAGGTGAAATGTGAAAGCACACAAAACGGCATTAACAAGCCAAATACTGCGTGTTTTACCGTTACAAGTGCGAAACTGCTCTATTGTGATATTCTCGTTAAAGCGCATGCAAGCATCGTGAAACCTTAAAGAACAAAGTCATTTAGCGAGATACAGCGTTCTGTACTGCAATACGTTGGTGAAAAACTGTGAGGTTATGCAAACATCGTAATTGTGAACAAAACAGTGTAATAGAGCGTTTTTAGATACAAGTGCGAATGTTAGGTTAGGTTAAGATATGAACCGTCGTAAAACCACTTCAAACAATGTCACTTAGTGAGATGCAGTGTTTTTCACCATTACAAGTCGGGAACTGCGATATCTAATGTGAAAGCGCTTGCAACCGTCGTTAGGTTAGGTTAGGTTAGGTTAGGTTAGGTTAGGTTTGGTTAGGTTAGGTTAGGTTAGGTTAGATTAGGTTAGGTTGGGTTGAGTTGGACTAGGTTAGGTTAGGTTAGGTTAGGTTAGGTTGGGTTAGGTTAGTTTAGGTTAGGTTAGGTTAGGTTAGGTTAGGTTGGGTTGGGTTGGGTTGGGTTAGGTTAGGTTAGGTTAGGTTAGGTTAGGTTGGGTTGGGTTGGGTTGGGTTAGGTTAGGTTAGGTTAGGTTAGGTAAGGTTAGGTTAGGTTAGGTTACGTTAGGTTAAGGTATGAACCGTCGTAAAACCGCATTAAACAATGTCACTTAGTGAGATGTAGTGTTCTTCAACATTACAAGTCGGGAACTACGATATCTAATGTGAAAGCGCACGAAACCGTCGTAATCTTGTAGAAAACATTGTAAAGTTGCGAGTAAAACGTTTTCTAACGATAGAAGTGCGAAGGTTAGGTTAGGTTAGGTTAGTTTAAGCTAGGTAGCGTCGTGAAACTACCAAAAACAACGTCATCTAACGAGATAGTGTTGTTTTATTGCGAATACGAAACTGCAATAGGTGAAATGTTGTGAAAGTACACAAAACGGCATGAACAAGCCAAATACTGCGTGTTCTACCGTTACAAGTGCGAAACTGCTATATTGTGATATTCTCGTTAAAGCGCATGCAAGTATCGTGAAACCTTAAAGAACGATGTCATTTAGCGAGATACAGCGTTCTGTACTGTAATAAGTTGGTGAGAAACTGTGAGGTCAAGCAAATATCGTAATTGTGAACGAAACAGTGTAATTGAGCGTATTTAGATACAAGTGCGAATGTTAGGTTAGGTTGAGATATCAACCGTCGTAAAACCGCATTAAACAATGTCACTTAGTGAGATGTAGTGTTTTTCAACATTACAAGTCGGGAACTGCGATATCTAATGTGAAAGCGCTTGCAAACGTCGTTAGGTTAGGTTAGGTTAGGTTACGTTAGGTTAGGTTTGGTTAGGTTAGGTTAGGTTAGGTTATGTTAGGTAAGGTTTGGTTAGGTTAGGTTAGGTTAGGTTAGGTTGGGTTAGGTAAGGTTAGGTTAGGTTGGGTTAGGTTAGGTTAGGTTAGGTTAAGATATGAACTGGGCTAAAACCGCATTAAACAATGTCACTTAGTGAGATGCTGTGTTTTTCACCATTACAAGTCGGGAACTGCGATATCTAATGTGAAAGCGCATGAAACCGTCGTAATCTTGTATAAAACATTGTAAAGTAGCGAATAAAACGTTTTCTAACGATAGAAGTGCGAAGGTTAGGTTAGTTTGAGCTACGTAGCATCGTGAAACCACCAAAAACGATGCCATCTAACGAGATAGTGTTGTTTTATTGCGAGTACGAAACTGCGATAGGTGAAATATTGTGAAAGCACACAAAATAGCATGATCTAGCCAGATACTGCGTCTTGTGCCGTTACAAGTGCGAAACTGCTTTATTGTGATATTCTCGTTAAAGCGCATGCAAGTATCGTGAAACCTTAAAGAACGATGTCATTTAGCGAGATACAGCGTTCTGTACTGTAATAAGTTGGTGAGAAACTGTGAGGTCAAGCAAATATCGTAATTGTGAACGAAACAGTGTAATTGAGCGTCTTTAGATACAAGTGCGAATGTTAGGTTAGGTTGACATATCAACCGTCGTAAAACCGCATTAAACAATGTCACTTAGTGAGATGTAGTGTTTTTCAACATTACAAGTCGGGAACTACGATATCTATTGTGAAAGCGCATGAAACCGTCGTAATCTTGTATAAAACATTGTAAAGTTGCGAGTAAAACGTTTTCTAACGATAGAAGTGCGAAGGTTAGGTTAGGTTAGGTTAGTTTAAGCTAGGTAGCGTCGTGAAACTACCAAAAACGACGTCATCTAACGAGATAGTGTTGTTTTATTGCGAGTATTAAACTGCGATAGGTGAAATGTTGTGAAAGCACACAAAACGGCATGAACAAGCCAAATACTGCGTGTTCTACCGTCACAAGTGCGAAACTGCTATATTGTGATATTCTCGTTAAAGCGCATGCAAGCATCGTGAAACCTTAAAGAACAATGTCATTTAGTGAAATACAGCGTTCTGTACTGCAATAAGTTGGTGAAAAACTGTGAGCTTATGCAAATGTCGTAATTGTGAACGAAACAGTGTAATGGAGCGTTTTTAGATACAAGTGCGAATGTTAGGTTAGGTTAAGATATGAACCGTCGTAAAACCGCATTAAACAATGTCACTTAGTGAGATGCAGTGTTTTTCACCATTACAAGTCGGGAACTGCGATATCTAATGTGAAAGCGCTTCAACCGTCGTTAGGTTAGGTTAGGTTAGGTTAGGTTAGGTTTGGTTAGGTTAGGTTAGGTTAGGTTAGATTAGGTTAGGTTGGGTTGAGTTGAGTTGGGTTAGGTTAGTTTAGGTTAGGTTAGGTTGGGTTAGGTTAGTTTAGGTTAGGTTAGGTTAGGTTGGGTTGGGTTGGGTTAGGTTAGGTTAGGTTAGGTTGGGTTGGGTTGGGTTAGGTTAGGTTAGGTTAGGTTAGGTAAGGTTAGGTTAGGTTAGGTTACGTTAGGTTAAGATATGAACCGCGCTAAATCCGCATTAAGCAATATCACTTAGTGAGATGCTGTGTTTTCTCCATTACAAGTCGGGAACTGCGATATCTAATGTGAAAGCGCATGAAACCGTCGTAATCTTGTAGAAAACATTGTAAAGTAGCGAATAAAACGTTTTCTAACGATAGAAGTGCGAAGGTTTGGTTAGTTTGAGCTAGGTAGCGTCGTGAAACCACCAAAAACGATGTCATCTAACGAGATAGTGATGTTTTATTGCGAGTACGAAACTGCGATAGGTGAAATATTGTGAAAGCACACAAAATAGCATGATCTAGCCAGATACTGCGTCTTGTGCCGTTACAAGTGCGAAACTGCTTTATTGTGATATTCTCGTTAAAGCGCATGCAAGTATCGTGAAACCTTAAAGAACGATGTCATTTAGCGAGATACAGCGTTCTGTACTGTAATAAGTTGGTGAGAAACTGTGAGGTCAAGCAAATATCGTAATTGTGAACGAAACAGTGTAATTGAGCGTCTTTAGATACAAGTGCGAATGTTAGGTTAGGTTGACATATCAACCGTCGTAAAACCGCATTAAACAATGTCACTTAGTGAGATGTAGTGTTTTTCAACATTACAAGTCGGGAACTACGATATCTATTGTGAAAGCGCATGAAACCGTCGTAATCTTGTATAAAACATTGTAAAGTTGCGAGTAAAACGTTTTCTAACGATAGAAGTGCGAAGGTTAGGTTAGGTTAGGTTAGTTTAAGCTAGGTAGCGTCGTGAAACTACCAAAAACGACGTCATCTAACGAGATAGTGTTGTTTTATTGCGAGTATTAAACTGCGATAGGTGAAATGTTGTGAAAGCACACAAAACGGCATGAACAAGCCAAATACTGCGTGTTCTACCGTCACAAGTGCGAAACTGCTATATTGTGATATTCTCGTTAAAGCGCATGCAAGCATCGTGAAACCTTAAAGAACAATGTCATTTAGTGAAATACAGCGTTCTGTACTGCAATAAGTTGGTGAAAAACTGTGAGCTTATGCAAATGTCGTAATTGTGAACGAAACAGTGTAATGGAGCGTTTTTAGATACAAGTGCGAATGTTAGGTTAGGTTAAGATATGAACCGTCGTAAAACCGCATTAAACAATGTCACTTAGTGAGATGCAGTGTTTTTCACCATTACAAGTCGGGAACTGCGATATCTAATGTGAAAGCGCTTCAACCGTCGTTAGGTTAGGTTAGGTTAGGTTAGGTTAGGTTTGGTTAGGTTAGGTTAGGTTAGGTTAGATTAGGTTAGGTTGGGTTGAGTTGAGTTGGGTTAGGTTAGTTTAGGTTAGGTTAGGTTGGGTTAGGTTAGTTTAGGTTAGGTTAGGTTAGGTTGGGTTGGGTTGGGTTAGGTTAGGTTAGGTTAGGTTGGGTTGGGTTGGGTTAGTTTAGGTTAGGTTAGGTTAGGTAAGGTTAGGTTAGGTTAGGTTACGTTAGGTTAAGATATGAACCGCGCTAAATCCGCATTAAGCAATATCACTTAGTGAGATGCTGTGTTTTCTCCATTACAAGTCGGGAACTGCGATATTTAATGTGAAAGCGCATGAAACCGTCGTAATCTTGTAGAAAACATTGTAAAGTAGCGAATAAAACGTTTTCTAACGATAGAAGTGCGAAGGTTTGGTTAGTTTGAGCTAGGTAGCGTCGTGAAACCACCAAAAACGATGTCATCTAACGAGATAGTGATGTTTTATTGCGAGTACGAAACTGCGATAGGTGAAATATTGTGAAAGCACACAAAATGGCATGAACTAGCCAGATACTGCGTCTTGTGCCGTTACAAGTGCGAAACTGCTTTATTGTGATATTCTCGTTAAAGCGCATGCAAGTATCGTGAAACCTTATAGAACGATGTCATTTAGCGAGATACAGCGTTCTGTACTGTAATAAGTTGGTGAGAAACTGTGAGGTCAAGCAAATATCGTAATTGTGAACGAAACAGTGTAATTGAGCGTCTTTAGATACAAGTGCGAATGTTAGTTTAGGTTGACATATCAACCGTCGTAAAACCGCATTAAACAATGTCACTTAGTGAGATGTAGTGTTTTTCAACATTACAAGTCGGGAACTACGATATCTAATGTGAAAGCGCATGAAACCGTCGTAATCTTGTAGAAAACATTGTAAAGTTGCGAGTAAAACGTTTTCTAACGATAGAAGTGCGAAGGTTAGGTTAGGTTAGGTTAGTGTAAGCTAGGTAGCGTCGTGAAACTACCAAAAACGACGTCATCTAACGAGATAGTGTTGTTTTATTGCGAATATTAAACTGCGATAGGTGAAATGTTGTGAAAGCACACAAAACGGCATTAACAAGCCAAATACTGCGTGTTTTACCGTTACAAGTGCGAAACTGCTATATTGTGATATTCTCGTTAAAGCGCATGCAAGCATCGTGAAACCTTAAAGAACAAAGTCATTTAGCGAGATACAGCGTTCTGTACTGCAATACGTTGGTGAAAAACTGTGAGGTTATGCAAATATCGTAATTGTGAACAAAACAGTGTAATAGAGCGTTTTTAGATACAAGTGCGAATGTTAGGTTAGGTTAAGATATGAACCGTCGTAAAACCACTTCAAACAATGTCACTTAGTGAGATGCAGTGTTTTTCACCATTACAAGTCGGGATCTGCGATTTCTAATGTGAAAGCGCTTGCAACCGTCGTTAGGTTAGGTTAGGTTAGGTTAGGTTAGGTTAGGTTTGGTTAGGTTAGGTTAGGTTAGGTTAGATTAGGTTAGGTTGGGTTGAGTTGGATTAGGTTAGGTTAGGTTAGGTTAGGTTGGGTTAGGTTAGTTTAGGTTAGGTTAGGTTAGGTTAGGTTAGGTTGGGTTGGGTTGGGTTGGGTTGGGTTAGGTTAGGTTAGGTTAGGTTAGGTTAGGTTGGGTTGGGTTGGGTTGGGTTACGTTAGGTTAGGTAAGGTTAGGTTAGGTTAGGTTACGTTAGGTTAAGGTATGAACCGTCGTAAAACCGCATTAAACAATGTCACTTAGTGAGATGTAGTGTTCTTCAACATTACAAGTCGGGAACTACGATATCTAATGTGAAAGCGCATGAAACCGTCGTAATCTTGTAGAAAACATTGTAAAGTTGCGAGTAAAACGTTTTCTAACGATAGAAGTGCGAAGGTTAGGTTAGGTTAGGTTAGTTTAAGCTAGCTAGCGTCGTGAAACTACCAAAAACGCCGTCATCTAACGAGATAGTGTTGTTTTATTGCGAGTAATAAACTGCGATAGGTGAAATGTGTTGAAAGCACACAAAACGGCATGAACAAGCCAAATACTGCGTGTTCTACCGTTGCAAGTGCGAAACTGCTATATTGTGATATTCTCGTTAAAGCGCATGCAAGCATCGTGAAACCTTAAAGAACAATGTCATTTAGCGAGATACAGCGTTCTGTACTGCAATAAGTTGGTGAAAAACTGTGAGGTTATGCAAATATCGTAATTGTGAACAAAACAGTGTAATAGAGCGTTTTAGATACAAGTGCGAATGTTAGGTTAGGTTAAGATATAAACCGTCGTAAAACCACATTAAACAATGTAACTTAGTGAGATGCAGTGTTTTTCACCATTACAAGTCGGGAACTGCGATATCTAATGTGAAAGCGCTTGCAAACGTCGTTAGGTTATGTTAGGTTAGGTTAGGTTAGGTTAGGTTAGATTAGGTTGGGTTGAGTTGGGTTAGGTTAGGTTAGGTTAGGTTAGGTTACGTTAGGGTACGTTAGGTTAGGTTACGTTAGGTTAGGTTAGGTTAGGTAAGAATAATTTGGTTAGGTTAGGTAAGGTTAGGTTAGGTTAGGTTAGGTTGGGTTTTGTTGGGTTGGGTTGGGTTGGGTTAGGTTGGGTTAGGTTAGGTTAGGTTAGGTTACGTTAGGTTATGTTAGGTTAGGTTAGGTTACGTTAGGTTAGGTTAGGTCAGGTAAGGTTGGGTTGGGTTGGGTTAGGTTAGTTTAGGTTAGGTTAGGTTAGGTTAGGTTGGGTTGGGTTGGGTTGGGTTAGGTTAGGTTAGGTTAGGTTAGGTAAGGTTACGTTAGGTTAGGTTAGGTTTGGTTAGGTTAGGTTAGGTTAGGTTACGTTAGGTTAGGTTAGGTTAGGTTTGAATAGGTTAGGTTATGTTAGGTAAGGTTTGGTTAGGTTAGGTTAGGTTAGGTTAGGTTGGGTTAGGTTGGGTTAGGTAAGGTTAGGTTAGGTTAGGTTAAGATATGAACCGCGCTAAAACCGCATTAAACAATGTCACTCAGTGAGATGCTGTGTTTTTCACCATTACAAGTCAGGAACTGCGATATCTAATGTGAAAGCGCATGAAACCGTCGTAATCTTGTAAAAAACAATGTAAAGTAGCGAATAAAACGTTTTCTAACGATAGAAGTGCGAAGGTTAGGTTAGTTTGAGCTAGGTAGCGTCGTGAAACCACCAAACACGATGTCATCTAACGAGATAGTGTTGTTTTATTGCGAGTACGAAAGTGCGATAGGTGAAACATTGGGAAAGCACACAAAATGGCATGAACTAGCCAGATACTGCGTCTTGTGCCGTTACAAGTGCGAAACTGCTTTATTGTGATATTCTCGTTAAAGCGCATGTAAGTATCGTGAAACCTTAAAGAACGATGTCATTTAGCGAGATACAGCGTTCTGTACTGTAATAAGTTGGTGAGAAACTGTGAGGTCAAGCAAATATCGTAATTGTGAACGAAACAGTGTAATTGAGCGTATTTAGATACAAGTGCGAATGTTAGGTTAGGTTGAGATATCAACCGTCGTAAAACCGCATTAAACAATGTCACTTAGTGAGATGTAGTGTTTTTCAACATTACAAGTCGGGAACTACGATATCTAATGTGAAAGCGCATGAAACCGTCGTAATCTTGTAGAAAACATTGTAAAGTTGCGATTAAAACAATTTCTAACGATAGAAGTGCGAAGGTTATGTTAGGTTGAATTATGTTAGTTTTAGCTAGGTAGCGCCGTGAAACCACCAAAAAGGACGTCATCTAACGAGATATAATTGTTTTATTTCGTGTGCGAAACTGCAATAGGTGAAATGTTGTGAAAGCACACAAAACGGCATGAACAAGCCAAATACTGCGTGTTGTACCGTTACAAGTGCGAAACTGCTATGTTGTGATATTCTCGTTAAAGCGCATGCAAGCATCGTGAAATCTTAAAGAATGATGTCATTTAGCGATATACAGCGTTCTGTACTGTAATACGTTGGAGAAAAACTGTGAGGTCATGCAAATATCTTAAATGTGAACGAAACAGTGTAATAGAGCGTTTTTAGATACAAGTGCGAACGTTAGGTTAGGTTAAGATATGAACCGTCGTAAAACCGCATGAAACAATGTCACTAAGTGAGATGCAGTGTTTTTCACCATTACAAGTCGGGAACTGCGATATCTATTGTGAAAGCGCATGAAACTGTCGTAATGTTGTAGAGAGCATTGTAAAGTAGCGAGTAAAACGTTTTCTAACGATAGAAGTGCGAAGGTTATATTAGGTTGAGTTATGTTAGTTTAAGCTATGTAGCGTCGTGAGACCACCAAAAAGGACGTCATCTAACGAAATAGTGTTGTTTTATTGCATGTACGAAACTGCAATGGGTGAAATGTTGTGAAAGTACACAAAACGGCATGAACAAGCCAGATACTGCGTGTTGTACCGTTACAAGTGCGAAACTGCTATAATGTGATATTCTCGTCGAAGCGCATGCAAGCATCGTGAAACCTTAAAGAACGATGTCGTTTAGCGAGATACAGCGTTCTGTACTGCAATAAGTTGGTGAAAACTGTGAGGTTATGCAAATATCGTATTTGTGAACGAAACAGTGTAATAGAGCGTTTTTCAATACAAGTGCGAAAGTTAGGTTAGGTTAAGATATGAACCGTCGTAAAACCGCATTAAACAATGTCACTTAGTGAGATGCAGTGTTTTTCACCATTACAAGTCGGGAACTGCGATGTCTAATGTGAAAGCGCTTGCAAACGTCGTTAGGATAGGTTAGGTTAGGTTAGGTTAGGTTAGGTTTGGTTAGGTTAGGTTAGCTTAGGTTAGGTTATGTTAGGTAAGGTTTGGTTAGGTTAGGTTAGTTTGGGTTAGGTAAGGTTAGGTTAGGTTAAGATATGAACCGCGCTAAAACCGCAATAAACAATGTCACTTAGTGAGACGCTGTGTTTTTCACCATTACAAGTCGGGAACTGCGATATCTAATGTGAAAGCGCATGAAACCGTCGTAATCTTGTAGAAAACATTGTAAAGTAGCGAATAAAACGTTTTCTAACGATAGAAGTGCGAAGGTTAGGCTAGTTTGAGCTACGTAGCGTCGTGAAAGCACCAAAAACGATGTCATCTAACGAGATAGTGTTGTTTTATTGCGAGTATGAAACTGCGATAGGTGAAATATTGTGAAAGCACACAAAATGGCATGAACTAGCCAGATACTGCGTCTTGTGCCGTTACAAGTGCGAAACTGCTTTATTGTGATATTCTCGTTAGAGCGCATGCAAGTATCGTGAAACCTTAAAGAACGATGTCATTTAGCGAGATACAGCGTTCTGTACTGTAATAAGTTGGTGAGAAACTGTGAGGTCAAGCAAATATCGTAATTGTGAACGAAACAGTGTAATTGAGCGTATTTAGATACAAGTGCGAATGTTAGGTTAGGTTGAGATATCAACCGTCGTAAAACCGCATTAAACAATGTCACTTAATGAGATGTAGTGTTTTTCAACATTACATGTCGGGAACTACGATATCTAATGTGAAAGCGCATGAAACCGTCGTAATCTTGTAGAAAACATTGTAAAGTAGCGAATAAAACGTTTTCTAACGATAGAAGTGCGAAGGTTAGGTTAGGTTAGGTTAGTTTAAGCTAGGTAGCGTCGTGAAACTACCAAAAATGACGTCATCTAACGAGATAGTGTTGTTTTATTGCGAGTATTAAACTGCGATAGGTGAAATGTTGTGAAAGCACACAAAACGGCATGAACAAGCCAAATACTGCGTGTTCTACCGTCACAAGTGCGAAACTGCTATATTGTGATATTCTCGTTAAAGCGCATGCAAGCATCGTGAAACCTTAAAGAACAATGTCATTTAGCGAAATACAGCGTTCTGTACTGCAATAAGTTGGTGAAAAACTGTGAGGTTATGCAAATATCGTAATTGTGAACGAAACAGTGTAATGGAGCGTTTTTAGATACAAGTGCGAATGTTAGGTTAGGTTAAGATATGAACCGTCGTAAAACCGCATTAAACAATGTCACTTAGTGAGATGCAGTGTTTCTCACCATTACAAGTCGGGAACTGCTATATCTAATGTGAAAGCGCTTACAACCGTCGTTAGGTTAGGTTAGGTTAGGTTAGGTTAGGTTAGATTAGGTTAGGTTGGGTTGAGTTGGGCTAGGTTAGGTTAGGTTAGGTTAGGTTGGGTTAGGTTAGGTTAGGTTAGGCTACGTTAGGCTACGTTAGTATAGGTTAGGTTACGTTAGGTTAGGTTACGTTAGGTTAGGTTAGGTTAGGTATGGATAATTTGGTTAGGTTAGGTAAGGTTAGGTTAGGTTGGGTTGGGTTTTGTTGGGTTGGGTTGGGTTGGGTTAGGTTGGGTTAGGTTAGGTTAGGTTACGTTAGGTTAGGTTAGGTTAGGTTACGTTAGGTTATGTTAGGTTAGGTTAGGTTAGGTTACGTTAGGTCAGGTAAGGACAGGTTACGTTAGAATAGGTTAGGTTAGGTTAGGTTACGTTAGGTTAGGTTAGGTTAGGTTAGGTTAGGTTTGGTTAGGTTAGGTTAGGTTAGCTTAGGTTAGGTTAGGTTGGGTTGGGTTGGGTTAGGTTGGGTTAGGTTAGGTTAGGTTAGGTTAGGTTAGTTTAGGTTAGGTTAAGTTAGGTTGAGTTGGGTTGGGTTAGGTTAGGTTAGGTTAGGTTAGGTAAGGTTAGGTTAGGTTAGGTTAGGTTGACTACGTTAGGTTAAGGTATGAACCGTCGTAAAACCGCATTAATCAATGTCACTTAGTGAGATGCAGTGTTTTTCACCTTTACAAGTTGGGAACTGCGATATCTAATGTGAAAGCGCTTGAAACCGTCGTAATGTTGTAAAAAGCAATGTAAAGTAGCGAGTAAAACGTTTTCTAACGATAGAAGTGCGAAGGTTATGTTAGGTTGAGCTACGTAGCGTCGTGAAACCACCAAAAACGATGCCATCTAACGAGATAGTGTTCTTTTATTGCGAGTACGAAACTGCGATAGGTGAAATATTGTGAAAGCACACAAAATGGCATGAACTAGCCAGATACTGCGTCTTGTGCCGTTACAAGTGCGAAACTGCTTTATTGTGATATTCTCGTTAAAGCGCATGCAAGTATCGTGAAACCTTAAAGAACGATGTCATTTAGCGAGATACAGCGTTCTGTACTGTAATAAGTTGGTGAGAAACTGTGAGGTCAAGCAAATATCGTAATTGTGAACGAAACAGTGTAATTGAGCATCTTTAGATACAAGTGCGAATGTTAGGTTAGGTTGACATATCAACCGTCGTAAAACCGCGTTAAACAATGTCACTTAGTGAGATGCAGTGTTTTTCACCATTACAAGTCGGGAACTACGATATCTAATGTGAAAGCGCATGAAACCGTCGTAATCTTGTGGAAAAGATTGTAAAGTTGCGAGTAAAACGTTTTCTAACGATAGCAGTGCGAAGGTTAGGTTAGGTTAGGTTAGTTTAAGCTAGGTAGCGTCGTGAAACTACCAAAAACGACGTCATCTAACGAGATAGTGTTGTTTTATTGCGAGTATTATACTGCGATAGGTGAAATGTTGTGAAAGCACACAAAACGGCATGAACAAGCCAAATACTGCGTGTTCTACCGTTACAAGTGCGAAACTGCTATATTGTGATATTCTCGTTAAAGCGCATGCAAGCATCGTGAAACCTTAAAGTACAAAGTCATTTAGCGAGATACAGCGTTCTGTACTGCAATAAGTTGGTGAAAAACTGTGAGGTTATGCAAATATCGTAATTGTGAACAAAACAGTGTAATAGAGCGTTTTTAGATACAAGTGCGAATGTTAGGTTAGGTTAAGATATGAACCGTCGTAAAACCACATTAAACAATGTCACTTAGTGAGATGCAGTGTTTTTCACCATTACAAGTCGGGAACTGCGATATCTAATGTGAAAGCTCTTGCAACCGTCGTTAGGTTAGGTTAGGTTAGGTTAGGTTAGGTTTGGTTAGGTTAGGTTAGGTTAGGTTAGATTAGGTTAGGTTGGGTTGAGTTGGGTTAGGTTAGGTTAGGTTAGGTTAGGTTAGGTTGGGTTAGGTTAGTTTAGGTTAGGTTAGGTTAGGTTGGGTTGGGTTGGGTTAGGTTAGGTTAGGTTAGGTTGGGTTGGGTTGGGTTGGGTTAGGTTAGGTTAGGTTAGGTTAGGTAAGGTTAGGTTAGGTTAGGTTAGGTTACGTTAGGTTAAGGTATGAACCGTCGTAAAACCGCATTAAACAATGTCACTTAGTGAGATGTAGTGTTTTTCAACATTACAAGTCGGGAACTACGATATCTAATGTGAAAGCGCATGAAACCGTCGTAATCTTGTAGAAAACATTGTAAAGTTGCGAGTAAAACGTTTTCTAACGATAGAAGTGCGAAGGTTAGGTTAGGTTAGGTTAGTTTAAGCTAGGTAGCGTCGCGAAACTACCAAAAACGACGTCATCTAACGATATAGTGTTGTTTTATTGCGAGTATTAAACTGCGATAGGTGAAATGTTGTGAAAGCACACAAAACGGCATGAACAAGCCAAATACTGCGTGTTCTACCGTTACAAGTGCGAAACTGCTATATTGTGATATTCTCGTTAAAGCGCATGCAAGCATCGTGAAACCTTAAAGAATGATGTCATCTAGTGAGAGACAGCGTTCTGTACTGTAATAAGTTGGTGAAAAACTGTGAGGTCATGCAAATATCATAATTGTGAACGAAACAGTGTAATAGAGCGTTTTGAGATACAAGTGCAAATGTTAGGTTAGGGTAAGATATGAACCGTCGTAAAACCACAATAAACAATCTCACTTAGTGAGAAGCAGTGTTTTTCACCATTACAAGTCGGGAACTACGATATCTAATGTGAAAGCGCATGAAACCGTCGTAATCTTGTAGAAAACATTGTAAAGTTGCGAGTAAAACGTTTTCTAACGATAGAAGTGCGAAGGTTAGGTTAGGTTAGGTTAGTTTAAGCTAGGTAGCGTCGTGAAACTACCAAAAACGACGTCATCTAACGAGATAGTGTTGTTTTATTGCGAGTATTAAACTGCGATAGGTGAAATGTTGTGAAAGCACACAAAACGGCATGAACAAGCCAAATACTGCGTGTTCTACCGTTACAAGTGCGAAACTGCTATATTGTGATATTCTCGTTAAAGCGCATGCAAGCATCGTGAAACCTTAAAGAACAATGTCATTTAGCGAGATACTGCGTTCTGTACTGCAATAAGTTGGTGAAAAACTGTGAGGTTATGCAAATATCGTCATTGTGAACAAAACAGTGTAATAGAGCGTTTTTAGATACAAGTGCGAATGTTAGGTTAGGTTAAGATATGAACCGTCATAAAACCGCATGAAACAATGTCAATTAGTGAGATGCAGTGTTTTTCACCATTAAAAGTGGGGATCTGCGATATCTAATGTGAAAGCGCTTGCAACCGTCGTTAGGTTAGGTTAGGTTAGGTTAGGTTAGGTTAGGTTTGGTTAGGTTAGGTTAGGTTAGGTTAGGTTAGATTAGGTTAGGTTGGGTTGAGTTGGGTTAGGTTAGGTTAGGTTAGGTTAGGTTGGGTTAGGTTAGGTTAGGTTAGGTTAGGTTACGTTAGGTTAGGTTAGGTTAGGTTACGTTAGGTTAGGTTAGGTTAGGTTACGTTAGGTTAGGTTAGGTTAGGTGAGGATAATTTGGTTAGGTTAGGTAAGGTTAGGTTAGGTTAGGTTAGGTTAGGTTGGGTTGGGTGTTGTTGGGTTGGGTTGGGTTGGGTTAGGTTGGGTTAGGTTAGGTTAGGTTACGTTAGGTTAGGTTAGGTTAGGTTACGTTAGGTTAGGTTAGGTCAGGTAAGGTTAGGTTTGGTTAGGTTAGGTTAGGTTAGGTTGGGTTGGGTTGGGTTAGGTTAGGTTAGGTTAGGTTAGGTAAGGTTAGGTTAGGTTAGGTTAGGTTAGGTTAGGTTAAGGTATGAACCGTCGTAAAACCGCATTAAGCAATGTCACTTAGTGAGATGCAGTGTTTTTCACCTTTACAAGTTGGGAACTGTGATATCTAATGTGAAAGCGCTTGAAACCGTCGTAATGTTGTAGAAAGCAATGTAAAGTAGCGAGTAAAACGTTTTCTAACGATAGAAGTGCGAAGGTTATGTTAGGTTGAGTTATGTTAGTTTAAGCTAGGTAGCGTCGTGAAACAACCAAAAACAACGTCATCTAACGAGATAGTGTTGTTTTATTGCGAGTACGAAACTGCGATAGGTGAAATGTTGTGAAAGCACACAAAACGGCATGAACAAGCCAAATACTGCGTGTTCTACCGTTACAAGTGCGAAACTGCTATATTGTGATATTCTCGTTAAAGCGCATGCAAGCATCGTGAAACCTAAAGAACAATGTCATTTAGCGAGATACAGCGTTCTGTACTGCAATAAGTTGGTGAAAAACTGTGAGGTTATGCAAATATCGTAATTGTGAACAAAACAGTGTAATAGAGCGTTTTTAGATACAAATGCGAATGTTAGGTTAGGTTAAGATATGAACCGTCGTATAACCGCATTAAACAATGTCACTTAGTGAGATGCAGTGTTTTTCACCATTACAAGTCGGGAACTGCGATATCTAATGTGAAAGCGCTTGCTAACGTCGTTAGGATAGGTTAGGTTAGGTTAGGTTAGGTTAGGTTAGGTTAGGTTAGGTTAGGTTAGGTTTGGTTAGGTTAGGTTAGGTTAGGTTAGGTTATGTTAGGTAAGGTTTGGTTAGGTTAGGTTAGTTTGGGTTAGGTAAGGTTAGGTTAGGTTAAATTTGGTTAGGTTAGGTTAGGTTAGGTTAAGATATGAACCGCGCTAAAACCGCAATAAACAATGTCACTTAGTGAGATGCTGTGTTTTTCACCATTACAAGTCGGGAACTGCGATATCTAATGTGAAAGCGCATGAAAGCGTCGTAATCTTGTAGAAAACATTGTAAAGTAGCGAATAAAACGTTTTCTAACGATAGACGTACGAAGGTTAGGTTAGTTTGAGCTACGTAGCGTCGTGAAAGCACCAAAAACGATGTCATCTAACGAGATAGTGTTGTTTTATTGCGAGTATGAAACTGCGATAGGTGAAATATTGTGAAAGCACACAAAATGGCATGAACTAGCCAGATACTGCGTCTTGTGCCGTTACAAGTGCGAAACTGCTTTATTGTGATATTCTCGTTAGAGCGCATGCAAGTATCGTGAAACCTTAAAGAACGATGTCATTTAGCGAGATACACCGTTCTGTACTGTAATAAGTTGGTGAGAAACTGTAGGTCAAGCAAATATCGTAATTGTGAACGAAACAGTGTAATTGAGCGTATTTAGATACAAGTGCGAATGTTAGGTTAGGTTGAGATATCAACCGTCGTAAAACCGCATTAAACAATGTCACTTAATGAGATGTAGTGTTTTTCAACATTACAAGTCGGGAACTACGATATCTAATGTGAAAGCGCATGAAACCGTCGTAATCTTGTAGAAAACATTGTAAAGTTGCGAGTAAAACGTTTTCTAACGATAGAAGTGCGAAGGTTAGGTTAGGTTAGGTTAGTTTAAGCTAGGTAGCGTCGTGAAACTACCAAAAACGACGTCATCTAACGAGATAGTGTTGTTTTATTGCGAGTATTAAACTGCGATAGGTGAAATGTTGTGAAAGCACACAAAACGGCATGAACAAGCCAAATACTGCGTGTTCTACCGTCACAAGTGCGAAACTGCTATATTGTGATATTCTCGTTAAAGCGCATGCAAGCATCGTGAAACCTTAAAGAACAATGTCATTTAGCGAAATACAGCGTTCTGTACTGCAATAAGTTGGTGAAAAACTGTGAGGTTATGCAAATATCGTAATTGTGAACGAAACAGTGTAATGGAGCGTTTTTAGATACAAGTGCGAATGTTAGGTTAGGTTAAGATATGAACCGTCGTAAAACCGCATTAAACAATGTCACTTAGTGAGATGCAGTGTTTTTCACCATTACAAGTCGGGAACTGCGATATCTAATGTGAAAGCGCTTGCAAACGTCGTTAGGTTAGGTTAGGTTAGGTTAGGTTACGTTAGGTTAAGTTTGGTTAGGTTAGGTTAGGTTAGGTTATGTTAGGTAAGGTTTGGTTAGGTTAGGTTAGGTTAGGTTAGGTTGGGTTAGGTTAGGTTAGGTTAGGTTAAGATATGAACCGCGCTAAAACCGCATTGAACATTGTCACTTAGTGAGATGCTGTGTTTTTCACCATTACAAGTCGGGAACTGCGATATCTAATGTGAAAGCGCATGAAACCGTCGTAATCTTGTAGAAAACATTGTAAAGTAGCGAATAAAACGTTTTCTAACAATAGAAGTGCGAAGGTTAGGTTAGTTTGAGCTACGTAGCGTCGTGAAACCACCAAAAACGATGCCATCTAACGAGATAGTGTTGTTTTATTGCGAGTATTAAACTGCGATAGGTGAAATGTTGTGAAAGCACACAAAACGGCATGAACAAGCCAAATACTGCGTGTTCTACCGTTACAAGTGCGAAACTGCTATATTGTGATATTCTCGTTAAAGCGCATGCAAGCATCGTGAAACCTAAAGAACAATGTCATTTAGCGAGATACAGCGTTCTGTACTGCAATAAGTTGGTGAAAAACTGTGAGGTTATGCAAATATCGTAATTGTGAACAAAACAGTGTAATAGAGCGTTTTTAGATACAAATGCGAATGTTAGGTTAGGTTAAGATATGAACCGTCGTATAACCGCATTAAACAATGTCACTTAGTGAGATGCAGTGTTTTTCACCATTACAAGTCGCGAACTGCGATATCTAATGTGAAAGCGCTTTCAAACGTCGTTAGGTTAGGTTACGTTCGGTTAGGTTAGGTTAGGTTACGTTAGGTTAGGTTAGGTTAGGTTTGGTTAGGTTAGGTTAGGTTACGTTAGATTAGGTTAGGTTGGGTTGAGTTGGGTTAGGTTAGGTTAGGTTAGGTTGGGTTAGGTTAGGTTAGGTTAGGTTGGGTTGGGTCGGGTTAGGTTAGGTTAGGTTAGGTTACGTTAGGTTAAGGTATGAACCGTCGGAAAACCGCATTAAACAATGTCACTTAGTGAGATGTAGTGTTTTTCAGCATTACAAGTCGGGAACTACGATATCTAATGTGAAAGCGCATGAAACCGTCGTAATCTTGTAGAAAACATTGTAAAGTTGCGAGTAAAACGTTTTCTAACGATAGAAGTGCGAAGGTTAGGTTAGGTTAGATTAGTTTAAGCTAGGTAGCGTCGTGAAACTACCAAAAACGAAGTCATCTAACGAGATAGTGTTGTTTTATTGCGAGTATTAAACTGCGATAGGTGAAATGTTGTGAAAGCACACAAAACGGCATGAACTAGCCAGATACTGCGTCATGTGTCGTTACAAGTGCGAAACTGCTTTATTGTGATATTCTCGTTAAAGCGCATGCAAGTATCGTGAAACCTTAAAGAACGATGTCATTTAGCGAGATACAGCGTTCTGTACTGTAATAAGTTGGTGAGAAACTGTGAGGTCAAGCAAATATTGTAATTGTGAACGAAACAGTGTAATTGAGCGTCTTTAGATACAAGTGCGAATGTTAGGTTAGGTTGACATATCAACCGTCGTAAAACCGCATTAAACAATGTCACTTAGTGAGATGTAGTGTTTTTCAACATTACAAGTCGGGAACTACGATATCTAATGTGAAAGCGCATGAAACCGTCGTAATCTTGTAGAAAACATTGTAAAGTTGCGAGTAAAACGTTTTCTAACGATAGAAGTGTGAAGGTTAGGTTAGGTTAGGTTAGTTTAAGCTAGGTAGCGTCGTGAAACTACCAAAAACGACGTCATCTAACGAGATAGTGTTGTTTTATTGCGAGTATTAAACTGCGATAGGTGAAATGTTGTGAAAGCACACAAAACGGCATGAACAAGCCAAATACTGCGTGTTCTACCGTTACAAGTGCGAAACTGCTATATTGTGATATTCTCGTTAAAGCGCATGCAAGCATCGTGAAACCTTAAAGAACAATGTCATTTAGCGAGATACAGCATTCTGTACTGCAATAAGTTGGTGAAAAACTGTGAGGTTATGCAAATATCGTAATTGTGAACAAAACAGTGTAATAGAGCGTTTTTAGATACAAGTGCGAATGTTAGGTTAGGTTAAGATATGAACCGTCGTAAAACCGCATTAAACAATGTCAATTAGTGAGATGCAGTGTTTTTCACCATTAAAAGTGGGGAACTGCGATATCTAATGTGAAAGCGATTGCAACCGTCGTTAGGTTAGGTTAGGTTAGGTTAGGTTTGGTTAGGTTAGGTTAGGTTAGGTTAGGTTAGATTAGGTTAGGTTGGGTTGAGTTGGGTTAGGTTAGGTTAGGTTAGGTTGGGTTAGGTTAGGTTAGGTTAGGTTAGGTTACGTTAAGTTAGGTTAGGTTAGGTTACGTTAGGTTAGGTAAGGATAATTTGGTTAGGTTAGGTAAGGTTAGGTTAGGTTAGGTTAGGTTGGGTTGGGTGTTGTTGGGTTGGGTTGGGTTGGGTTAGGTTGGGTTAGGTTAGGTTAGGTTAGGTTGGGTTAGGTTAGTTTAGGTTAGGTTAGGTTAGGTTAGGTTAGGTTGGGTTGGGTTGGGTTAGGTTAGGTTAGGTTAGGTAAGGTTAGGTTAGGTTAGGTTACGTTAGGTTAAGGTATGAACCGTCGTAAAACCGCATTAAACAATGTCACTTAGTGAGATGCAGTGTTTTTCACCTTTACAAGTTGGGAACGGTGATATCTAATGTGAAAGCGCTTGAAACCGTCGTAATGTTGTAGAAAGCAATGTAAAGTAGCGAGTAAAACGTTTTCTAACGATAGAAGTGCGCAGGTTATGTTAGGTTGAGTTATGTTAGTTTAAGCTAGGTAGCGTCGTGAAACTACCAAAAACAACGTCATCTAACGAGATAGTGTTGTTTTATTGCGAATACGAAACTGCAATAGGTGAAATGTTGTGAAAGTACACAAAACGGCATGAACAAGCCAGATACTGCGTGTTGTACCGTTACAAGTGCGAAACTGCTATAATGTGATATTCTCGTTGAAGCGCATGCAAGCATCGTGAAACCTTAAAGAACGATGTCGTTTAGCGAGATACAGCGTTCTGTACTGCAATAAGTTGGTGAAAAACTGTGAGGTTATGCAAATATCGTAATTGTGAACGAAACAGTGTAATAGAGCGTTTTTCAATACAAGTGCGAAAGTTAGGTTAGGTTCAGATATGAACCGTCGTAAAACCGCATTAAACAATGTCACTTAGTGAGATGCAGTGTTTTTCACCATTACAAGTCGGGAACTGCGATATCTAATGTGAAAGCGCTTGCTAACGTCGTTAGGATAGGTTAGGTTAGGTTAGGTTAGGTTAGGTTAGGTTTGGTTAGGTTAGGTTAGGTTAGGTTAGGTTAGGTTATGTTAGGTAAGGTTTGGTTAGGTTAGGTTAGTTTGGGTTAGGTAAGGTTAGCTTAGGTTAAATTTGGTTAGGTTAGGTTAGGTTAGGTTAAGATATGAACCGCGCTAAAACCGCAATAAACAATGTCACTTAGTGAGATGCTGTGTTTTTCACCATTACAAGTCGGGAACTGCGATATCTAATGTGAAAGCGCATGAAAGCGTCGTAATCTTGTAGAAAACATTGTAAAGTAGCGAATAAAACGTTTTCTAACGATAGAAGTGCGAAGGTTAGGTTAGTTTGAGCTACGTAGCGTCGTGAAAGCACCAAAAACGATGTCATCTAACGAGATAGTGTTGTTTTATTGCGAGTATGAAACTGCGATAGGTGAAATATTGTGAAAGCACACAAAATGGCATGAACTAGCCAGATACTGCGTCTTGTGCCATTACAAGTGCGAAACTGCTTTATTGTGATATTCTCGTTAGAGCGCATGCAAGTATCGTGAAACCTTAAAGAACGATGTCATTTAGCGAGATACAGCGTTCTGTACTGTAATAAGTTGGTGAGAAACTGTGAGGTCAAGCAAATATCGTAATTGTGAACGAAACAGTGTAATTGAGCGTATTTAGATACAAGTGCGAATGTTAGGTTAGGTTAAGATATGAACCGTCGTAAAACCGCATTAAACAATGTCACTTAGTGAGATGCAGTGTTTTTCACCATTACAAGTCGGGAACTGCGATATCTAATGTGAAAGCGCTTGCAAACGTCGTTAGGTTAGGTTAGGTTAGGTTAGGTTAGGTTACGTTAGGTTAGGTTTGGTTAGGTTAGGTTAGGTTAGGTCATGTTAGGTAAGGTTTGGTTAGGTTAGGTTGGGTTAGGTAAGGTTAGGTTAGGTTGGGTTAGGTTAGGTTAGGTTAGGTTAAGATATGAACCGCGCTAAAACCGCATTGAACATTGTCACTTAGTGAGATGCTGTGTTTTTCACCATTACAAGTCGGGAACTGCGATATCTAATGTGAAAGCGCATGAAACCGTCGTAATCTTGTAGAAAACATTGTAAAGTAGCGAATAAAACGTTTTCTAACAATAGAAGTGCGAAGGTTAGGTTAGTTTGAGCTACGTAGCGTCGTGAAACCACCAAAAACGATGCCATCTAACGAGATAGTGTTGTTTTATTGCGAGTATTAAACTGCGATAGGTGAAATGTTGTGAAAGCACACAAAACGGCATGAACAAGCCAAATACTGCGTGTTCTACCGTTACAAGTGCGAAACTGCTATATTGTGATATTCTCGTTAAAGCGCATGCAAGCATCGTGAAACCTAAAGAACAATGTCATTTACGAAGATACAGCGTTCTGTACTGCAATAAGTTGGTGAAAAACTGTGAGGTTATGCAAATATCGTAATTGTGAACAAAACAGTGTAATAGAGCGTTTTTAGATACAAATGCGAATGTTAGGTTAGGTTAAGATATGAACCGTCGTATAACCGCATTAAACAATGTCACTTAGTGAGATGCAGTGTTTTTCACCATTACAAGTCGGGAACTGCGATATCTAATGTGAAAGCGCTTTCAAACGTCGTTAGGTTAGGTTACGTTAGGTTAGGTTAGGTTAGGTTACGTTAGGTTAGGTTAGGTTAGGTTAGGTTAGGTTTGGTTAGGTTAGGTTAGGTTACGTTAGATTAGGTTAGGTTGGGTTGAGTTGGGTTAGGTTAGGTTAGGTTAGGTTAGGTTGGGTTAGGTTAGGTTAGGTTAGGTTGGGTTGGGTCGGGTTAGGTTAGGTTAGGTTAGGTTACGTTAGGTTAAGGTATGAACCGCCGGAAAACCGCATTAAACAATGTCACTTAGTGAGATGTAGTGTTTTTCAACATTACAAGTCGGGAACTACGATATCTAATGTGAAAGCGCATGAAACCGTCGTAATCTTGTAGAAAACATTGTAAAGTTGCGAGTAAAACGTTTTCTAACGATAGAAGTGCGAAGGTTAGGTTAGGTTAGGTTAGTTTAAGCTAGGTAGCGTCGTGAAACTACCAAAAACGACGTCATCTAACGAGATAGTGTTGTTTTATTGCGAGTATTAAACTGCGATAGGTGAAATGTTGTGAAAGCACACAAAACGGCATGAACAAGCCAAATACTGCGTGTTCTACCGTTACAAGTGCGAAACTGCTATATTGTGATATTCTCGTTAAAGCGCATGCAAGCATCGTGAAACCTTAAAGAACAAAGTCATTTAGCGAGATACAGCGTTCTGTACTGCAATAAGTTGGTGAAAAACTGTGAGGTTATGTAAATATCGTAATTGTGAACAAAACAGTGTAATAGAGCGTTTTTAGATACAAGGGCGAATGTTAGGTTAGGTTAAGATATGAACCGTCGTAAAACCACATTAAACAATGTCACTTAGTGAGATGCAGTGTTTTTCACCATTACAAGTCGGGAACTGCGATATCTAATGTGAAAGCGCTTGCAACCGTCGTTAGGTTAGGTTAGGTTAGGTTTGGTTAGGTTAGGTTAGGTTAGATTAGGTTAGGTTGGGTTGAGTTGGGTTAGGTTAGGTTAGGTTAGGTTAGGTTGGGTTAGGTTAGTTTAGGTTAGGTTAGGTTAGGTTAGGTTGGGTTGGGTTGGGTTAGGTTAGGTTAGGTTAAGTTAGGTTAGGTTGGGTTGGGTGTTGTTGGGTTGGGTTGGGTTGGGTTAGGTTGGGTTAGGTTAGGTTAGGTTACGTTAGGTTAGGTTAGGTTACGTTAGGTTATGTTAGGTTAGGTTAGGTTACGTTAGGTTAGGTTAGGTCAGGTAAGGTTAGGTTACGTTAGAATAGGTTAGGTTAGGTTAGGTTACGTTAGGTTAGGTTAAGTAAGGTTAGGTTAGGCTTGGTTAGGTTAGGTTAGGTTAGGTTAGGTTAGCTTAGGTTAGGTTAGGTTGGGTTGGGTTGGGTTGGGTTAGGTTGGGTTAGGTTAGGTTAGGTTAGGTTAGGTTGGGTTAGGTTAGTTTAGGTTAGGTTAGGTTAGGTTAGGTTGGGTTGGGTTGGGTTAGGTTAGGTTAGGTTAGGTTAGGTAAGGTTAGGTTAGGTTAGGTTAGGTTACGTTAGGTTAAGGTATGAACCGTCGTAAAACCGCATTAAACAATGTCACTTAGTGAGATGCAGTGTTTTTCACCTTTACAAGTTGGGAACTGTGATATCTAATGTGAAAGCGCTTGAAACCGTCGTAATGTTGTAGAAAGCAATGTAAAGTAGCGAGTAAAACGTTTTCTAACGATAGAAGTGCGAAGGTTATGTTAGGTTGAGTTATGTTAGTTTAAGATAGGTAGCGTCGTGAAACTACCAAAAACAACGTCATCTAACGAGATAGTGTTGTTTTATTGCGAGTACGAAACTGCGATAGGTGAAATGTTGTGAAAGCACACAAAACGGCATGAACAAGCCAAATACTGCGTGTTGTACCGTTACAAGTGCGAAACTGCTATGTTGTGATATTCTCGTTAAAGCGCATGCAAGCATCGTGAAACCTTAAAGAACGATGTCATTTAGCGAGATACAGCGTTCTGTACTGCAATAAGTTGGTGAAAAACTGTGAGGTTATGCAAATATCCTAATTGTGAACGAAACAGTGTAATAGAGCGTTTTTTAATACAAGTGCGAATGTTAGGTTAGGTTGAGATATCAACCGTCGTAAAACCGCATTAAACAATGTCACTTAGTGAGATGTAGTGTTTTTCAACAATACAAGTCGGGAACTACGATATCTAATGTGAAAGCGCATGAAACCGTCGTAATCTTGTAGAAAACATTGTAAAGTGGCGAGTAAAACGTTTTATAACGATAGAAGTGCGAAGGTTAGGTTAGGTTAGGTAGTTTAAGCTAGGTAGCGTCGTGAAACTACCAAAAACGACGTCATCTAAGGAGATAGTGTTGTTTTATTGCGAGTATTAAACTGCGATAGGTGAAATATTGTGAAAGCACACAAAACGGCATGAACAAGCTAGATACTGCGTGTTGTAGCGTTACAAGTGCGATACTGCTATAATGTGATATTCTCGTTAAAGCGCATGCAAGCATCGTGAAACCTCAAAGAACAATGTCATTTAGCGAGATACAGCGTTCTGTACTGCAATAAGTTGGTGAAAAACTGTGAGGTTATGCAAATATCGTAATTGTGAACGAAACAGTGTAATAGAGCGTTTTTAGATACAAGTGCGAATGTTAGGTTAGGTTAAGATATGAACCGTCGTAAAACCGCATTAAACAATGTCACTTAGTGAGATGCAGTATTTCTCACCATTCCAAGTCGGGAACTGCGATATCTAATGTGAAAGCGCTTGCAACCGTCGTTAGGTTAGGTTAGGTTAGGTTAGGTTAGGTTAGGTTGGGTTGAGTTGGGTTAGGTTAGGTTAGGTTACGTTACGTTAGGTTAGGTTAGGTTAGGTAAGAATAAGTTGGTTAGGTTAGGTAAGGTTAGGTTAGGTTAGGTTAGGTTGGGTTGGGTTTTGTTGGGTTGGGTTGGGTTGGGGTAGGTTGGGTTAGGTTAGGTTAGGTTACGTTAGGTTAGGTTAGGTTAGGTTACGTTAGGTTATGTTAGGTTAGGTTAGGTTACGTTAGGTTAGGTTAGGTCAGGTAAGGTTGGGTTGGGTTGGGTTAGGTTAGTTTAGGTTAGGTTAGGTTAGGTTGGGTTGGGTTAGGTTAGGTTAGGTTAGGTAAGGTTACGTTAGGTTAGGTTAGGTTAGGTTTGGTTAGGTTAGGTTAGGTTAGGTTAGGTTACGTTAGGTTAGGTTAGGTTAGGTTTGGTTAGGTTAGGTTAGGTTAGGTTATGTTAGGTAAGGTTTGGTTAGGTTAGGTTAGGTTAGGTTGGGTTAGGTTGGGTTAGGTAAGGTTAGGTTAGGTTAGGTTAAGATATGAACCGCGCTAAAACCGCATTAAACAATGTCACTCAGTGAGATGCTGTATTTTTCACCATTACAAGTCGGGAACTGCGATATCTAATGTGAAAGCGCATGAAACCGTCGTAATCTTGTAGAAAACATTGTAACGTAGCGAATAAAACGTTTTCTAACGATAGAAGTGCGAAGGTTAGGTTAGTTTGAGCTACGTAGCGTCGTGAAACCACCAAAAACGATGTTATCTAACGAGATAGTGTTGTTTTATTGCGAGTACGAAACTGCTATAGGTGAAATATTGGGAAAGCACACAAAATGGCATGAACTAGCCAGATACTGCGTCTTGTGTCGTTACAAGTGCGAAACTGCTTTATTGTGATATTCTCGTTAAAGCGCATGCAAGTATCGTGAAACCTTAAAGAACGATGTCATTTAGCGAGATACAGCGTTCTGTACTGTAATAAGTTGGTGAGAAACTGTAAGGTCAAGCAAATATTGTAATTGTGAACGAAACAGTGTAATTGAGCGTCTTTAGATACAAGTGCGAATGTTAGGTTAGGTTGACATATCAACCGTCGTAAAACCGCATTAAACAATGTCACTTAGTGAGATGTAGTGTTTTTAAACATTACAAGTCGGGAACTACGATATCTAATGTGAAAGCGCATGAAACCGTCGTAATCTTGTAGAAAACATTGTAAAGTTGCGAGTAAAACGTTTTCTAACGATAGAAGTGCGAAGGTTAGGTTAGGTTAGGTTAGTTTAGGCTAGGTAGCGTCGTGAAACTACCAAAAACGACGTCATCTAACGAGATAGTGTTGTTTTATTGCGAGTATTAAACTGCGATAGGTGAAATGTTGTGAAAGCACACAAAACGGCATGAACAAGCCAAATACTGCGTGTTCTACCGTTACAAGTGCGAAACTGCTATATTGTGTACTCGTTAAAGCGCATGCAAGCATCGTGAAACCTTAAAGAACAATGTCATTTAGCGAGATACAGCATTTGTACTGCAATAAGTTGGTGAAAAACTGTGAGGTTATGCAAATATCGTAATTGTAAACAAAACAGTGTAATAGAGCGTTTTTAGATACAAGTGCGAATGTTAGGTTAGGTTAAGATATGAACCGTCGTAAAACCGCATTAAACAATGTCAATTAGTGAGATGCAGTGTTTTTCACCATTAAAAGTGGGGAACTGCGATATCTAATGTGAAAGCGATTGCAACCGTCGTTAGGTTAGGTTAGGTTAGGTTAGGTTTGGTTAGGTTAGGTTAGGTTAGGTTAGATTAGGTTAGGTTGGGTTGAGTTGGGCTAGGTTAGGTTAGGTTAGGTTAGGTTGGGTTAGGTTAGGTTAGGTTAGGCTACGTTAGTATAGGTTAGGTTACGTTAGGTTACGTTAAGTTAGGTTACGTTAGGTTAGGTTAGGTTAGGTATGGATAATTTGGTTAGGTTAGGTAAGGTTAGGTTAGGTTAGGTTAGGTTGGGTTGGGTTTTGTTGGGTTGGGTTGGGTTGGGTTAGGTTGGGTTAGGTTAGGTTAGGTTACGTTAGGTTAGGTTAGGTTAGGTTAGGTTACGTTAGGTTATGTTAGGTTAGGTTACGTTAGGTTAGGTTAGGTCAGGTAAGGACAGGTTACGTTAGAATAGGTTAGGTTAGGTTAGGTTACGTTATGTTAGGTTAGGTTTGGTTAGGTTAGGTTAGGTTAGCTTAGGTTTGGTTAGGTTGGGTTGGGTTGGGTTAGGTTGGGTTAGGTTAGGTTAGGTTAGGTTAGGTTAGGTTAGTTTAGGTTAGGTTAGGTTAGGTTAGGTTGAGTTGGGTTAAGTTAGGTTAGGTTAGGTTAGGTTAGGTAAGGTTAGGTTAGGTTAGGTTAGGTTGACTACGTTAGGTTAAGGTATGAACCGTCGTAAAACCGCATTAATCAGTGTCACTTAGTGAGATGCAGTGTTTTTCACCTTTACAAGTTGGGAACTGCGATATCTAATGTGAAAGTGCTTGAAACCGTCGTAATGTTGTAGAAAGCAATGTAAAGTAGCGAGTAAAACGTTTTCTAACGATGAAAGTGCGAAGGTTATGTTAGGTTGAGCTACGTAGCGTCGTGAAACCACCAAAAACGATGCCATCTAACGAGATAGTGTTGTTTTATTGCGAGTACGAAACTGCGATAGGTGAAATATTGTGAAAGCACACAAAATGGCATGAACTAGCCAGATACTGCGTCTTGTGCCGTTACAAGTGCGAAACTGCTATGTTGTGATATTCTCGTTAAAGCGCATGCAAGCATCGTGAAACCTTAAAGAACGATGTCATTTAGCGAGATACAGCGTTCTGTACTGCAATAAGTTGGTGAAAAACTGTGAGGTTATGCAAATATCCTAATTGTGAACGAAACAGTGTAATAGAGCGTTTTCAATACAAGTGCGAATGTTAGGTTAGGTTGAGATATCAACCGTCGTAAAACCGCATTAAACAATGTCACTTAGTGAGATGTAGTGTTTTTCAACAATACAAGTCGGGAACTACGATATCTAATGTGAAAGCGCATGAAACCGTCGTAATCTTGTAGAAAACATTGTAAAGTGGCGAGTAAAACGTTTTATAACGATAGAAGTGCGAAGGTTAGGTTAGGTTAGGTTAGTTTAAGCTAGGTAGCGTCGTGAAACTACCAAAAACGACGTCATCTAAGGAGATAGTGTTGTTTTATTGCGAGTATTAAACTGCGATAGGTGAAATATTGTGAAAGCACACAAAACGGCATGAACAAGCTAGATACTGCGTGTTGTAGCGTTACAAGTGCGATACTGCTATAATGTGATATTCTCGTTAAAGCGCATGCAAGCATCGTGAAACCTCAAAGAACAATGTCATTTAGCGAGATACAGCGTTCTGTACTGCAATAAGTTGGTGAAAAACTGTGAGGTTATGCAAATATCGTAATTGTGAACGAAACAGTGTAATAGAGCGTTTTTAGATACAAGTGCGAATGTTAGGTTAGGTTAAGATATGAACCGTCGTAAAACCGCATTAAACAATGTCACTTAGTGAGATGCAGTGTTTCTCACCATTACAAGTCGGGAACTGCGATATCTAATGTGAAAGCGCTTGCAACCGTCGTTAGGTTAGGTTAGGTTAGGTTAGGTTGGGTTGAGTTGGGTTAGGTTAGGTTAGGTTAGGTTACGTTACGTTAGGTTAGGTTAGGTTAGGTAAGAATAATTTGGTTA
The DNA here is from genome assembly GCF_043290135.1 of Rhipicephalus microplus. Classification (NCBI taxonomy): domain Eukaryota; kingdom Metazoa; phylum Arthropoda; class Arachnida; order Ixodida; family Ixodidae; genus Rhipicephalus; species Rhipicephalus microplus. The sequence continues at coordinate 56,002,254 of NW_027464585.1, read as the reverse complement.
GGTTAGGTAAGGTTAGGTTAGGTTAGGTTAGGTTAGGTTGGGTTGGGTTTTGTTGGGTTGGGTTGGGTTGGGGTAGGTTGGGTTAGGTTAGGTTAGGTTACGTTAGGTTAGGTTAGGTTAGGTTACGTTAGGTTATGTTAGGTTAGGTTAGGTTACGTTAGGTTAGGTTAGGTCAGGTAAGGTTGGGTTGGGTTGGGTTAGGTTAGTTTAGGTTAGGTTAGGTTAGGTTGGGTTGGGTTAGGTTAGGTTAGGTTAGGTAAGGTTACGTTAGGTTAGGTTAGGTTAGGTTTGGTTTGGTTAGGTTAGGTTAGGTTAGGTTAGGTTACGTTAGGTTAGGTTAGGTTAGGTTTGGTTAGGTTATGTTAGGTTAGGTTATGTTAGGTAAGGTTTGGTTAGGTTAGGTTAGGTTAGGTTGGGTTAGGTTGGGTTAGGTAAGGTTAGGTTAGGTTAGGTTAAGATATGAACCGCGCTAAAACCGCATTAAACAATGTCACTCAGTGAGATGCTGTATTTTTCACCATTACAAGTCGGGAACTGCGATATCTAATGTGAAAGCGCATGAAACCGTCGTAATCTTGTAGAAAACATTGTAAAGTAGCGAATAAAACGTTTTCTAACGATAGAAGTGCGAAGGTTAGGTTAGTTTGAGCTACGTAGCGTCGTGAAACCACCAAAAACGATGTTATCTAACGAGATAGTGTTGTTTTATTGCGAGTACGAAACTGCTATAGGTGAAATATTGGGAAAGCACACAAAATGGCATGAACTAGCCAGATACTGCGTCTTGTGTCGTTACAAGTGCGAAACTGCTTTATTGTGATATTCTCGTTAAAGCGCATGCAAGTATCGTGAAACCTTAAAGAACGATGTCATTTAGCGAGATACAGCGTTCTGTACTGTAATAAGTTGGTGAGAAACTGTGAGGTCAAGCAAATATTGTAATTGTGAACGAAACAGTGTAATTGAGCGTCTTTAGATACAAGTGCGAATGTTAGGTTAGGTTGACATATCAACCGTCGTAAAACCGCATTAAACAATGTCACTTAGTGAGATGTAGTGTTTTTAAACATTACAAGTCGGGAACTACGATATCTAATGTGAAAGCGCATGAAACCGTCGTAATCTTGTAGAAAACATTGTAAAGTTGCGAGTAAAACGTTTTCTAACGATAGAAGTGCGAAGGTTAGGTTAGGTTAGGTTAGTTTAGGCTAGGTAGCGTCGTGAAACTACCAAAAACGACGTCATCTAACGAGATAGTGTTGTTTTATTGCGAGTATTAAACTGCGATAGGTGAAATGTTGTGAAAGCACACAAAACGGCATGAACAAGCCAAATACTGCGTGTTCTACCGTTACAAGTGCGAAACTGCTATATTGTGTACTCGTTAAAGCGCATGCAAGCATCGTGAAACCTTAAAGAACAATGTCATTTAGCGAGATACAGCATTTGTACTGCAATAAGTTGGTGAAAAACTGTGAGGTTATGCAAATATCGTAATTGTGAACAAAACAGTGTAATAGAGCGTTTTTAGATACAAGTGCGAATGTTAGGTTAGGTTAAGATATGAACCGTCGTAAAACCGCATTAAACAATGTCAATTAGTGAGATGCAGTGTTTTTCACCATTAAAAGTGGGGAACTGCGATATCTAATGTGAAAGCGATTGCAACCGTCGTTAGGTTAGGTTAGGTTAGGTTAGGTTTGGTTAGGTTAGGTTAGGTTAGGTTAGATTAGGTTAGGTTGGGTTGAGTTGGGCTAGGTTAGGTTAGGTTAGGTTAGGTTGGGTTAGGTTAGGTTAGGTTAGGCTACGTTAGTATAGGTTAGGTTACGTTAGGTTACGTTAGGTTAGGTTACGTTAGGTTAGGTTAGGTTAGGTATGGATAATTTGGTTAGGTTAGGTAAGGTTAGGTTAGGTTAGGTTAGGTTGGGTTGGGTTTTGTTGGGTTGGGTTGGGTTGGGTTAGGTTGGGTTAGGTTAGGTTAGGTTACGTTAGGTTAGGTTAGGTTAGGTTAGGTTACGTTAGGTTATGTTAGGTTAGGTTAGGTTACGTTAGGTTAGGTTAGGTCAGGTAAGGACAGGTTACGTTAGAATAGGTTAGGTTAGGTTAGGTTACGTTATGTTAGGTTAGGTTAGGTTAGGTTAGGTTTGGTTAGGTTAGGTTAGGTTAGCTTAGGTTTGGTTAGGTTGGGTTGGGTTGGGTTAGGTTGGGTTAGGTTAGGTTAGGTTAGGTTAGTTTAGGTTAGGTTAGGTTAGGTTAGGTTGAGTTGGGTTAAGTTAGGTTAGGTTAGGTTAGGTTAGGTAAGGTTAGGTTAGGTTAGGTTAGGTTGACTACGTTAGGTTAAGGTATGAACCGTCGTAAAACCGCATTAATCAATGTCACTTAGTGAGATGCAGTGTTTTTCACCTTTACAAGTTGGGAACTGCGATATCTAATGTGAAAGCGCTTGAAACCGTCGTAATGTTGTAGAAAGCAATGTAAAGTAGCGAGTAAAACGTTTTCTAACGATGAAAGTGCGAAGGTTATGTTAGGTTGAGCTACGTAGCGTCGTGAAACCACCAAAAACGATGCCATCTAACGAGATAGTGTTGTTTTATTGCGAGTACGAAACTGCGATAGGTGAAATATTGTGAAAGCACACAAAATGGCATGAACTAGCCAGATACTGCGTCTTGTGCCGTTACAAGTGCGAAACTGCTTTATTGTGATATTCTCGTTAAAGCGCATGCAAGTATCGTGAAACCTTAAAGAACGATGTCATTTAGCGAGATACAGCGTTCTGTACTGTAATAAGTTGGTGAGAAACTGTGAGGTCAAGCAAATATCGTAATTGTGAACGAAACAGTGTAATTGAGCATCTTTAGATACAAGTGCGAATGTTAGGTTAGGTTGACATATGAACCGTCGTAAAACCGCATTAAACAATGTCACTTAGTGAGATGTAGTGTTTTTCAACATTACAAGTCGGGAACTACGATATCTAATGTGAAAGCGCATGAAACCGTCGTAATCTTGTAGAAAACATTGTAAAGTTGCGAGTAAAACGTTTTCTAACGATAGAAGTGCGAAGGTTAGGTTAGGTTAGGTTAGTTTAAGCTAGGTAGCGTCGTGAAACTACCAAAAACGACGTCATCTAACGAGATAGTGTTGTTTTATTGCGAGTGTTAAACTGCGATAGGTGAAATGTTGTGAAAGCACACAAAACGGCATGAACAAGCCAAATACTGCGTGTTCTACCGTCACAAGTGCGAAACTGCTATATTGTGATATTCTCGTTAAAGCGCATGCAAGCATCGTGAAACCTTAAAGAACAATGTCATTTAGCGAAATACAGCGTTCTGTACTGCAATAAGTTGGTGAAAAACTGTGAGGTTATGCAAATATCGTAATTGTGAACGAAACAGTGTAATGGAGCGTTTTTAGATACAAGTGCGAATGTTAGGTTAGGTTAAGATATGAACCGTCGTAAAACCGCATTAAACAATGTCACTTAGTGAGATGCAGTGTTTTTCACCATTACAAGTCGGGAACTGCGATATCTAATGTGAAAGCGCTTGCAAACGTCGTTAGGTTAGGTTAGGTTAGGTTAGGTTAGGTTACGTTAGGTTAGGTTTGGTTAGGTTAGGTTAGGTTAGGTTATGTTAGGTAAGGTTTGGTTAGGTTGGGTTAGGTAAGGTGAGGTTAGGTTGGGTTAGGTTAGGTTAGGTTAGGTTAGGTTAGGTTTGGTTAGGTTAGGTTAGGTTAGGTTGGGTTAGGTAAGGTGAGGTTAGGTTGGGTTAGGTTAGGTTAGGTTGGGTTAGGTTAGGTTAGGTTAGGTTGGGTTAGGTTAGGTTAGGTTAGGTTAAGATATGAACCGCGCTAAAACCGCATTGAACATTGTCACTTAGTGAGATGCTGTGTTTTTCACCATTACAAGTCGGGAACTGCGATATCTAATGTGAAAGCGCTTTCAAACGTCGTTAGGTTAGGTTACTTTCGGTTAGGTTAGGTTAGGTTACGTTAGGTTAGGTTAGGTTAGGTTAGGTTAGGTTTGGTTAGGTTAGGTTAGATTACGTTAGATTAGGTTAGGTTGGGTTGAGTTGGGTTAGGTTAGGTTAGGTTAGGTTAGGTTGGGTTAGGTTAGGTTAGGTTAGGTTGGGTTGGGTCGGGTTAGGTTAGGTTAGGTTAGGTTACGTTAGGTTAAGGTATGAACCGTCGGAAAACCGCATTAAACAATGTCACTTAGTGAGATGTAGTGTTTTTCAACATTACAAGTCGGGAACTACGATATCTAATGTGAAAGCGCTTTCAAACGTCGTTAGGTTAGGTTACGTTAGGTTAGGTTAGGTTAGGTTACGTTAGGTTAGGTTAGGTTAGGTTAGGTTAGGTTAGGTTAGGTTAGGTTTGGTTAGGTTAGGTTAGGTTACGTTAGATTAGGTTAGGTTGGGTTGAGTTGGGTTAGGTTAGGTTAGGTTAGGTTAGGTTGGGTTAGGTTAGGTTAGGTTAGGTTGGGTTGGGTCGGGTTAGGTTAGGTTAGGTTAGGTTACGTTAGGTTAAGGTATGAACCGTCGGAAAACCGCATTAAACAATGTCACTTAGTGAGATGTAGTGTTTTTCAACAATACAAGTCGGGAACTACGATATCTAATGTGAAAGCGCATGAAACCGTCGTAATCTTGTAGAAAACATTGTAAAGTGGCGAGTAAAACGTTTTATAACGATAGAAGTGCGAAGGTTAGGTTAGGTTAGGTTAGTTTAAGCTAGGTAGCGTCGTGAAACTACCAAAAACGACGTCATCTAAGGAGATAGTGTTGTTTTATTGCGAGTATTAAACTGCGATAGGTGAAATATTGTGAAAGCACACAAAACGGCATGAACAAGCTAGATACTGCGTGTTGTAGCGTTACAAGTGCGATACTGCTATAATGTGATATTCTCGTTAAAGCGCATGCAAGCATCGTGAAACCTCAAAGAACAATGTCATTTAGCGAGATACAGCGTTCTGTACTGCAATAAGTTGGTGAAAAACTGTGAGGTTATGCAAATATCGTAATTGTGAACGAAACAGTGTAATAGAGCGTTTTTAGATACAAGTGCGAATGTTAGGTTAGGTTAAGATATGAACCGTCGTAAAACCGCATTAAACAATGTCACTTAGTGAGATGCAGTGTTTCTCACCATTACAAGTCGGGAACTGCGATATCTAATGTGAAAGCGCTTGCAACCGTCGTTAGGTTAGGTTAGGTTAGGTTAGGTTAGGTTAGGTTGGGTTGAGTTGGGTTAGGTTAGGTTAGGTTAGGTTACGTTACGTTAGGTTAGGTTAGGTTAGGTAAGAATAATTTGGTTAGGTTAGGTAAGGTTAGGTTAGGTTAGGTTAGGTTAGGTTGGGTTGGGTTTTGTTGGGTTGGGTTGGGTTGGGGTAGGTTGGGTTAGGTTAGGTTAGGTTACGTTAGGTTAGGTTAGGTTAGGTTACGTTAGGTTATGTTAGGTTAGGTTAGGTTACGTTAGGTTAGGTTAGGTCAGGTAAGGTTGGGTTGGGTTGGGTTAGGTTAGTTTAGGTTAGGTTAGGTTAGGTTGGGTTGGGTTAGGTTAGGTTAGGTTAGGTAAGGTTACGTTAGGTTAGGTTAGGTTAGGTTTGGTTTGGTTAGGTTAGGTTAGGTTAGGTTAGGTTACGTTAGGTTAGGTTAGCTTAGGTTTGGTTAGGTTATGTTAGGTTAGGTTATGTTAGGTAAGGTTTGGTTAGGTTAGGTTAGGTTAGGTTGGGTTAGGTTGGGTTAGGTAAGGTTAGGTTAGGTTAGGTTAAGATATGAACCGCGCTAAAACCGCATTAAACAATGTCACTCAGTGAGATGCTGTATTTTTCACCATTACAAGTCGGGAACTGCGATATCTAATGTGAAAGCGCATGAAACCGTCGTAATCTTGTAGAAAACATTGTAAAGTAGCGAATAAAACGTTTTCTAACGATAGAAGTGCGAAGGTTAGGTTAGTTTGAGCTACGTAGCGTCGTGAAACCACCAAAAACGATGTTATCTAACGAGATAGTGTTGTTTTATTGCGAGTACGAAACTGCTATAGGTGAAATATTGGGAAAGCACACAAAATGGCATGAACTAGCCAGATACTGCGTCTTGTGTCGTTACAAGTGCGAAACTGCTTTATTGTGATATTCTCGTTAAAGCGCATGCAAGTATCGTGAAACCTTAAAGAACGATGTCATTTAGCGAGATACAGCGTTCTGTACTGTAATAAGTTGGTGAGAAACTGTGAGGTCAAGCAAATATTGTAATTGTGAACGAAACAGTGTAATTGAGCCTCTTTAGATACAAGTGCGAATGTTAGGTTAGGTTGACATATCAACCGTCGTAAAACCGCATTAAACAATGTCACTTAGTGAGATGTAGTGTTTTTAAACATTACAAGTCGGGAACTACGATATCTAATGTGAAAGCGCATGAAACCGTCGTAATCTTGTAGAAAACATTGTAAAGTTGCGAGTGAAACGTTTTCTAACGATAGAAGTGCGAAGGTTAGGTTAGGTTAGGTTAGTTTAGGCTAGGTAGCGTCGTGAAACTACCAAAAACGACGTCATCTAACGAGATAGTGTTGTTTTATTGCGAGTATTAAACTGCGATAGGTGAAATGTTGTGAAAGCACACAAAACGGCATGAACAAGCCAAATACTGCGTGTTCTACCGTTACAAGTGCGAAACTGCTATATTGTGTACTCGTTAAAGCGCATGCAAGCATCGTGAAACCTTAAAGAACAATGTCATTTAGCGAGATACAGCATTTGTACTGCAATAAGTTGGTGAAAAACTGTGAGGTTATGCAAATATCGTAATTGTGAACAAAACAGTGTAATAGAGCGTTTTTAGATACAAGTGCGAATGTTAGGTTAGGTTAAGATATGAACCGTCGTAAAACCGCATTAAACAATGTCAATTAGTGAGCTGCAGTGTTTTTCACCATTAAAAGTGGGGAACTGCGATATCTAATGTGAAAGCGATTGCAACCGTCGTTAGGTTAGGTTAGGTTAGGTTAGGTTTGGTTAGGTTAGGTTAGGTTAGATTAGGTTAGGTTGGGTTGAGTTGGGCTAGGTTAGGTTAGGTTAGGTTAGGTTGGGTTAGGTTAGGTTAGGTTAGGCTACGTTAGTATAGGTTAGGTTACATTAGGTTACGTTAGGTTAGTTTAGGTTAGGTTAGGTTAGGTTAGGTTGAGTTGGGTTAAGTTAGGTTAGGTTAGGTTAGGTTAGGTAAGGTTAGGTTAGGTTAGGTTAGGTTGACTACGTTAGGTTAAGGTATGAACCGTCGTAAAACCGCATTAATCAATGTCACTTAGTGAGATGCAGTGTTTTTCACCTTTACAAGTTGGGAACTGCGATATCTAATGTGAAAGCGCTTGAAACCGTCGTAATGTTGTAGAAAGCAATGTAAAGTAGCGAATAAAACGTTTTCTAACGATGAAAGTGCGAAGGTTATGTTAGGTTGAGCTACGTAGCGTCGTGAAACCACCAAAAACGATGCCATCTAACGAGATAGTGTTGTTTTATTGCGAGTACGAAACTGCGATAGGTGAAATATTGTGAAAGCACACAAAATGGCATGAACTAGCCAGATACTGCGTCTTGTGCCGTTACAAGTGCGAAACTGCTTTATTGTGATATTCTCGTTAAAGCGCATGCAAGTATCGTGAAACCTTAAAGAACGATGTCATTTAGCGAGATACAGCGTTCTGTACTGTAATAAGTTGGTGAGAAACTGTGAGGTCAAGCAAATATCGTAATTGTGAACGAAACAGTGTAATTGAGCATCTTTAGATACAAGTGCGAATGTTAGGTTAGGTTGACATATGAACCGTCGTAAAACCGCATTAAACAATGTCACTTAGTGAGATGTAGTGTTTTTCAACATTACAAGTCGGGAACTACGATATCTAATGTGAAAGCGCATGAAACCGTCGTAATCTTGTAGAAAACATTGTAAAGTTGCGAGTAAAACGTTTTCTAACGATAGAAGTGCGAAGGTTAGGTTAGGTTAGGTTAGTTTAAGCTAGTTAGCGTCGTGAAACTACCAAAAACGACGTCATCTAACGAGATAGTGTTGTTTTATTGCGAGTGTTAAACTGCGATAGGTGAAATGTTGTGAAAGCACACAAAACGGCATGAACAAGCCAAATACTGCGTGTTCTACCGTCACAAGTGCGAAACTGCTATATTGTGATATTCTCGTTAAAGCGCATGCAAGCATCGTGAAACCTTAAAGAACAATGTCATTTAGCGAAATACAGCGTTCTGTACTGCAATAAGTTGGTGAAAAACTGTGAGGTTATGCAAATATCGTAATTGTGAACGAAACAGTGTAATGGAGCGTTTTTAGATACAAGTGCGAATGTTAGGTTAGGTTAAGATATGAACCGTCGTAAAACCGCATTAAACAATGTCACTTAGTGAGATGCAGTGTTTTTCACCATTACAAGTCGGGAACTGCGATATCTAATGTGAAAGCGCTTGCAAACGTCGTTAGGTTAGGTTAGGTTAGGTTAGGTTAGGTTACGTTAGGTTAGGTTTGGTTAGGTTAGGTTAGGTTAGGTTAGATTAGGTTAGGTTGGGTTGAGTTGGGTTAGGTTAGGTTAGGTTAGGTTACGTTAGGTTAGGTTAGGTTAGGTTTTGTTAGGTTAGGTTAGGTTAGGTTAGGTTATGTTAGGTAAGGTTTGGTTAGGTTAGGTTAGGTTAGGTTGGGTTAGGTTGGGTTAGGTAAGGTTAGGTTAGGTTAGGTTAAGATATGAACCGCGCTAAATCCGCATTAAACAATGTCACTCAGTGAGATGCTGTGTTTTTCACCATTACAAGTCGGGAACTGCGATATCTAATGTGAAAGCGCATGAAACCGTCGTAATCTTGTAGAAAACATTGTAAAGTAGCGAATGAAACGTTTTCTAACGATAGAAGTGCGAAGGTTAGGTTAGTTTGAGCTACGTAGCGTCGTGAAACCACCAAAAACGATGTCATCTAACGAGATAGTGTTGTTTTATTGCGAGTACGAAACTGGTATAGGTGAAATATTGGGAAAGCACACAAAATGGCATGAACTAGCCAGATACTGCGTCTTGTGTCGTTACAAGTGCGAAACTGCTTTATTGTGATATTCTCGTTAAAGCGCAAGCAAGTATCGTGAAACCTTAAAGAACGATGTCATTTAGCGAGATACAGCGTTCTGTACTGTAATAAGTTGGTGAGAAACTGTGAGGTCAAGGAAATATTGTAATTGTGAACGAAACAGTGTAATTGAGCGTCTTTAGATACAAGTGCGAATGTTAGGTTAGGTTGACATATCAACCGTCGTAAAACCGCATTAAACAATGTCACTTAGTGAGTTGTAGTGTTTTTCAACATTACAAGTCGGGAACTACGATATCTAATGTGAAAGCGCATGAAACCGTCGTAATCTTGTAGAAAACATTGTAAAGTAGCGAATAAAACGTTTTCTAACGATAGAAGTGCGAAGGTTAGGTTAGTTTAAGCTAGGTAGCGTCGTGAAACTACCAAAAACGACGTCATCTAACGAGATAGTGTTGTTTTATTGCGAGTATTAAACTGCGATAGGTGAAATGTTGTGAAAGCACACAAAACGGCATGAACAAGCCAAATACTGCGTGTTCTACCGTTACAAGTGCGAAACTGCTATATTGTGATATTCTCGTTAAAGCGCATGCAAGCATCGTGAAACCTTAAAGAACAATGTCATTTAGCGAGATACAGCATTCTGTACTGCAATAAGTTGGTGAAAAACTGTGAGGTTATGCAAATATCGTAATTGTGAACAAAACAGTGTAATAGAGCGTTTTTAGATACAAGTGCGAATGTTAGGTTAGGTTAAGATATGAACCGTCGTAAAACCGCATTAAACAATGTCAATTAGTGAGATGCAGTGTTTTTCACCATTAAAAGTGGGGAACTGCGATATCTAATGTGAAAGCGATTGCAACCGTCGTTAGGTTAGGTTAGGTTAGGTTAGGTTTGGTTAGGTTAGGTTAGGTTAGGTTAGGTTAGATTAGGTTAGGTTGGGTTGAGTTGGGTTAGGTTAGGTTAGGTTAGGTTAGGTTGGGTTAGGTTAGGTTAGGTTAGGTTAGGTTAGGTTACGTTAGGTTAGGTTAGGTTACGTTAGGTTAGGTTAGGTTAGGTTACGTTAGGTTAGGTTAGGTTAGGTAAGGATAATTTGGTTAGGTTAGGTAAGGTTAGGTTAGGTTAGGTTAGGTTGGGTTGGGTGTTGTTGGGTTGGGATGGGTTGGGTTGGGTTAGGTTGGGTTAGGTTAGGTTAGGTTAGGTTAGGTTGGGTTGGGTTAGTTTAGGTTAGGTTAGGTTGGGTTGGGTTGGGTTAGGTTAGGTTAGGTAAGGTTAGGTTAGGTTAGGTTACGTTAGGTTAAGGTATGAACCCTCGTAAAACCGCATTAAACAATGTCACTTAGTGAGATGCAGTGTTTTTCACCTTTACAAGTTGGGAACTGTGATATCTAATGTGAAAGCGCTTGAAACCGTCGTAATGTTGTAGAAAGCAATGTAAAGTAGCGAGTAAAACGTTTTCTAACGATAGAAGTGCGAAGGTTATGTTAGGTTGAGTTATGTTAGTTTAAGCTAGGTAGCGTCGTGAAACTACCAAAAACAACGTCATCTAACGAGATAGTGTTGTTTTATTGCGAATACGAAACTGCAATAGGTGAAATGTTGTGAAAGTAAACAAAACGGCATGAACAAGCCAGATACTGCGTGTTGTACCGTTACAAGTGCGAAACTGCTATAATGTGATATTCTCGTTGAAGCGCATGCAAGCATCGTGAAACCTTAAAGAACGATGTCGTTTAGCGAGATACAGCGTTCTGTACTGCAATAAGTTGGTGAAAAACTGTGAGGTTATGCAAATATCGTAATTGTGAACGAAACAGTGTAATAGAGCGTTTTTCAATACAAGTGCGAAAGTTAGGTTAGGTTAAGATATGAACCGTCGTAAAACCGCATTAAACAATGTCACTTAGTGAGATGCAGTGTTTCTCACCATTACAAGTCGGGAACTGCGATATCTAATGTGAAAGCGCATGCAACCGTCGTTAGGTTAGGTTAGGTTAGGTTAGGTTTGGTTAGGTTAGGTTAGGTTAGGTTAGATTAGGTTAGGTTGGGTTGAGTTGGGCTAGGTTAGGTTAGGTTAGGTTTGGTTGGGTTAGGTTAGGTTAGGTTAGGCTACGTTAGTATAGGTTAGGTTACGTTAGGTTACGTTAGGTTAGGTTACGTTAGGTTAGGTTAGGTTAGGTATGGATAATTTGGTTAGGTTAGGTAAGGTTAGGTTAGGTTAGGTTAGGTTGGGTTGGGTTTTGTTGGGTTGGGTTGGGTTGGGTTAGGTTGGGTTAGGTTAGGTTAGGTTACGTTAGGTTAGGTTAGGTTAGGTTTCGTTAGGTTATGTTAGGTTACGTTAGGTTAGGTTAGGTTAGGTTAGGTTAGGTTTGGTTAGGTTAGGTTAGGTTAGCTTAGGTTAGGTTAGGTTGGGTTGGGTTGGGTTGGGTTAGGTTGGGTTAGGTTAGGTTAGGTTAGGTTAGGTTAGTTTAGGTTAGGTTAGGTTAGGTTAGGTTTAGTTGGGTTGGGTTAGGTTAGGTTAGGTTAGGTTAGGTAAGGTTAGGTTAGGTTAGGTTAGGTTGACTACGTTAGGTTAAGGTATGAACCGTCGTAAAACCGCATTATTCAATGTCACTTAGTGAGATGCAGTGTTTTTCACCTTTACAAGTTGGGAACTGCGATATCTAATGTGAAAGCGCTTGAAACCGTCGTAATGTTGTAGAAAGCAATGTAAAGTAGCGAGTAAAACGTTTTCTAACGATAGAAGTGCGAAGGTTATGTTAGGTTGAGCTACGTAGCGTCGTGAAACCACCAAAAACGATGCCATCTAACGAGATAGTGTTGTTTTATTGCGAGTACGAAACTGCGATAGGTGAAATATTGTGAAAGCACACAAAATGGCATGAACTAGCCAGATACTGCGTCTTGTGCCGTTACAAGTGCGAAACTGCTTTATTGTGATATTCTCGTTAAAGCGCATGCAAGTATCATGAAACCTTAAAGAACGATGTCATTTAGCGAGATACAGCGTTCTGTACTGTAATAAGTTGGTGAGAAACTGTGAGGTCAAGCAAATATCGTAATTGTGAACGAAACAGTGTAATTGAGCATCTTTAGATACAAGTGCGAATGTTAGGTTAGGTTGACATATGAACCGTCGTAAAACCGCATTAAACAATGTCACTTAGTGAGATGTAGTGTTTTTCAACATTACAAGTCGGGAACTACGATATCTAATGTGAAAGCGCATGAAACCGTCGTAATCTTGTAGAAAACATTGTAAAGTTGCGAGTAAAACGTTTTCTAACGATAGCAGTGCGAAGGTTAGGTTAGGTTAGGTTAGTTTAAGCTAGGTAGCGTCGTGAAACTACCAAAAACGACGTCATCTAACGAGATAGTGTTGTTTTATTGCGAGTATTAAACTGCGATATGTGAAATGTTGTGAAAGCACACAAAACGGCATGAACAAGCCAAATACTGCGTGTTCTACCGTTACAAGTGCGAAACTGCTATATTGTGATATTCTCGTTAAAGCGCATGCAAGCATCGTGAAACCTTAAAGAACAAAGTCATTTAGCGAGATACAGCGTTCTGTACTGCAATAAGTTGGTGAAAAACTGTGAGGTTATGCAAATATCGTAATTGTGAACAAAACAGTGTAATAGAGCGTTTTTAGATACAAGTGCGAATGTTAGGTTAGGTTAAGATATGAACCGTCGTAAAACCACATTAAACAATGTCACTTAGTGAGATGCAGTGTTTTTCACCATTACAAGTCGGGAACTGCGATATCTAATGTGAAAGCTCTTGCAACCGTCGTTAGGTTAGGTTAGGTTAGGTTAGGTTAGGTTAGGTTAGGTTTGGTTAGGTTAGGTTAGGTTAGATTAGGTTAGGTTGGGTTGAGTTGGGTTAGGTTAGGTTAGGTTAGGTTGGGTTAGGTTAGTTTAGGTTAGGTTAGGTTAGGTTAGGTTGGGTTGGGTTGGGTTAGGTAAGGTTAGGTTAGGTTAGGTTAGGTTGGGTTGGGTTGGGTTAGGTTAGGTTAGGTTAGGTTAGGTAAGGTTAGGTTAGGTTAGGTTAGGTTACGTTAGGTTAAGGTATGAACCGTCGTAAAACCGCAATAAACAATGTCACTTAGTGAGATGTAGCGTTTTTCAACATTACAAGTCGGGAACTACGATATCTAATGTGAAAGCGCATGAAACCGTCGTAATCTTGTAGAAAACATTGTAAAGTTGCGAGTAAAACGTTTTCTAACGATAGAAGTGCGAAGGTTAGGTTAGGTTAGGTTAGTTTAAGCTAGGTAGCGTCGTGAAACTACCAAAAACGACGTCATCTAACGAGATAGTGTTGTTTTATTGCGAGTATTAAACTGCGATAGGTGAAATGTTGTGAAAGCACACAAAACGGCATGAACAAGCCAAATACTGCGTGTTCTACCGTTACAAGTGCGAAACTGCTATATTGTGATATTCTCGTTAAAGCGCATGCAAGCATCGTGAAACCTTAAAGAACAATGTCATTTAGCGAGATACAGCGTTCTGTACTGCAATAAGTTGGTGAAAAACTGTGAGGTTATGCAAATATCGTAATTGTGAACAAAACAGTGTAATAGAGCGTTTTTAGATACAAGTGCGAATGTTAGGTTAGGTTAAGATATGAACCGTCGTAAAACCACATTAAACAATGTCACTTAGTGAGATGCAGTGTTTTTCACCATTACAAGTCGGGAACTGCGATATCTAATGTGAAAGCGCTTGCAAACGTCGTTAGGTTATGTTAGGTTAGGTTAGGTTAGGTTAGGTTAGGTTAGGTTACGTTAGGTTAGGTTAGGTTAGGTTAGGTTAGGGTATGTTAGGTAAGGGTTGGTTAGGTTAGGTTAGGTTAGGTTGGGTTAGGTAAGGTTAGGTTAGGTTAGGTTAGGTTAAGATATGAACCGCGCTAAATCCGCATTAAACAATGTCACTTAGTGAGATGCTGTGTTTTTCACCATTACAAGTCGGGAACTGCGATATCTAATGTGAAAGCGCATGAAACCGTCGTAATCTTGTAGAAAACATTGTAAAGTAGCGAATAAAACGTTTTCTAACGATAGAAGTGCGAAGGTTCGGTTAGTTTGAGCTAGGTAGCGTCATGAAACCACCAAAAACGATGTCATCTAACGAGATAGTGATGTTTTATTGCGAGTACAAAACTGCGATAGGTGAAATATTGGGAAAGCACACAAAATGGCATGAACTAGCCAGATACTGCGTCTTGTGCCGTTACAAGTGCGAAACTGCTTTATTGTGATATTCTCGTTAAAGCGCATGCAAGTATCGTGAAACCTTAAATATCGATGTCATTTAGCGAGATACAGCGTTCTGTACTGTAATAAGTTGGTGAGAAACTGTGAGGTCAAGCAAATATCGTAATTGTGAACGAAACAGTGTAATTGAGCGTATTTAGATACAAGTGCGAATGTTAGGTTAGGTTGAGATACCAACCGTCGTAAAACCGCATTAAACAATGTCACTTAGTGAGATGTAGTGTTTTTCACCATTACAAGTCGGGAACTGCGATATCTAATGTGAAAGCGCATGAAACCGTCGTAATCTTGTAGAAAACATTGTAAAGTAGCGAATAAAACGTTTTCTAACGATAGAAGTGCGAAGGTTAGGTTAGTTTGAGCTACGTAGCGTCGTGAAAGCACCAAAAACGATGTCATCTAACGAGATAGTGTTGTTTTATTGCGAGTATGAAACTGCGATAGGTGAAATATTGTGAAAGCACACAAAATGGCATGAACTAGCCAGATACTGCGTCTTGTGCCGTTACAAGTGCGAAACTGCTTTATTGTGATATTCTCGTTAAAGCGCATGCAAGCATCGTGAAACCTTAAAGAACAATGTCATTTAGCGAAATACAGCGTTCTGTACTGCAATAAGTTGGTGAAAAACTGTGAGGTTATGCAAATATCGTAATTGTGAACGAAACAGTGTAATGGAGCGTTTTTAGATACAAGTGCGAATGTTAGGTTAGGTTAAGATATGAACCGTCGTAAAACCGCATTAAACAATGTCACTTAGTGAGATGCAGTGTTTCTCACCATTACAAGTCGGGAACTGCTATATCTAATGTGAAAGCGCTTGCAACCGTCGTTAGGTTAGGTTAGGTTAGGTTAGGTTTGGTTAGGTTAGGTTAGGTTAGGTTAGATTAGGTTAGGTTGGGTTGAGTTGGGCTAGGTTAGGTTAGGTTAGGTTAGGTTAGGTTGGGTTAGGTTAGGTTAGGTTAGGCTACGTTAGTATAGGTTAGGTTACGTTAGGTTACGTTAGGTTAGGTTACGTTAGGTTAGGTTAGGTTAGGTATGGATAATTTGGTTAGGTTAGGTAAGGTTAGGTTAGGTTAGGTTAGGTTGGGTTGGGTTTTGTTGGGTTGGGTTGGGTTGGGTTAGGTTGGGTTAGGTTAGGTTAGGTTACGTTAGGTTAGGTTAGGTTAGGTTACGTTAGGTTATGTTAGGTTAGGTTAGGTTACGTTAGGTTAGGTTAGGTCAGGTAAGGACAGGTTACGTTAGAATAGGTTAGGTTAGGTTAGGTTACGTTAGGTTAGGTTAGGTTAGGTTAGGTTTGGTTAGGTTAGGTTAGGTTAGCTTAGGTTAGGTTAGGTTGGGTTGGGTTGGGTTAGGTTGGGTTAGGTTAGGTTAGGTTAGGTTAGGTTAGTTTAGGTTAGGTTAGGTTAGGTTAGGTTGAGTTGGGTTGGGTTAGGTTAGGTTAGGTTAGGTTAGGTTGACTACGTTAGGTTAAGGTATGAACCGTCGTAAAACCGCATTAATCAATGTCACTTAGTGAGATGCAGTGTTTTTCACCTTTACAAGTTGGGAACTGCGATATCTAATGTGAAAGCGCTAGAAACCGTCGTAATGTTGTAGAAAGCAATGTAAAGTAGCGAGTAAAACGTTTTCTAACGATAGAAGTGCGAAGGTTATGTTAGGTTGAGCTACGTAGCGTCGTGAAACCACCAAAAACGATGCCATCTAACGAGATAGTGTTGTTTTATTGCAAGTACGAAACTGCGATAGGTGAAATATTGTGAAAGCACACAAAATGGCATGAACTAGCCAGATACTGCGTCTTGTGCCGTTACAAGTGCGAAACTGCTATATTGTGATATTCTCGTTAAAGCGCATGCAAGCATCGTGAAACCTTAAAGAACAAAGTCATTTAGCGAGATACAGCGTTCTGTACTGCAATAAGTTGGTGAAAAACTGTGAGGTTATGCAAATATCGTAATTGTGAACAAAACAGTGTAATAGAGCGTTTTTAGATACAAGTGCGAATGTTAGGTTAGGTTAAGATATGAACCGTCGTAAAACCACATTAAACAATGTCACTTAGTGAGATGCAGTGTTTTTCACCATTACAAGTCGGGAACTGCGATATCTAATGTGAAAGCGCATGAAACCGTCGTAATCTTGTAGAAAACATTGTAAAGTTGCGAGTAAAACGTTTTCTAACGATAGAAGTGCGAAGGTTAGGTTAGGTTAGGTTAGTTTAAGCTAGGTAGCGTCGTGAAACTACCAAAAACGACGTCATCTAACGAGATAGTGTTGTTTTATTGCGAGTATTAAACTGCGATAGGTGAAATGTTGTGAAAGCACACAAAACGGCATGAACAAGCCAAATACTGCGTGTTGTACCGTTACAAGTGCGAAACTGCTATATTGTGATATTCTCGTTAAAGCGCATGCAAGTATCGTGAAACCTTAAATAACGATGTCATTTAGCGAGATACAGCGTTCTGTACTGTAATAAGTTGGTGAGAAACTGTGAGGTCAAGCAAATATCGTAATTGTGAACGAAACAGTGTAATTGAGCGTATTTAGATACAAGTGCGAATGTTAGGTTAGGTTGAGATATCAACCGTCGTAAAACCGCATTAAACAATGTCACTTAGTGAGATGTAGTGTTTTTCAACATTACAAGTCGGGAACAACGATATGTAATGTGAAAGCGCATGAAACCGTCGTAATTTTGTAGAAAACATTGTAAAGTTGCGAGTAAAACGTTTTCTAACGATAGAAGTGCGAAGGTTAGCTTGAGTTATGTTAGTTTAAGCTATGTAGCGTCGTGAGACCACCAAAAAGGACGTCATCTAACGAGATAGTGTTGTTTTATTGCATGTACAAAACTGCAATAGGTGAAATGTTCTGAAAGTACACAAAACGGATTGAACAAGCCAGATACTGCGTGTTGTACCGTTACAAGTGCGAAACTGCTATAATGTGATATTCTCGTTAAAGCGCATGCAAGCATCGTGAAAGATTAAAGAACGATGTCATTTAGCGAGATACAGCGTTCTGTACTGCAATAAGTTGGTGAAAAACTGTGAAGTTATGCAAATATCGTAATTGTGAACGAAACAGTGTAATAGAGCGTTTTTCAATACAAGTACGAATGTTAGGTTAGGTTAAGATATGAACCGTCGTAAAACCGCATTAAACAATGTCACTCAGTGAGATGCAGTGTTTTTCACCATTACAAGTCGGGAACTGCGATATCTAATGTGAAAGCGCTTGCAAACGTCGTTAGGTTAGGTTAGGTTAGGTTAGGTTACGTTAGGTTAGGTTAGGTTAGGTTAGGTTACGTTAGGTTAGGTTTGGTTAGGTTAGGTTAGGTTAGGTTAGGTTATGTTAGGTAAGGTTTGGTTAGGTTAGGTTAGGTTAGGTTGGGTTAGGTAAGGTTAGGTTAGGTTGGGTTAGGTTAGGTTAGGTTAAGATATGAACCGCGCTAAAACCGCATTAAACAATGTCACTTAGTGAGATGCTGTGTTTTTCACCATTACAAGTCGGGAACTGCGATATCTAATGTGAAAGCGCATGAAACCGTCGTAATCTTGTAGAAAACATTGTAAAGTAGCGAATAAAACGTTTTCTAACGATAGAAGTGCGAAGGTTAGGTTAGTTTGAGCTACGTAGCGTCGTGAAAGCACCAAAAACGATGTCATCTAACGAGATAGTGTTGTTTTATTGCGAGTATGAAACTGCGATAGGTGAAATATTGTGAAAGCACACAAAATGGCATGAACTAGCCAGATACTGCGTCTTGTGCCGTTACAAGTGCGAAACTGCTTTATTGTGATATTCTCGTTAAAGCGCATGCAAGCATCATGAAACCTTAAAGAACAATGTCATTTAGCGAAATACAGCGTTCTGTACTGCAATAAGTTGGTGAAAAACTGTGAGGTTATGCAAATATCGTAATTGTGAACGAAACAGTGTAATGGAGCGTTTTTAGATACAAGTGCGAATGTTAGGTTAGGTTAAGATATGAACCGTCGTAAAACCACATTAAACAATGTCACTTAGTGAGATGCAGTGTTTCTCACCATTACAAGTCGGGAACTGCTATATCTAATGTGAAAGCGCTTGCAACCGTCGTTAGGTTAGGTTAGGTTAGGTTAGGTTTGGTTAGGTTAGGTTAGGTTAGGTTAGGTTAGGTTAGATTAGGTTAGGTTGGGTTGAGTTGGGCTAGGTTAGGTTAGGTTAGGTTAGGTTGGGTTAAGTTAGGTTAGGTTAGGCTACGTTAGTATAGGTTAGGTTACGTTAGGTTACGTTAGGTTAGGTTACGTTAGGTTAGGTTAGGTTAGGTATGGATAATTTGGTTAGGTTAGGTAAGGTTAGGTTAGGTTAGGTTAGGTTGGGTTGGGTTTTGTTGGGTTGGGTTGGGTTGGGTTAGGTTGGGTTAGGTTAGGTTAGGTTACGTTAGGTTAGGTTAGGTTAGGTTAGGTTACGTTAGGTTATGTTAGGTTAGGTTAGGTTACGTTAGGTTAGGTTAGGTCAGGTAAGGACAGGTTACGTTAGAATAGGTTAGGTTAGGTTAGGTTACGTTAGGTTAGGTTAGGTTAGGTTAGGTTTGGTTAGGTTAGGTTAGGTTAGCTTAGGTTAGGTTAGGTTGGGTTGGGTTGGGTTAGGTTGGGTTAGGTTAGGTTAGGTTAGGTTAGGTTAGTTTAGGTTAGGTTAGGTTAGGTTAGGTTGAGTTGGGTTGGGTTAGGTTAGGTTAGGTTAGGTTAGGTAAGGTTAGGTTAGGTTAGGTAAGGTTAGGTTAGGTTAGTTTAGGTTGACTACGTTAGGTTAAGGTATGAACCGTCGTAAAACCGCATTAATCAATGTCACTTAGTGAGATGCAGTGTTTTTCACCTTTACAAGTTGGGAACTGCGATATCTAATGTGAAAGCGCTTGAAACCGTCGTAATGTTGTAGAAAGCAATGTAAAGTAGCGAGTAAAACGTTTTCTAACGATAGAAGTGCGAAGGTTATGTTAGGTTGAGCTACGTAGCGTCGTGAAACCACCAAAAACGATGCCATCTAACGAGATAGTGTTGTTTTATTGCAAGTACGAAACTGCGATAGGTGAAATATTGTGAAAGCACACAAAATGGCATGAACTAGCCAGATACTGCGTCTTGTGCCGTTACAAGTGCGAAACTGCTTTATTGTGATATTCTCGTTAAAGCGCATGCAAGTATCGTGAAACCTTAAAGAACGATGTCATTTAGCGAGATACAGCGTTCTGTACTGTAATAAGTTGGTGAGAAACTGTGAGGTCAAGCAAATATCGTAATTGTGAACGAAACAGTGTAATTGAGCATCTTTAGATACAAGTGCGAATGTTAGGTTAGGTTGACATATGAACCGTCGTAAAACCGCATTAAACAATGTCACTTAGTGAGATGTAGTGTTTTTCAACATTACAAGTCAGGAACTACGATATCTAATGTGAAAGCGCATGAAACCGTCGTAATCTTGTAGAAAACATTGTAAAGTTGCGAGTAAAACGTTTTCTAACGATAGCAGTGCGAAGGTTAGGTTAGGTTAGGTTAGTTTAAGCTAGGTAGTGTCGTGAAACTACCAAAAACGACGTCATCTAACGAGATAGTGTTGTTTTATTGCGAGTATTAAACTGCGATATGTGAAATGTTGTGAAAGCACACAAAACGGCATGAACAAGCCAAATACTGCGTGTTCTACCGTTACAAGTGCGAAACTGCTATATTGTGATATTCTCGTTAAAGCGCAGGCAAGCATCGTGAAACCTTAAAGAACAAAGTCATTTAGCGAGATACAGCGTTCTGTACTGCAATAAGTTGGTGAAAAACTGTGAGGTTATGCAAATATTGTAATTGTGAACAAAACAGTGTAATAGAGCGTTTTTAGATACAAGTGCGAATGTTAGGTTAGGTTAAGATATGAACCGTCGTAAAACCACATTAAACAATGTCACTTAGTGAGATGCAGTGTTTTTCACCATTACAAGTCGGGAACTGCGATATCTAATGTGAAAGCTCTTGCAACCGTCGTTAGGTTAGGTTAGGTTAGGTTAGGTTAGGTTAGGTTTGGTTAGGTTAGGTTAGGTTAGGTTAGATTAGGTTAGGTTGGGTTGAGTTGGGTTAGGTTAGGTTAGGTTAGGTTAGGTTGGGTTAGGTTAGTTTAGGTTAGGTTAGGTTAGGTTAGGTTGGTTTGGGTTGGGTTAGGTTAGGTTAGGTTAGGTTAGGTTAGGTTGGGTTGGGTTGGGTTAGGTTAGGTTAGGTTAGGTTAGGTAAGGTTAGGTTAGGTTAGGTTAGGTTAAGGTATGAACCGTCGTAAAACCGCAATAAACAATGTCACTTAGTGAGATGTAGTGTTTTTCAACATTACAAGTCGGGAACTACGATATCTAATGTGAAAGCGCATGAAACCGTCGTAATCTTGTAGAAAACATTGTAAAGTTGCGAGTAAAACGTTTTCTAACGATAGAAGTGCGAAGGTTAGGTTAGGTTAGGTTAGTTTAATTAGGTAGCGTCGTGAAACTACCAAAAACGACGTCATCTAACGAGATAGTGTTGTTTTATTGCGAGTATTAAACTGCGATAGGTGAAATGTTGTGAAAGCACACAAAACGGCATGAACAAGCCAAATACTGCGTGTTGTACCGTTACAAGTGCGAAACTGCTATATTGTGATATTCTCGTTAAAGCGCATGCAAGCATCGTGAAACCTTAAAGAACAATGTCATTTAGCGAGATACAGCGTTCTGTACTGCAATAAGTTGGTGAAAAACTGTGAGGTTATGCAAATATCGTAATTGTGAACAAAACAGTGTAATACAGCGTTTTTAGATAAAAGTGCGAATGTTAGGTTAGGTTAAGATATGAACCGTCGTAAAACCACATTAAACAATGTCACTTAGTGAGATGCAGTGTTTTTCACCATTACAAGTCGGGAACTGCGATATCTAATGTGAAAGCGCATGAAACCGTCGTAATCTTGTAGAAAACATTGTAAAGTTGCGAGTAAAACGTTTTCTAACGATAGAAGTGCGAAGGTTAGGTTAGGTTAGGTTAGTTTAAGCTAGGTAGCGTCGTGAAACTACCAAAAACGACGTCATCTAACGAGATAGTGTTGTTTTATTGCGAGTATTAAACTGCGATAGGTGAAATGTTGTGAAAGCACACAAAACGGCATGAACAAGCCAAATACTGCGTGTTGTACCGTTACAAGTGCGAAACTGCTATATTGTGATATTCTCGTTAAAGCGCATGCAAGTATCGTGAAACCTTAAATAACGATGTCATTTAGCGAGATACAGCGTTCTGTACTGTAATAAGTTGGTGAGAAACTGTGAGGTCAAGCAAATATCGTAATTGTGAACGAAACAGTGTAATTGAGCGTATTTAGATACAAGTGCGAATGTTAGGTTAGGTTGAGATATCAACCGTCGTAAAACCGCATTAAACAATGTCACTTAGTGAGATGTAGTGTTTTTCAACATTACAAGTCGGGAACTACGATATGTAATGTGAAAGCGCATGAAACCGTCGTAATTTTGTAGAAAACATTGTAAAGTTGCGAGTAAAACGTTTTCTAACGATAGAAGTGCGAAGGTTAGCTTGAGTTATGTTAGTTTAAGCTATGTAGCGTCGTGAGACCACCAAAAAGGACGTCATCTAACGAGATAGTGTTGTTTTATTGCATGTACAAAACTGCAATAGGTGAAATGTTCTGAAAGTACACAAAACGGATTGAACAAGCCAGATACTGCGTGTTGTACCGTTACAAGTGCGAAACTGCTATAATGTGATATTCTCGTTAAAGCGCATGCAAGCATCGTGAAAGATTAAAGAACGATGTCATTTAGCGAGATACAGCGTTCTGTACTGCAATAAGTTGGTGAAAAACTGTGAAGTTATGCAAATATCGTAATTGTGAACGAAACAGTGTAATAGAGCGTTTTTCAATACAAGTACGAATGTTAGGTTAGGTTAAGATATGAACCGTCGTAAAACCGCATTAAACAATGTCACTCAGTGAGATGCAGTGTTTTTCACCATTACAAGTCGGGAACTGCGATATCTAATGTGAAAGCGCTTGCAAACGTCGTTAGGTTAGGTTAGGTTAGGTTAGGGTAGGTTAGGTTACGTTAGGTTAGGTTAGGTTAGGTTAGGTTACGTTAGGTTAGGTTTGGTTAGGTTAGGTTAGGTTAGGTTAGGTTATGTTAGGTAAGGTTTGGTTAGGTTAGGTTAGGTTAGGTTGGGTTAGGTAAGGTTAGGTTAGGTTGGGTTAGGTTAGGTTAGGTTAAGATATGAACCGCGCTAAAACCGCATTAAACAATGTCACTTAGTGAGATGCTGTGTTTTTCACCATTACAAGTCGGGAACTGCGATATCTAATGTGAAAGCGCATGAAACCGTCGTAATCTTGTAGAAAACATTGTAAAGTAGCGAATAAAACGTTTTCTAACGATAGAAGTGCGAAGGTTAGGTTAGTTTGAGCTACGTAGCGTCGTGAAAGCACCAAAAACGATGTCATCTAACGAGATAGTGTTGTTTTATTGCGAGTATGAAACTGCGATAGGTGAAATATTGTGAAAGCACACAAAATGGCATGAACTAGCCAGATACTGCGTCTTGTGCCGTTACAAGTGCGAAACTGCTTTATTGTGATATTCTCGTTAAAGCGCATGCAAGCATCGTGAAACCTTAAAGAACAATGTCATTTAGCGAAATACAGCGTTCTGTACTGTAATAAGTTGGTGAGAAACTGTGAGGTCAAGCAAATATCGTAATTGTGAACGAAACAGTGTAATTGAGCATCTTTAGATACAAGTGCGAATGTTAGGTTAGGTTGACATATGAACCGTCGTAAAACCGCATTAAACAATGTCACTTAGTGAGATGTAGTGTTTTTCAACATTACAAGTCAGGAACTACGATATCTAATGTGAAAGCGCATGAAACCGTCGTAATCTTGTAGAAAACATTGTAAAGTTGCGAGTAAAACGTTTTCTAACGATAGCAGTGCGAAGGTTAGGTTAGGTTAGGTTAGTTTAAGCTAGGTAGTGTCGTGAAACTACCAAAAACGACGTCATCTAACGAGATAGTGTTGTTTTATTGCGAGTATTAAACTGCGATATGTGAAATGTTGTGAAAGCACACAAAACGGCATGAACAAGCCAAATACTGCGTGTTCTACCGTTACAAGTGCGAAACTGCTATATTGTGATATTCTCGTTAAAGCGCAGGCAAGCATCGTGAAACCTTAAAGAACAAAGTCATTTAGCGAGATACAGCGTTCTTTACTGCAATAAGTTGGTGAAAAACTGTGAGGTTATGCAAATATTGTAATTGTGAACAAAACAGTGTAATAGAGCGTTTTTAGATACAAGTGCGAATGTTAGGTTAGGTTAAGATATGAACCGTCGTAAAACCACATTAAACAATGTCACTTAGTGAGATGCAGTGTTTTTCACCATTACAAGTCGGGAACTGCGATATCTAATGTGAAAGCTCTTGCAACCGTCGTTAGGTTAGGTTAGGTTAGGTTAGGTTAGGTTAGGTTTGGTTAGGTTAGGTTAGGTTAGGTTAGATTAGGTTAGGTTGGGTTGAGTTGGGTTAGGTTAGGTTAGGTTAGGTTAGGTTGGGTTAGGTTAGTTTAGGTTAGGTTAGGTTAGGTTAGGTTGGTTTGGGTTGGGTTAGGTTAGGTTAGGTTAGGTTAGGTTAGGTTGGGTTGGGTTGGGTTAGGTTAGGTTAGGTTAGGTTAGGTAAGGTTAGGTTAGGTTAGGTTAGGTTAAGGTATGAACCGTCGTAAAACCGCAATAAACAATGTCACTTAGTGAGATGTAGTGTTTTTCAACATTACAAGTCGGGAACTACGATATCTAATGTGAAAGCGCATGAAACCGTCGTAATCTTGTAGAAAACATTGTAAAGTTGCGAGTAAAACGTTTTCTAACGATAGAAGTGCGAAGGTTAGGTTAGGTTAGGTTAGTTTAATTAGGTAGCGTCGTGAAACTACCAAAAACGACGTCATCTAACGAGATAGTGTTGTTTTATTGCGAGTATTAAACTGCGATAGGTGAAATGTTGTGAAAGCACACAAAACGGCATGAACAAGCCAAATACTGCGTGTTGTACCGTTACAAGTGCGAAACTGCTATATTGTGATATTCTCGTTAAAGCGCATGCAAGCATCGTGAAACCTTAAAGAACAATGTCATTTAGCGAGATACAGCGTTCTGTACTGCAATAAGTTGGTGAAAAACTGTGAGGTTATGCAAATATCGTAATTGTGAACAAAACAGTGTAATACAGCGTTTTTAGATAAAAGTGCGAATGTTAGGTTAGGTTAAGATATGAACCGTCGTAAAACCACATTAAACAATGTCACTTAGTGAGATGCAGTGTTTTTCACCATTACAAGTCGGGAACTGCGATATCTAATGTGAAAGCGCATGAAACCGTCGTAATCTTGTAGAAAACATTGTAAAGTTGCGAGTAAAACGTTTTCTAACGATAGAAGTGCGAAGGTTAGGTTAGGTTAGGTTAGTTTAAGCTAGGTAGCGTCGTGAAACTACCAAAAACGACGTCATCTAACGAGATAGTGTTGTTTTATTGCGAGTATTAAACTGCGATAGGTGAAATATTGTGAAAGCACACAAAATGGCATGAACTAGCCAGATACTGCGTCTTGTGCAGTTACAAGTGCGAAACTGCTTTATTGTGATATTCTCGTTAAAGCGCATGCAAGTATCGTGAAACCTTAAAGAACGATGTCATTTAGCGAGATACAGCGTTCTGTACTGTAATAAGTTGGTGAGAAACTGTGAGGTCAAGCAAATATCGTAATTGTGAACGAAACAGTGTAATTGAGCATCTTTAGATACAAGTGCGAATGTTAGGTTAGGTTGACATATGAACCGTCGTAAAACCGCATTAAACAATGTCACTTAGTGAGATGTAGTGTTTTTCAACATTACAAGTCAGGAACTACGATATCTAATGTGAAAGCGCATGAAACCGTCGTAATCTTGTAGAAAACATTGTAAAGTTGCGAGTAAAACGTTTTCTAACGATAGCAGTGCGAAGGTTAGGTTAGGTTAGGTTAGTTTAAGCTAGGTAGTGTCGTGAAACTACCAAAAACGACGTCATCTAACGAGATAGTGTTGTTTTATTGCGAGTATTAAACTGCGATATGTGAAATGTTGTGAAAGCACACAAAACGGCATGAACAAGCCAAATACTGCGTGTTCTACCGTTACAAGTGCGAAACTGCTATATTGTGATATTCTCGTTAAAGCGCAGGCAAGCATCGTGAAACCTTAAAGAACAAAGTCATTTAGCGAGATACAGCGTTCTGTACTGCAATAAGTTGGTGAAAAACTGTGAGGTTATGCAAATATTGTAATTGTGAACAAAACAGTGTAATAGAGCGTTTTTAGATACAAGTGCGAATGTTAGGTTAGGTTAAGATATGAACCGTCGTAAAACCACATTAAACAATGTCACTTAGTGAGATGCAGTGTTTTTCACCATTACAAGTCGGGAACTGCGATATCTAATGTGAAAGCTCTTGCAACCGTCGTTAGGTTAGGTTAGGTTAGGTTAGGTTAGGTTAGGTTTGGTTAGGTTAGGTTAGGTTAGGTTAGGTTAGATTAGGTTAGGTTGGGTTGAGTTGGGTTAGGTTAGGTTAGGTTAGGTTAGGTTGGGTTAGGTTAGTTTAGGTTAGGTTAGGTTAGGTTAGGTTGGTTTGGGTTGGGTTAGGTTAGGTTAGGTTAGGTTAGGTTAGGTTGGGTTGGGTTGGGTTAGGTTAGGTTAGGTTAGGTTAGGTAAGGTTAGGATAGGTTAGGTTAGGTTAAGGTATGAACCGTCGTAAAACCGCAATAAACAATGTCACTTAGTGAGATGTAGTGTTTTTCAACATTACAAGTAGGGAACTACGATATCTAATGTGAAAGCGCATGAAACCGTCGTAATCTTGTAGAAAACATTGTAAAGTTGCGAGTAAAACGTTTTCTAACGATAGAAGTGCAAAGGTTAGGTTAGGTTAGGTTAGTTTAATTAGGTAGCGTCGTGAAACTACCAAAAACGACGTCATCTAACGAGATAGTGTTGTTTTATTGCGAGTATTAAACTGCGATAGGTGAAATGTTGTGAAAGCACACAAAACGGCATGAACAAGCCAAATACTGCGTGTTGTACCGTTACAAGTGCGAAACTGCTATATTGTGATATTCTCGTTAAAGCGCATGCAAGCATCGTGAAACCTTAAAGAACAATGTCATTTAGCGAGATACAGCGTTCTGTACTGCAATAAGTTGGTGAAAAACTGTGAGGTTATGCAAATATCGTAATTGTGAACAAAACAGTGTAATACAGCGTTTTTAGATAAAAGTGCGAATGTTAGGTTAGGTTAAGATATGAACCGTCGTAAAACCACATTAAACAATGTCACTTAGTGAGATGCAGTGTTTTTCACCATTACAAGTCGGGAACTGCGATATCTAATGTGAAAGCGCATGAAACCGTCGTAATCTTGTAGAAAACATTGTAAAGTTGCGAGTAAAACGTTTTCTAACGATAGAAGTGCGAAGGTTAGGTTAGGTTAGGTTAGTTTAAGCTAGGTAGCGTCGTGAAACTACCAAAAACGACGTCATCTAACGAGATAGTGTTGTTTTATTGCGAGTATTAAACTGCGATAGGTGAAATGTTGTGAAAGCACACAAAACGGCATGAACAAGCCAAATACTGCGTGTTGTACCGTTACAAGTGCGAAACTGCTATATTGTGATATTCTCGTTAAAGCGCATGCAAGTATCGTGAAACCTTAAATAACGATGTCATTTAGCGAGATACAGCGTTCTGTACTGTAATAAGTTGGTGAGAAACTGTGAGGTCAAGCAAATATCGTAATTGTGAACGAAACAGTGTAATTGAGCGTATTTAGATACAAGTGCGAATGTTAGGTTAGGTTGAGATAGTAACCGTCGTAAAACCGCATTAAACAATGTCACTTAGTGAGATGTAGTGTTTTTCAACATTACAAGTCGGGAACTACGATATGTAATGTGAAAGCGCATGAAACCGTCGTAATTTTGTAGAAAACATTGTAAAGTTGCGAGTAAAACGTTTTCTAACGATAGAAGTGCGAAGGTTAGCTTGAGTTATGTTAGTTTAAGCTATGTAGCGTCGTGAGACCACCAAAAAGGACGTCATCTAACGAGATAGTGTTGTTTTATTGCATGTACAAAACTGCAATAGGTGAAATGTTCTGAAAGTACACAAAACGGATTGAACAAGCCAGATACTGCGTGTTGTACCGTTACAAGTGCGAAACTGCTATAATGTGATATTCTCGTTAAAGCGCATGCAAGCATCGTGAAAGATTAAAGAACGATGTCATTTAGCGAGATACAGCGTTCTGTACTGCAATAAGTTGGTGAAAAACTGTGAAGTTATGCAAATATCGTAATTGTGAACGAAACAGTGTAATAGAGCGTTTTTCAATACAAGTACGAATGTTAGGTTAGGTTAAGATATGAACCGTCGTAAAACCGCATTAAACAATGTCACTCAGTGAGATGCAGTGTTTTTCACCATTACAAGTCGGGAACTGCGATATCTAATGTGAAAGCGCTTGCAAACGTCGTTAGGTTAGGTTAGGTTAGGTTAGGGTAGGTTAGGTTACGTTAGGTTAGGTTAGGTTAGGTTAGGTTACGTTAGGTTAGGTTTGGTTAGGTTAGGTTAGGTTAGGTTAGGTTATGTTAGGTAAGGTTTGGTTAGGTTAGGTTAGGTTAGGTTGGGTTAGGTAAGGTTAGGTTAGGTTGGGTTAGGTTAGGTTAGGTTAAGATATGAACCGCGCTAAAACCGCATTAAACAATGTCACTTAGTGAGATGCTGTGTTTTTCACCATTACAAGTCGGGAACTGCGATATCTAATGTGAAAGCGCATGAAACCGTCGTAATCTTGTAGAAAACATTGTAAAGTAGCGAATAAAACGTTTTCTAACGATAGAAGTGCGAAGGTTAGGTTAGTTTGAGCTACGTAGCGTCGTGAAAGCACCAAAAACGATGTCATCTAACGAGATAGTGTTGTTTTATTGCGAGTATGAAACTGCGATAGGTGAAATATTGTGAAAGCACACAAAATGGCATGAACTAGCCAGATACTGCGTCTTGTGCCGTTACAAGTGCGAAACTGCTTTATTGTGATATTCTCGTTAAAGCGCATGCAAGCATCGTGAAACCTTAAAGAACAATGTCATTTAGCGAAATACAGCGTTCTGTACTGCAATAAGTTGGTGAAAAACTGTGAGGTTATGCAAATATCGTAATTGTGAACGAAACAGTGTAATGGAGCGTTTTTAGATACAAGTGCGAATGTTAGGTTAGGTTAAGATATGAACCGTCGTAAAACCACATTAAACAATGTCACTTAGTGAGATGCAGTGTTTCTCACCATTACAAGTCGGGAACTGCTATATCTAATGTGAAAGCGCTTGCAACCGTCGTTAGGTTAGGTTAGGTTAGGTTAGGTTTGGTTAGGTTAGGTTAGGTTAGGTTAGGTTAGGTTAGATTAGGTTAGGTTGGGTTGAGTTGGGCTAGGTTAGGTTAGGTTAGGTTAGGTTGGGTTAGGTTAGGTTAGGTTAGGCTACGTTAGTATAGGTTAGGTTACGTTAGGTTACGTTAGGTTAGGTTACGTTAGGTTAGGTTAGGTTAGGTATGGATAATTTGGTTAGGTTAGGTAAGGTTAGGTTAGGTTAGGTTAGGTTGGGTTGGGTTTTGTTGGGTTGGGTTGGGTTGGGTTAGGTTGGGTTAGGTTAGGTTAGGTTACGTTAGGTTAGGTTAGGTTAGGTTAGGTTACGTTAGGTTATGTTAGGTTAGGTTAGGTTACGTTAGGTTAGGTTAGGTCAGGTAAGGACAGGTTACGTTAGAATAGGTTAGGTTAGGTTAGGTTACGTTAGGTTAGGTTAGGTTAGGTTAGGTTAGGTTTGGTTAGGTTAGGTTAGCTTAGGTTAGGTTAGGTTGGGTTGGGTTGGGTTAGGTTGGGTTAGGTTAGGTTAGGTTAGGTTAGGTTAGTTTAGGTTAGGTTAGGTTAGGTTAGGTTAGGTTGAGTTGGGTTGGGTTAGGTTAGGTTAGGTTAGGTTAGGTAAGGTTAGGTTAGGTTAGGTAAGGTTAGGATAGGTTAGGTTAGGTTGACTACATTAGGTTAAGGTATGAACCGTCGTAAAACCGCATTAATCAATGTCACTTAGTGAGATGCAGTGTTTTTCACCTTTACAAGTTGGGAACTGCGATATCTAATGTGAAAGCGCTTGAAACCGTCGTAATGTTGTAGAAAGCAATGTAAAGTAGCGAGTAAAACGTTTTCTAACGATAGAAGTGCGAAGGTTATGTTAGGTTGAGCTACGTAGCGTCGTGAAACCACCAAAAACGATGCCATCTAACGAGATAGTGTTGTTTTATTGCAAGTACGAAACTGCGATAGGTGAAATATTGTGAAAGCACACAAAATGGCATGAACTAGCCAGATACTGCGTCTTGTGCCGTTACAAGTGCGAAACTGCTTTATTGTGATATTCTCGTTAAAGCGCATGCAAGTATCGTGAAACCTTAAAGAACGATGTCATTTAGCGAGATACAGCGTTCTGTACTGTAATAAGTTGGTGAGAAACTGTGAGGTCAAGCAAATATCGTAATTGTGAACGAAACAGTGTAATTGAGCATCTTTAGATACAAGTGCGAATGTTAGGTTAGGTTGACATATGAACCGTCGTAAAACCGCAATAAACAATGTCACTTAGTGAGATGTAGTGTTTTTCAACATTACAAGTCGGGAACTACGATATCTAATGTGAAAGCGCATGAAACCGTCGTAATCTTGTAGAAAACATTGTAAAGTTGCGAGTAAAACGTTTTCTAACGATAGAAGTGCGAAGGTTAGGTTAGGGTAGGTTAGTTTAAGCTAGGTAGCGTCGTGAAACTACCAAAAACGACGTCATCTAACGAGATAGTGTTGTTTTATTGCGAGTATTAAACTGCGATAGGTGAAATGTTGTGAAAGCACACAAAACGGCATGAACAAGCCAAATACTGCGTGTTGTACCGTTACAAGTGCGAAACTGCTATATTGTGATATTCTCGTTAAAGCGCA
Organism: Rhipicephalus microplus; assembly: GCF_043290135.1. Classification (NCBI taxonomy): domain Eukaryota; kingdom Metazoa; phylum Arthropoda; class Arachnida; order Ixodida; family Ixodidae; genus Rhipicephalus; species Rhipicephalus microplus. The sequence continues at coordinate 55,971,736 of NW_027464585.1, read as the reverse complement.
TGCAAGCATCGTGAAACCTTAAAGAACGATGTCATTTAGCGAGATACAGCGTTCTGTACTGCAATAAGTTGGTGAAAAACTGTGAGGTTATGCAAATATCGTAATTGTGAACAAAACAGTGTAATAGAGCGTTTTTAGATAAAAGTGCGAATGTTAGGTTAGGTTAAGATATGAACCGTCGTAAAACCACATTAAACAATGTCACTTAGTGAGATGCAGTGTTTTTCACCATTACAAGTCGGGAACTGCGATATCTAATGTGAAAGCGCTTGCAAACGTCGTTAGGTTATGTTAGGTTAGGTTAGGTTAGGTTAGGTTACGTTAGGTTAGGTTAGGTTAGGTTAGGTTAGGTTAGGGTATGTTAGGTAAGGGTTGGTTAGGTTAGGTTAGGTTGGGTTAGGTAAGGTTAGGTTAGGTTAGGTTAGGTTAAGATATGAACCGCGCTAAATCCGCATTAAACAATGTCACTTAGTGAGATGCTGTGTTTTTCACCATTACAAGTCGGGAACTGCGATATCTAATGTGAAAGCGCATGAAACCGTCGTAATCTTGTAGAAAACATTGTAAAGTAGCGAATAAAACGTTTTCTAACGATAGAAGTGCGAAGGTTAGGTTAGTTTGAGCTACGTAGCTTCGTGAAAACACCAAAAACGATGCCATCTAACGAGATAGTGTTGTTTTATTGCGAGTACGAAACTGCGATAGGTGAAATATTGTGAAAGCACACAAAATGGCATGAACTAGCCAGATACTGCGTCTTGTGCCGTTACAAGTGCGAAACTGCTTTATTGTGATATTCTCGTTAAAGCGCATGCAAGTATCGTGAAACCTTAAAGAACGATGTCATTTAGCGAGATACAGCGTTCTGTACTGTAATAAGTTGGTGAGAAACTGTGAGGTCAAGCAAATATCGTAATTGTGAACGAAACAGTGTATTTGAGCGTCTTTAGATACAAGTGCGAATGTTAGGTTAGGTTGACATATCAACCGTCGTAAAACCGCAATAAACAATGTGACTTAGTGAGATGCAGTGTTTTTCACCATTACAAGTCGGGAACTGCGATATCTAATGTGAAAGCGCTTGCAACCGTCGTTAGGTTAGGTTAGGTTAGGTTAGGTTAGGTTAGGTTAGGTTTGGTTAGGTTAGGTTAGGTTAGGTTAGGTTAGATTAGGTTAGGTTGGGTTGAGTTGGGTTAGGTTAGGTTAGGTTAGGTTAGGTTAGGTTGGGTTAGGTTAGTTTAGATTAGGTTAGGTTAGGTTAGGTTGGGTTGGGTCGGGTTAGGTTAGGTTACGTTAGGTTAAGGTATGAACCGTCGTAAAACCGCATTAAACAATGTCACTTAGTGAGATGTAGTGTTTTTCAACATTACAAGTCGGGAACTACGATATCTAATGTGAAAACGCATGAAACCGTCGCAATCTTGTAGAAAACATTGTAAAGTTGCGAGTAAAACGTTTTCTAACGATAGAAGTGCGAAGGTTAGGTTAGGTTAGGTTAGTTTAAGCTAGGTAGCGTCGTGAAACTACCAAAAACGACGTCATCTAACGAGATAGTGTTGTTTTATTGCGAGTATTAAACTGCGATAGGTGAAATGTTGTGAAAGCACACAAAACGGCATGAACAAGCCAAATACTGAGTGTTCTACCGTTACAAGTGCGAAACTGCTATATTGTGATATTCTCGTTAAAGCGCATGCAAGCATCGTGAAACCTTAAAGAACAAAGTCATTTAGCGAGATACAGCGTTCTGTACTGCAATAAGTTGGTGAAAAACTGTGAGGTTATGCAAATATCGTAGTTGTGAACAAAACAGTGTAATAGAGCGTTTTTAGATACAAGTGCGAATGTTAGGTTAGGTTGACATATCAACCGTCGTAAAACCGCATTAAACAATGTGACTTAGTGAGATGCAGTGTTTTTCACCATTACAAGTCGGGAACTGCGATATCTAATGTGAAAGCGCTTGCAACTGTCGTTAGGTTAGGTTAGGTTAGGTTAGGTTAGGTTAGGTTTGGTTTGGTTAGGTTAGGTTAGGTTAGGTTAGATTAGGTTAGGTTGGGTTGAGTTGGGTTAGGTTAGGTTAGGTTAGGTTAGGTTGGGTTAGGTTAGTTTAGGTTAGGTTAGGTTAGGTTAGGTTAGGTTGGGTTGGGTTGGGTTAGGTTAGGTTAGGTTAGGTTAGGTTGGGTTGGGTTGGGTTAGGTTAGGTTAGGTTAGGTTTGGTAAGGTTAGGTTAGGTTAGGTTAGGGTACGTTAGGTTAAGGTATGAACCGTCGTAAAACCGCATTAAACAATGTCACTTAGTGAGATGTAGTGTTTTTCAACATTAGAAGTCGGGAACTACGATATCTAATGTGAAAGCGCATGAAACCGTCGTAATCTTGTAGAAAACATTGTAAAGTTGCGAGTAAAACGTTTTCTAACGATAGAAGTGCGAAGGTTAGGTTAGGTTAGGTTAGTTTAAGCTAGGTAGCGTCGTGAAACTACCAAAAACGACGTCATCTAACGAGATAAAGTTGTTTTATTGCGAGTATTAAACTGCGATAGGTGAAATGTTGTGAAAGCACACAAAACGGCATGAACAAGCCAAATACTGCGTGTTCTACCGTTACAAGTGCGAAATTGCTATATTGTGATATTCTCGTTAAAGCGCATGCAAGCATCGTGAAACCTTAAAGAACAATGTCATTTAGCGAGATACAGCGTTCTGTACTGCAATAAGTTGGTGAAAACTGTGAGGTTATGCAAATATCGTCATTGTGAACAAAACAGTGTAATAGAGCGTTTTTAGATACAAGTGCGAATGTTAGGTTAGGTTAAGATATGAACCGTCGTAAAACCGCATGAAACAATGTCAATTAGTGAGATGCAGTGTTTTTCACCATTAAAAGTGGGGATCTGCAATATCTAATGTCAAAGCGCTTGCAACCGTCGTTAGGTTAGGTTAGGTTAGGTTAGGTTAGGTTTGGTTAGGTTAGGTTAGGTTAGGTTAGGTTAGATTAGGTTAGGTGTGGTTGAGTTGGGTTAGGTTAGGTTAGGTTAGGTTGGGTTAGGTTAGGTTAGGTTAGGTTACGTTAGGTTAGGTTAGGTTAGGTTACGTTAGGTTAGGTTAGGTTAGGTTACGTTAGGTTAGGTTAGGTTAGGTAAGGATAATTTGGTTAGGTTAGGTAAGGTTAGGTTAGGTTAGGTTAGGTTGGGTTGGGTTGGGTTAGGTTGGGTTAGGTTAGGTTAGGTTACGTTAGGTTAGGTTAGGTTAGGTTACGTTAGGTTATGTTAGGTTAGGTTAGGTTACGTTAGGTTAGGTTAGGTCAGGTAAGGTTAGGTTACGTTAGAATAGGTTAGGTTAGGTTAGGTTACGTTAGGTTAGGTTAAGTAAGGTTAGGTTAGGTTTGGTTAGGTTAGGTTAGGTTAGGGTAGGTTAGCTTAGGTTAGGTTAGGTTGGGTTGGGTTGGGTTAGGTTGGGTTAGGTTAGGTTAGGTTAGGTTAGGTTGGGTTAGGTTAGGTTAGTTTAGGTTAGGTTAGGTTAGGTTAGGTTGGGTTGGGTTGGGTTAGGTTAGGTCAGGTTAGGTTAGGTAAGGTTAGGTTAGGTTAGGTTAGGTTACGTTAGGTTAAGGTATGAACCGTCGTAAAACCGCATTAAACAATGTCACTTAGTGAGATGCAGTGTTTTTCACCTTTACAAGTTGGGAACTGTGATATCTAATGTGAAAGCGCTTGAAACCGTCGTAATGTTGTAGAAAGCAATGTAAAGTAGCGAGTAAAACGTTTTCTAACGATAGAAGTGCGAAGGTTATGTTAGGTTGAGTTATGTTAGTTTAAGCTAGGTAGCGTCGTGAAACTACCAAAAACAACGTCATCTAACGAGATAGTGTTGTTTTATTGCGAGTACGAAACTGCGATAGGTGAAATGTTGTGAAAGCACACAAAACGGCATGAACACGCCAAATACTGCGTGTTGTACCGTTACAAGTGCGAAACTGCTATGTTGTGATATTCTCGTTAAAGCGCATGCAAGCATCGTGAAACCTTAAAGAACGATGTCATTTAGCGAGATACAGCGTTCTGTACTGCAATAAGTTGGTGAAAAACTGTGAGGTTATGCAAATATCCTAATTGTGAACGAAACAGTGTAATAGAGCGTTTTTTAATACAAGTGCGAATGTTAGGTTAGGTTGAGATATCAACCGTCGTAAAACCGCATTAAACAATGTCACTTAGTGAGACGTAGTGTTTTTCAACATTACAAGTCGGGAACTACGATATCTAATGTGAAAGCGCATGAAAGCGTCGTAATCTTGTAGAAAACATTGTAAAGTTGCGAGTAAAACGTTTTATAACGATAGAAGTGCGAAGGTTAGGTTAGGTTAGTTTAGTTTAAGCTAGGTAGCGTCGTGAAACTACCAAAAACGACGTCATCTAACGAGATAGTGTTGTTTTATTGCGAGTATTAAACTGCGATAGGTGAAATATTGTGAAAGCACACAAAACGGCATAAACAAGCTAGATACTGCGTGTTGTAGCGTTACAAGTGCGATACTGCTATAATGTGATATTCTCGTTAAAGCGCATGCAAGCATCGTGAAACCTCAAAGAACAATGTCATTTAGCGAGATACAGCGTTCTGTACTGCAATAAGTTGGTGAAAAACTGTGAGGTTATGCAAATATCGTAATTGTGAACGAAACAGTGTAATAGAGCGTTTTTAGATACAAGTGCGAATGTTAGGTTAGGTTAAGATATGAACCGTCGTAAAACCGCATTAAACAATGTCACTTAGTGAGATGCAGTGTTTCTCACCATTACAAGTCGGGAACTGCGATATCTAATGTGAAAGCGCATGCAACCGTCGTTAGGTTAGGTTAGGTTAGGTTAGGTTAGGTTTGGTTAGGTTAGGTAAGGTTAGGTTAGATTAGGTTAGGTTGGGTTGAGTTGGGTTAGGTTAGTTTAGGTTAGGTTAGGTTAGGTTACGTTAGGTTAGGTTAGGTTAGGTAAGAATAATTTGGTTAGTTTAGGTAAGGTTAGGTTAGGTTAGGTTAGGTTAGGTTGGGTTGGGTTTTGTTGGGTTGGGTTGGGTTGGGGTAGGTTGGGTTAGGTTAGGTTAGGTTACGTTAGGTTAGGTTAGGTTAGGTTAGGTTACGTTAGGTTATGTTAGGTTAGGTTAGGTTACGTTAGGTTAGGTTAGGTCAGGTAAGGTTGGGTTGGGTTGGGTTAGGTTAGTTTAGGTTAGGTTAGGTTAGGTAGGGTTGGGTTGGGTTAGGTTAGGTTAGGTTAGGTAAGGTTACGTTAGGTTAGGTTAGGTTAGGTTTGGTTAGGTTAGGTTAGGTTAGGTTACGTTAGGTTAGGTTAGGTTAGGTTTGGTTAGGTTAGGTTAGGTTAGGTTATGTTAGGTAAGGTTTGGTTAGGTTAGGTTAGGTTAGGTTGGGTTAGGTTGGGTTAGGTAAGGTTAGGTTAGGTTAGGTTAAGATATGAACCGCGCTAAAACCGCATTAAACAATGTCACTCAGTGAGATGCTGTGTTTTTCACCATTACAAGTCGGGAACTGCGATATCTAATGTGAAAGCCCATGAAACCGTCGTAATCTTGTAGAAAACATTGTAAAGTAGCGAATAAAACGTTTTCTAACGATAGAAGTGCGAAGGTTAGGTTAGTTTGAGCTACGTAGCGTCGTGAAACCACCAAAAACGATGTCATCTAACGAGATAGTGTTATTTTATTGCGAGTACGAAACTGCTATAGGTGAAATATTGGGAAAGCACACAAAATGGCATGAACTAGCCAGATACTGCGTCTTGTGTCGTTACAAGTGCGAAACTGCTTTATTGTGATATTCTCATTAAAGCGCATGCAAGTATCGTGAAACCTTAAAGAACGATGTCATTTAGCGAGATACAGCGTTCTGTACTGTAATAAGTTGGTGAGAAACTGTGAGGTCAAGCAAATATTGTAAGTGTGAACGAAACAGTGTAATTGAGCGTCTTTAGATACAAGTGCGAATGTTAGGTTAGGTTGACATATCAACCGTCGTAAAACCGCATCAAACAATGTCACTTAGTGAGATGTAGTGTTTTTCAACATTACAAGTCGGGAACTACGATATCTAATGTGAAAGCGCATGAAACCGTCGTAATCTTGTAGAAAACATTGTAAAGTTGCGAGTAAAACGTTTTCTAACGATAGAAGTGCGAAGGTTAGGTTAGGTTAGTTTAAGCTAGGTAGCGTCGTGAAACTACCAAAAACGACGTCATCTAACGAGATAGTGTTGTTTTATTGCGAGTATTAAACTGCGATAGGTGAAATGTTGTGAAAGCACACAAAACGGCATGAACAAGCCAAATACTGCGTGTTCTAACGTTACAAGTGCGAAACTGCTATATTGTGATATTCTCGTTAAAGCGCATGCAAGCATCGTGAAACCTTAAAGAACAATGTCATTTAGCGAGATACAGCATTCTGTACTGCAATAAGTTGGTGAAAAACTGTGAGGTTATGCAAATATCGTAATTGTGAACAAAACAGTATAATAGAGCGTTTTTAGACACAAGTGCGAATGTTAGGTTAGGTTAAGATATGAACCGTCGTAAAACCGCATTAAACAATGTCAATTAGTGAGATGCAGTGTTTTTCACCATTACAAGTGGGGAACTGCGATATCTAATGTGAAAGCGATTGCAACCGTCGTTAGGTTAGGTTAGGTTAGGTTAGATTAGGTTAGGTTGGGTTGAGTTGGGTTAGGTTAGGTTAGGTTAGGTTAGGTTGGGTTAGGTTAGGTTAGGTTAGGTTACGTTAGGTTAGGTTAGGTTACGTAGGTTAGGTTAGGTTAGGTTAGGTAAGGATAATTTGGTTAGGTTAGGTAAAATTAGGTTAGGTTAGGTTAGGTTGGGTTGGGTGTTGTTGGGTTGGGTTGGGTTGGGTTAGGTTGGGTTAGGTTAGGTTAGGTTAGGTTAGGTTAGGTTGGGTTAGGTTAGTTTAGGTTAGGTTAGGTTAGGTTAGGTTGGGTTGGGTTGGGTTAGGTTAGGTTAGGTTAGGTAAGGTTAGGTTAGGTTAGGTTACGTTAGGTTAAGGTATGAACCGTCGTAAAACCGCATTAAACAATGTCACTTAGTGAGATGCAGTGTTTTTCACCTTTACAAGTTGGGAACTGTGATATCTAATGTGAAAGCGCTTGAAACCGTCGTAATGTTGTAGAAAGCAATGTAAAGTAGCGAGTAAAACGTTTTCTAACGATAGAAGTGCGAAGGCTATGTTAGGTTGAGTTATGTTAGTTTAAGCTAGGTAGCGTCGTGAAACTACCAAAAAGAACGTCATCTAACGAGATAGTGTTGTTTTATTGCGAATACGAAACTGCGATAGGTGAAATGTTGTGAAAGCACACAAAACGGCATGAACAAGCCAAATACTGCGTGTTGTACCGTTACAAGTGCGAAACTGCTATGTTGTGATATTCTCGTTGAAGCGCATGCAAGCATCGTGAAACCTTAAAGAACGATGTCATTTAGCGAGATACAGCGTTCTGTACTGCAATAAGTTGGTGAAAAACTGTGAGGTTATGCAAATATCGTAATTGTGAACGAAACAGTGTAATAGAGCGTTTTTAATACAAGTGCGAATCTTAGGTTAGGGTAAGATATGAACCGTCGTAAAACCGCATTAAACAATGTCAGTGAGATGCAGTGTTTTTCACCATTACAAGTCGGGAACTGCGATATTTAATGTGAAAGCGCATGAAACCGTCGTAATCTTGTAGAAAACATTGTAAAGTTGCGAGTAAAACGTTTTCTAACGATAGAAGTGCGAAGGTTATGTTAGGTTGAATTATGTTAGTTTAAGCTAGGTAGCGTCGTGAAACCACCAAAAAGGACGTCATCTAACGAGATAGTGTTGTTTTATTGCATGTACGAAACTGCAATAGGTGAAATGTTGTGAAAGTACACAAAACGGCATGAACAAGCCAGATACTGCGTGTTGTACCATTACAAGTGCGAAACTGATATAATGTGATATTCTCGTTGAAGCGCATGCAAGCATCGTGAAACCTTAAAGAACGATGTCGTTTAGCGAGATACAGCGTTCTGTACTGCAATAAGTTGGTGAAAAACTGTGAGGTTATGCAAATATCGTAATTGTGAACGAAACAGTGTAATAGAGCGTTTTTCAAAACAAGTGCGAAAGTTAGGTTAGGTTAAGATATGAACCGTCGTAAAACCGCATTAAACAATGCCACTTAGTGAGATGCAGTGTTTTTCACCATTACAAGTCGGGAACTGCGATATCTAATGTGAAAGCGCTTGCAAACGTCGTTAGGATAGGTTAGGTTAGGTTAGGTTAGGTTACGTTAGGTTAGGTTAGATTAGGTTAGGTTCTGTTAGGTAAGGTTTGGTTAGGTTAGGTTAGTTTGGGTTAGGTAAGGTTAAGTTAGGTTAAATTAGGTTAGGTTAGGTTAGGTTAGGTTAAGATATGAACCGCGCTAAAACCGCATAAAACAATGTCACTTAGTGAGATGCTGTGTTTTTCACCATTACAAGTCGGGAACTGCGATATCTAATGTGAAAGCGCATGAAACCGTCGTAATCTTGTAGAAAACATTGTAAAGTAGCGAATAAAACGTTTTCTAACGATAGGAGTGCGAAGGTTAGGTTAGTTTGAGCTACGTAGCGTCGTGAAAGCACCAAAAACGATGTCATCTAACGAGATAGTGTTGTTTTATTGCGAGTATGAAACTGCGATAGGTGAAATATTGTGAAAGCACACAAAATGGCATGAACTAGCCAGATACTGCGGCTTGTGCCGTTACAAGTGCGAAACTGCTTTATTGTGATATTCTCGTTAGAGCGCATGCAAGTATCGTGAAACCTTATAGAACGATGTCATTTAGCGAGATACAGCGTTCTGTATTGTAATAAGTTGGTGAGAAACTGTGAGGTCAAGCGAATATCGTAATTGTGAACGAAACAGTGTAATTGAGCGTCTTTAGATACAAGTGCGAATGTTAGGTTAGGTTGACATATCAACCGTCGTAAAACCGCATTAAACAATGTCACTTAGTGAGATGTAGTGTTTTTCAACATTACAAGTCGGGAACTACGATATCTAATGTGAAAGCGCATGAAACCGTCGTAATCTTGTAGAAAACATTGTAAAGTTGCGAGTAAAACGTTTTCTAACGATAGCAGTGCGAAGGTTAGGTTAGGTTAGGTTAGTTTAGGCTAGGTAGCGTCGTGAAACTACCAAAAACGACGTCATCTAACGAGATAGTGTTGTTTTATTGCGAGTATTAAACTGCGATAGGTGAAATGTTGTGAAAGCACACAAAACGGCATGAACAAGCCAAATACTGCGTGTTCTACCGTTACAAGTGCGAAACTGCTATATTGTGATATTCTTGTTAAAGCGCATGCAAGCATCGTGAAACCTTAAAGAACAAAGTCATTTAGCGAGATACAGCGTTCTGTACTGCAATAAGTTGGTGAAAAACTGTGAGGTTATGCAAATATCGTAATTGTGAACAAAACAGTGTAATAGAGCGTTTTTAGATACAAGTGCGAATGTTAGGTTAGGTTAAGATATGAACCGTCGTAAAACCACATTAAACAATGTCACTTAGTGAGATGCAGTGTTTTTCACCATTACAAGTCGGGAACTGCGATATCTAATGTGAAAGCGCTTGCAACCGTCGTTAGGTTAGGTTAGGTTAGGTTAGGTTAAGTTAGGTTAGGTTTGGTTAGGTTAGGTTAGGTTAGGTTAGATTAGGTTAGGTTAGGTTAGGTAAGGTTAGGTTAGGTTAGGTTAGGTTAGGTTAGGTTAAGGTATGAACCGTCGTAAAACCGCATTAAACAATGTCACTTAGTGAGATGTAGTGTTTTTCAACATTACAAGTCGGGAACTACGATATCTAATGTGAAAGCGCATGAAACCGTCGTAATGTTGTAGAAAGCAATGTAAAGTAGCGAGTAAAACGTTTTCTAACGATAGAAGTGCGAAGGTTATGTTAGTTTGAGCTAGGTAGCGTCGTGAAACCACCAAAAACGATGCCATCTAACGAGATAGTGTTGTTTTATTGCGAGTACGAAACTGCGATAGGTGAAATATTGTGAAAGCACACAAAATGGCATGAACTAGCCAGATACTGCGTCTTGTGCCGTTACAAGTGCGAAACTGCTTTATAGTGATATTCTCGTTAAAGCGCATGCAAGTATCGTGAAACCTTAAAGAACGATGTCATTTAGCGAGATACAGCGTTCTGTACTGTAATAAGTTGGTGAGAAACTGTGAGGTCAAGCAAATATCGTAATTGTGAACGAAACAGTGTAATTGAGCGTATTTAGATACAAGTGCGAATGTTAGGTTAGGTTGAGATATCAACCGTCGTAAAACCGCATTAAACAATGTCACTTAGTGAGATGTAGTGTTTTTCAACATTACAAGTCGGGAACTACGATATCTAATGTGAAAGCGCATGAAACCGTCGTAATTTTGTAGAAAACATTGTAAAGTTGCGAGTAAAACGTTTTCTAACGATAGAAGTGCGAAGGTTAGCTTGAGTTATGTTAGTTTAAGCTATGTAGCGTCGTGAGACCACCAAAAAAGACGTCATCTAACGAGATAGTGTTGTTTTATTGCATGTACGAAACTGCAATAGGTGAAATGTTGTGAAAGTACACAAAACGGCTTGAACAAGCCAGATACTGCGTGTTGTACCGTTACAAGTGCGAAACTGCTATAATGTGATATTCTCGTTGAAGCGCATGCAAGCATCGTGAAAGCTTAAAGAACGATGTCATTTAGCGAGATACAGCGTTCTGTACTTCAATAAGTTGGTGAAAAACTGTGAGGTTATGCAAATATCGTAATTGTGAACGAAACAGTGTAATAGAGCGTTTTTCAATACAAGTACGAATGTTGGGTTAGGTTAAGATATGAACCGTCGTAAAACCGCATTAAACAATGTCACTTAGTGAGATGCAGTGTTTTTCACCATTACAAGTCGGGAACTTCGATATCTAATGTGAAAGCGCTTGCAAACGTCGTTAGGTTAGGTTAGGTTAGGTTAGGTTAGGTTACGTTAGGTTAGGTTTGGTTAGGTTAGGTTAGGTTAGGTTATGTTAGGTAAGGTTTGGTTAGGTTAGGTTAGGTTAGGTTGGGTTAGGTAAGGTTAGGTTTGGTTGGGTTAGGTTAGGTTAGGTTAGGTTAAGATATGAACCGCGCTACAACCGCATTAAACAATGTCACTTAGTGAGATGCTGTGTTTTTCACCATTACAAGTCGGGAACTGCGATATCTAAGGTGAAAGCGCATGAAACCGTCGTAATCTTGTAGAAAACATTGTAAAGTAGCGAATAAAACGTTTTATAACGATAGAAGTGCAAAGGTTAGGTTAGTTTGAGCTACGTAGCGTCGTGAAAGCACCAAAAACGATGTCATCTAACGAGATAGTGTTGTTTTATTGCGAGTACGAAACTGCGATAGGTGAAATATTGTGAAAGCACACAAAATGGCATGAACTAGCCAGATACTGCGGCTTGTGCCGTTACAAGTGCGAAACTGCTTTATTGTGATATTCTCGTTAGAGCGCATGCAAGTATCGTGAAACCTTAAAGAACGATGTCATTTAGCGAGATACAGCGTTCTGTACTGTAATAAGTTGGTGAGAAACGGTTAGGTCAAGCAAATATCGTAATTGTGAACGAAACAGTGTAATTGAGCGTATTTAGATACAAGTGCGAATGTTAGGTTAGGTTGAGATATCAACCGTCGTAAAACCGCATGAAACAATGTCACTTAGTGAGATGTAGTGTTTTTCAATATACAAGTCGGGAACTACGATATCTAATGTGAAAGCGCATGAAACCGTCGTAATCTTGTAGAAAACATTGTAAAGTTGCGAGTAAAACGTTTTCTAACGATAGAAGTGCGAAGGTTAGCTTGAGTTATGTTAGTTTAAGCTATGTAGCGTCGTGAGACCACCAAAAAGGACGTCATCTAAGGAGATAGTGTTGTTTTATTGAATGTACGAAACTGCAATAGGGGAAATGTTGTGAAAGTACACAAAACGGCTTGAACAAGCCAGATATTGCGTGTTGTACCGTTACAAGTGCGAAACTGCTATAATGTGATATTCTCGTTAAAGCGCATGCAAGCATCGGGAAACCCTAAAGAATGATGTGATTTAGCGAGAGACAGCGTTCTGTACTGTAATAGGTTGGTGAAAAACTGTGAGGTCATGCAAATATCGTAACTGTGAACGAAACAGTGTAATAGAGCGTTTTGAGTTCAAGCGCGAATGGTAGGTTAGGTTAAGATATGAACCGTCGTAAAACCGCATTACACAATGTCACTATGTGAGATGCAGTGTTTTTCACCATTACAAGTCGGGAACTGCGATATCTAATGTGAAAGCGCATGAAACCGTCGTAATCTTGTAGAAAACATTGTAAAGTTGCGAGTAAAACGTTTTCTAACGATAGAAGTGCGAAGGTTATGTTAGGTTGAATTATGTTAGTTTAAGCTAGGTAGCGTCGTGAAACCACCAAAAAGGACGTAATCTAACGAGATAGTGTTGTTTTATTGCATGTACGAAACTGCAATAGGTGAAATGTTGTGAAAGTACACAAAACGGCATGAACAAGCCAGATACTGCGTGTTGTACCATTACAAGTGCGAAACTGCTATAATGTGATATTCTCGTTGAAGCGCATGCAAGCATCGTGAAACCTTAAAGAACGATGTCGTTTTGCGAGATACAGCGTTCTGTACTGCAATAAGTTGGTGAAAAACTGTGAGGTTATGCAAATATCGTAATTGTGAACGAAACAGTGTAATAGAGCGTTTTTCAAAACAAGTGCGAAAGTTAGGTTAGGTTAAGATATGAACCGTCGTAAAACCGCATTAAACAATGCCACTTAGTGAGATGCAGTGTTTTTCACCATTACAAGTCGGGAACTGCGATATCTAATGTGAAAGCGCTTGCAAACGTCGTTAGGATAGGTTAGGTTAGGTTAGGTTAGGTTAGGTTACGTTAGGTTAGGTTAGATTAGGTTAGGTTATGTTAGGTAAGGTTTGGTTAGGTTAGGTTAGTTTGGGTTAGGTAAGGTTAAGTTAGGTTAAATTAGGTTAGGTTAGGTTAGGTTAGGTTAAGATATGAACCGCGCTAAAACCGCATAAAACAATGTCACTTAGTGAGATGCTGTGTTTTTCACCATTACAAGTCGGGAACTGCGATATCTAATGTGAAAGCGCATGAAACCGTCGTAATCTTGTAGAAAACATTGTAAAGTAGCGAATAAAACGTTTTCTAACGATAGGAGTGCGAAGGTTAGGTTAGTTTGAGCTACGTAGCGTCGTGAAAGCACCAAAAACGATGTCATCTAACGAGATAGTGTTGTTTTATTGCGAGTATGAAACTGCGATAGGTGAAATATTGTGAAAGCACACAAAATGGCATGAACTAGCCAGATACTGCGGCTTGTGCCGTTACAAGTGCGAAACTGCTTTATTGTGATATTCTCGTTAGAGCGCATGCAAGTATCGTGAAACCTTATAGAACGATGTCATTTAGCGAGATACAGCGTTCTGTACTGTAATAAGTTGGTGAAAAACTGTGAGGTTATGCAAATATCGTAATTGTGAACAAAACAGTGTAATAGAGCGTTTTTAGATACAAGTGCGAATGTTAGGTTAGGTTAAGATATGAACCGTCGTAAAACCACAATAAACAATGTCACTTAGTGAGATGCAGTGTTTTTCACCATTACAAGTCGGGAACTGCGATATCTAATGTGAAAGCGCTTGCAACCGTCGTTAGGTTAGGTTAGGTTAGGTTAGGTTAAGTTAGGTTAGGTTTGGTTAGGTTAGGTTAGGTTAGGTTAGATTAGGTTAGGTTAGGTTAGGTAAGGTAAGGTTAGGTTAGGTTAAGGTATGAACCGTCGTAAAACCGCATTAAACAATGTCACTTAGTGAGATGTAGTGTTTTTCAACATTACAAGTCGGGAACTACGATATCTAATGTGAAAGCGCATGAAACCGTCGTAATGTTGTAGAAAGCAATGTAAAGTAGCGAGTAAAACGTTTTCTAACGATAGAAGTGCGAAGGTTATGTTAGTTTGAGCTAGGTAGCGTCGTGAAACCACCAAAAACGATGCCATCTAACGAGATAGTGTTGTTTTATTGCGAGTACGAAACTGCGATAGGTGAAATATTGTGAAAGCACACAAAATGGCATGAACTAGCCAGATACTGCGTCTTGTGCCGTTACAAGTGCGAAACTGCTTTATTGTGATATTCTCGTTAAAGCGCATGCAAGTATCGTGAAACCTTAAAGAACGATGTCATTTAGCGAGATACAGCATTCTGTACTGTAATAAGTTGGTGAGAAACTGTGAGGTCAAGCAAATATCGTAATTGTGAACGAAACAGTGTAATTGAGCGTATTTAGATACAAGTGCGAATGTTAGGTTAGGTTGAGATATCAACCGTCGTAAAACCGCATTAAACAATGTCACTTAGTGAGATGTAGTGTTTTTCAACATTACAAGTCGGGAACTACGATATCTAATGTGAAAGCGCATGAAACCGTCGTAATTTTGTAGAAAACATTGTAAAGTTGCGAGTAAAACGTTTTCTAACGATAGAAGTGCGAAGGTTAGCTTGAGTTATGTTAGTTTAAGCTATGTAGCGTCGTGAGACCACCAAAAAAGACGTCATCTAAAGAGATAGTGTTGTTTTATTGCATGTACGAAACTGCAATAGGTGAAATGTTGTGAAAGTACACAAAACGGCTTGAACAAGCCAGATACTGCGTGTTGTACCGTTACAAGTGCGAAACTGCTATAATGTGATATTCTCGTTGAAGCGCATGCAAGCATCGTGAAAGCTTAAAGAACGATGTCATTTAGCGAGATACAGCGTTCTGTACTTCAATAAGTTGGTAAAAAACTGTGAGGTCATGCAAATATCGTAATTGTGAACGAAACAGTGTAATAGAGCGTTTTTCAATACAAGTACGAATGTTGGGTTAGGTTAAGATATGAACCGTCGTAAAACCGCATTAAACAATGTCACTTAGTGAGATGCAGTGTTTTTCACCATTACAAGTCGGGAACTGCGATATCTAATGTGAAAGCGCTTGCAAACGTCGTTAGGTTAGGTTAGGTTAGGTTAGGTTACGTTAGGTTAGGTTTGGTAAGGTTAGGTTAGGTTAGGTTATGTTAGGTAAGGTTTGGTTAGATTAGGTTAGGTTGCGTTGAGTTGGGTTAGGTTAGGTTAGGTTAGGTTAGGTTGGGTTAGGTTAGTTTAGATTAGGTTAGGTTAGGTTAGGTTGGGTTGGGTTGGGTTAGGTTAGGTTAGGTTAGGTTACGTTAGGTTAAGGTATGAACCGTCGTAAAACTGCATTAAACAATGTCACTTAGTGAGATGTAGTGTTTTTCAACATTACAAGTCGGGAACTACGATATCTAATGTGAAAGCGCATGAAATCGTCGTAATCTTGTAGAAAACATAGTAAAGTTGCGAGTAAAACGTTTTCTAACGATAGAAGTACGAAGGTTAGGTTAGGTTAGGTTAGTTTAAGCTAGGTAGCGTCGTGAAACTACCAAAAACGACGTCATCTAACGAGATAGTGTTGTTTTATTGCGAGTATTAAACTGCGATAGGTGAAATGTTGTGAAAGCACACAAAACGGCATGAACAAGCCAAATACTGCGTGTTCTACCGTTAGAAGTGCGAAACTGCTATAATGTGATATTCTCGTTAAAGCGCATGCAAGCATCGTGAAACCTTAAAGAACAATGTCATTTAGCGAAATACAGCGTTCTGTACTGCAATAACTTGGTGAAAAACTGTGAGGTTATGCAAATATCGTAATTGTGTACGAAACAGTGTAATGGAGCGTTTTTAGATACAAGTGCGAATGTTAGGTTAGGTTAAGATATGAACCGTCGTAAAACCGCATTAAACAATGTCACTTAGTGAGATGCAGTGTTTCTCACCATTACAAGTCGGGAACTGCTATATCTAATGTGAAAGCGCTTGCAACCGTCGTTAGGTTAGGTTAGGTTAGGTTTGGTTAGGTTAGGTTAGGTTAGGTTAGATTAGGTTAGGTTGGGTTGAGTTGGGCTAGGTTAGGTTAGGTTAGGTTAGGTTAGGTTGGGTTAGGTTAGGTTAGGTTAGGCTACGTTAGGTTAGGTTAGGTTACGTTAGGTTACGTTAGGTTAGGTTACGTTAGGTTAGGTTAGGTAAGGATAATTTGGTTAGGTTAGGTAAGGTTAGGTTAGGTTAGGTTAGGTTGGGTTGGGTTTTGTTGGGTTGGGTTGGGTTGGGTTAGGTTGGGTTAGGTTAGGTTAGGTTACGTTAGGTTAGGTTAGGTTAGGTTAGGTTACGTTAGGTTAGGTTAGGTCAGGTAAGGACAGGTTACGTTAGAATAGGTTAGGTTAGGTTACGTTAAGTTAGGTTACGTTAGGTTAGGTTACGTTAGGTTAGGTTAGGTAAGGATAATTTGGTTAGGTTAGGTAAGGTTAGGTTAGGTTAGGTTAGGTTGGGTTGGGTTTTGTTGGGTTGGGTTGGGTTGGGTTAGGTTGGGTTAGGTTAGGTTAGGTTACGTTAGGTTAGGTTAGGTTAGGTTAGGTTAGGTAAGGTTAGGTTAGGTTAGGTTAGGTTAGGTTACGTTAGGTTAAGTTATGAACCGTCGTAAAACCGCATTAAACAATGTCATTTAGTGAGATGCAGTGTTTTTCACCTTTACAAGTTGGGAACTGCGATATCTAATGTGAAAGCGCTTGAAACCGTCGTAATGTTGTAGAAAGCAATGTAAAGTAGCGAGTAAAACGTTTTCTAACGATAGAAGTGCGAAGGTTATGTTAGGTTGAGCTACGTAGCGTCGTGAAACCACCAAAAACGATGCCATCTAACGAGATAGTGTTGTTTTATTGCGAGTACGAAACTGCGATAGGTGAAATATTGCGAAAGCACACAAAATGGCATGAACTAGCCAGATACTGCGTCTTGTGCCGTTACAAGTGCGAAACTGCTTTATTGTGATATTCTCGTTAAAGCGCATGCAAGTATCGTGAAACCTTAAAGAACGATGTCATTTAGCGAGATACAGCGTTCTGTACTGTAATAAGTTGGTGAGAAACTGTGAGGTCAAGCAAATATCGTAATTGTGAACGAAACAGTGTAATTGAGCGTCTTTAGATACAAGTGCGAATGTTAGGTTAGGTTGACATATCAACCGTCGTAAAACCGCATTAAACAATGTCACTTAGTGAGATGTAGTGTTTTTCAACATTACAAGTCGGGAACTACGATATCTAATGTGAAAGCGCATGAAACCGTCGTAATCTTGTAGAAAACATTGTAAAGTTGCGAGTAAAACGTTTTCTAACGATCGCAGTGCGAAGGTTAGGTTAGGTTAGGTTAGGTTAGTTTAAGCTAGGTAGCGTCGTGAAACTACCAAAAACGACGTCATCTAACGAGATAGTGTTGTTTTATTGCGAGTATTAAACTGCGATAGGTGAAATGTTGTGAAAGCACACAAAACGGCATGAACAAGCCAAATACTGCGTGTTCTACCGTTACAAGTGCGAAACTGCTATATTGTGATATTCTCGTTAAAGCGCATGCAAGCATCGTGAAACCTTAAAGAACAAAGTCATTTAGCGAGATACAGCGTTCTGTACTGTAATAAGTTGGTGAAAAACTGTGAGGTCATGCAAATATCGTAATTGTGTACAAAACAGTGTAATAGAGCGTTTTTAGATACAAGTGCGAATGTTAGGTTAGGTTAAGATATGAACCGTCGTAAAACCACATTAAACATTGTCACTTAGTGAGATGCAGTATTTTTCACCATTACAAGTCGGGAACTGCGATATCTAATGTGAAAGCGCTTGCAAACGTCGTTAGGTTATGTAATGTTAGGTTAGGTTAGGTTAGGTTAGGTTACGTTAGGTTAGATTAGGTTAGGTTTGGTTAGGTTAGGTTAGGTTAGGGTATGTTAGGTAACGTTTGGTTAGGTTATGTTAGGTTAGGTTGGGTTAGGTAAGGTTAGGTTAGGTTAGGTTAAGATATGAACCGCGCTAAATCCGCATTAAACAATGTCACTTAGTGAGATGCTGTGTTTTTCACCATTACAAGTCGGGAACTGCGATATCTATTGTGAAAGCGCATGAAACCGTCGTAATCTTGTAGAAAACATTGTAAAGTAGCGAATAAAACGTTTTCTAACGATAGAAGTGCGAAGGTTAGGTTAGTTTGAGCTAGGTAGCGTCGTGAAACCACCAAAAACGATGTCATCTAACGAGATAGTGATGGTTTATTGCGAGTACAAAACTGCGATAGGTGAAATATTGGGAAAGCACACAAAATGGCATGAACTAGCCAGATACTGCGTCTTGTGCCGTTACAAGTGCGGAACTGCTTTACTGTGATATTCTCGTTAAAGCGCATGCAAGTATCGTGAAACCTTAAAGAACGATGTCATTTAGCGAGATACAGCGTTCTGTACTGTAATAAGTTGGTGAGAAACTGTGAGGTGAAGCAAATATCGTAATTGTGAACGAAACAGTGTAATTGAGCGTTTTTCAATACAAGTACGAATGTTAGGTTAGGTTAAGATATGAACCGTCGTAAAACCGCATTAAACAATGTCAATTAGTGAGATGCAGTGTTTTTCACCATTACAAGTCGGGAACTGCGATATCTAATGTGAAAGCGCTTGCAAACGTCGTTAGGTTAGGTTAGGTTAGGTTAGGTTAGGTTAGGTTACGTTAGGTTAGGTTTGGTTAGGTTCGGTTAGGTTAGGTTATGTTAGGTAAGGTTTGGTTAGGTTAGGTTAGGTTAGGTTGGGTTAGGTAAGGTTAGGTTAGGTTGGGTTAGGTTAGGTTAGGTTAGGTTAAGATATGAACCGCGCTAAAACCGCATTAAACAATGTCACTTAGTGAGATGCTGTGTTTTTCACCATTACAAGTCGGGAACTGCGATATCTAATGTGAAAGCGCATGAAACCGTCGTAATCTTGAAGAAAACATTGTAAAGTAGCGAATAAAACGTTTTCTAACGATAGAAGTGCGAAGGTTAGGTTAGTTTGAGCTACGTAGCGTCGTGAAACCACCAAAAACGATGCCATCTAACGAGATAGAGTTGTTTTATTGCGAGTACGAAACTGCGATAGGTGAAATATTGTGAAAGCACACAAAATGGCATGAACTAGCCAGATACTGCGTCTTGTGCCGTTACAAGTGCGAAACTGCTTTATTGTGATATTCTCGTTAAAGCGCATGCAAGTATCGTGAAACCTTAAAGAACGATGTCATTTAGCGAGATACAGCGTTCTGTACTGTAATAAGTTGGTGAGAAACTGTGAGGTCAAGCAAATATCGTAATTGTGAACGAAACAGTGTAATTGAGCGTCTTTAGATACAAGTGCGAATGTTAGGTTAGGTTGACATATCAACCGTCGTAAAACCGCATTAAACAATGTCACTTAGTGAGATGTAGTGTTTTTCAACATTACAAGTCGGGAACTACGATATCTAATGTGAAAGCGCATGAAACCGTCGTAATCTTGTAGAAAACATTGTAAAGTTGCGAGTAAAACGTTTTCTAACGATAGAAGTGCGAAGGTTAGGTTAGGTTAGGTTAGTTTAAGCTAGGTAGCGTCGTGAAACTACCAAAAACGACGTCATCTAACGAGATAGTGTTGTTTTATTGCGAGTATTAAACTGCGATAGGTGAAATGTTGTGAAAGCACACAAAACGGCATGAACAAGCCAAATACTGCGTGTTCTACCGTTACAAGTGCGAAACTGCTATATTGTGATATTCTCGTTAAAGCGCATGCAAGCATCGTGAAACCTTAAAGAACAATGTCATTTAGCGAGATACAGCGTTCTGTACTGCAATAAGTTGGTGAAAAACTGTGAGGTTATGCAAATATCGTAATTGTGAACAAAACAGTGCAATAGAGCGTTTTTAGATACAAGTGCGACTGTTAGGTTAGGTTAAGATATGAACCGTCGTAAAACCACATTAGACATTGTCACTTAGTGAGATGCAGTGTTTTTCACCATTACAAGTCGGGAACTGCGATATCTAATGTGAAAGCGCTTGCAACCGTCGTTAGGTTAGGTTAGGTTAGGTTAGGTTAGGTTAGGTTAGGTTTGGTTAGGTTAGGTTAGGTTAGGTTAGATTAGGGTTAGGTTGGATTGAGTTGGGTTAGGTTAGGTTAGGTTAGGTTAGGTTGGGTTAGGTTAGTTTAGGTTAGGTTAGGTTAGGTTAGGTTGGGTTGGGTTAGGTTAGGTTAGGTTAGGTTACGTTAGGTTAAGGTATGAACCGTCGTAAAACCGCATTAAACAATGTCACTTAGTGAGATGTAGTGTTTTTCAACATTACAAGTCGGGAACTACGATATCTATTGTGAAAGCGCATGAAACAGTCGTAATCTTGTAGAAAACATTGTAAAGTTGCGAGTAAAACGTTTTCTAACGATATAAGTGCGAAGGTTAGGTTAGGTTAGGTTAGTTTAAGCTAGGTAGCGTCGTGAAACTACCAAAAACGACGTCATCTAACGAGATAGTGTTGTTTTATTGGGAGTATTAAACTGCGATATGTGAAATGTTGTGAAAGCTCACAAAACGGCATGAACAAGCCAAATACTGCGTGTTCTACCGTTACAAGTGCGAAACTGCTATATTGTGATATTCTCGTTAAAGCGCATGCAAGCATCGTGAAACCTTAAAGAACAAAGTCATTTAGCGAGATACAGCGTTCTGTACTGCAATAAGTTGGTGAAAAACTGTGAGGTTATGCAAATATCGTAATTGTGAACAAAACAGTGTAATAGAGCGTTTTTAGATACAAGTGCGAATGTTAGGTTAGGCTAAGATATGAACCGTCGTAAAACCACATTAAACAATGTCACTTAGTGAGATGCAGTGTTTTTCACCATTACAAGTCGGGAACTGCGATATCTAATGTGAAAGCGCTTGCAACCGTCGTTAGGTTAGGTTAGGTTAGGTTTGGTTAGGTTAGGTTAGGTTAGGTTAGATTAGGTTAGGTTGGGTTGAGTTGGGTTAGGTTAGGTTAGGTTAGGTTAGGTTGGGTTAGGCTAGTTTAGGTTAGGTTAGGTTAGGTTAGGTTGGGTTGGGTTAGGATAGGTTAGGTTAGGTTAGGTTGGGTTGGGTTGGGTTAGGTTAGGTTAGGTTAGGTTAGGTAAGGTTAGGTTAGGTTAGGTTAGGTTACGTTAGGTTAAGGTATGAACCGTCGTAAAACCGCATTAAACAATGTCACTTAGTGAGATGTAGTGTTTTTCAACATTACAAGTCGGGAACTACGATATCTAATGTGAAAGCGCATGAAACCGTCGTAATCTTGTAGAAAACATTGTAAAGTTGCGAGTAAAACGTTTTCTAACGATAGAAGTGCGAAGGTTAGGTTAGGTTAGGTTAGTTTAAGCTAGGTAGCGTCGTGAAACTACCAAAAACGACGTCATCTAACGAGATAGTGTTGTTTTATTGCGAGTATTAAACTGCGATAGGTGAAATGTTGTGAAAGCACACAAAACGGCATGAACAAGCCAAATACTGCGTGTTCTACCGTTACAAGTGCGAAACTGCTATATTGTGATATTCTCGTTAAAGCGCATGCAGGCATCGTGAAACCTTAAAGAACAAAGTCATTTAGCGAGATACAGCGTTCTGTACTGTAATAAGTTGGTGAGAAACTGTGAGGTGAAGCAAATATCGTAATTGTGAACGAAACAGTGTAATTGAGCGTTTTTCAATACAAGTACGAATGTTAGGTTAGGTTAAGATATGAACCGTCGTAAAACCGCATTAAACAATGTCCATTAGTGAGATGCAGTGTTTTTCACCATTACAAGTCGGGAACTGCGATATCTAATGTGAAAGCGCTTGCAAACGTCGTTAGGTTAGGTTAGGTTAGGTTAGGTTAGGTTACGTTAGGTTAGGTTTGGTTAGGTTAGGTTAGGTTAGGTGTGTTAGGTTAGGTTAGGGTATGTTAGGTAAGGTTTGGTTAGGTTAGGTTAGGTTAGGTTGGGTTAGGTAAGGTTAGGTTAGGTTAGGTTAGGTTAGGTTAATATATGAACCGCGCTAAATCCGCATTAAACAATGTCACTTAGTGAGATGCTGTGTTTTTCACCATTACAAGTCGGGAACTGCGATATCTATTGTGAAAGCGCATGAAACCGTCGTAATCTTGAAGAAAACATTGTAAAGTAGCGAATAAAACGTTTTCTAACGATAGAAGTGCGAAGGTTAGGTTAGTTTGAGCTAGGTAGCGTCGTGAAACCACCAAAAACGATGTCATCTAACGAGATAGTGATGTTTTGTTGCGAGTACAAAACTGCGATAGGTGAAATATTGGGAAACACACAAAATGGCATGAACTAGCCAGATACTGCGTCTTGTGCCGTTACAAGTGCGAAACTGCTTTATTGTGATATTCTCGTTAAAGCGCATGCAAGTATCGTGAAACCTTAAAGAACGATGTCATTTAGCGAGATACAGCGTTCTGTACTGTAATAAGTTGGTGAGAAACTGTGAGGTGAAGCAAATATCGTAATTGTGAACGAAACAGTGTAATTGAGCGTTTTTCAATACAAGTACGAATGTTAGGTTAGGTTAAGATATGAACCGTCGTAAAACCGCATTAAACAATGTCCATTAGTGAGATGCAGTGTTTTTCACCATTACAAGTCGGGAACTGCGATATCTAATGTGAAAGCGCTTGCAAACGTCGTTAGGTTAGGTTAGGTTAGGTTAGGTTAGGTTAGGTTACGTTAGGTTAGGTTTGGTTAGGTTAGGTTAGGTTAGGTTATGTTAGGTAAGGTTTGGTTAGGTTAGGTTAGGTTAGGTTGGGTTAGGTAAGGTTAGGTTAGGTTGGGTTAGGTTAGGTTAGGTTAGGTTAGGTTAGGTTAAGATATGAACCGCGCTAAAACCGCATTAAACAATGTCACTTAGTGAGATGCTGTGTTTTTCACCATTACAAGTCGGGAACTGCGATATCTAATGTGAAAGCGCATGAAACCGTCGTAATCTTGAAGAAAACATTGTAAAGTAGCGAATAAAACGTTTTCTAACGATAGAAGTGCGAAGGTTAGGTTAGTTTGAGCTACGTAGCGTCGTGAAACCACCAAAAACGATGCCATCTAACGAGATAGTGTTGTTTTATTGCGAGTACGAAACTGCGATAGGTGAAATATTGTGAAAGCACACAAAATGGCATGAACTAGCCAGATACTGCGTCTTGTGCCGTTACAAGTGCGAAACTGCTTTATTGTGATATTCTCGTTAAAGCGCATGCAAGCATCGTGAAACCTTAAAGAACAATGTCATTTAGCGAGATACAGCGTTCTGTACTGCAATAAGTTGGTGAAAAACTGTGAGGTTATGCAAATATCGTCATTGTGAACAAAACAGTGTAATAGAGCGTTTTTAGATACAAGTGCGAATGTTAGGTTAGGTTAGGATATGAACCGTCGTAAAACCACATTAAACAATGTCACTTAGTGAGATGCAGTGTTTATCACCATTACAAGTCGGGAACTGCGATATATAATGTGAAAGCGCTTGCAAACGTCGTTAGGTTATGTTAGGTTAGGTTAAGTTAGGTTAGGTTAGGTTACGTTAGGTTAGGTTAGGTTAGGTTTGGTTAGGTTAGGTTAGGTTAGGTTAGGGTATGTTAGGTAAGGTTTGGTTAGGTTAGGTTAGGTTAGGTTGGGTTAGGTAAGGTTAGGTTAGGTTAGGTTAGGTTAGGTTAAGATATGAACCGCGCTAAATCCACATTAAACAATGTCACTTAGTGAGATGCTGTGTTTTTCACCAATACAAGTCGGAAACTGCGATATCTAATGTGAAAGCGCATGAAACCGTCGTAATCTTGTAGAAAACATTGTAAAGTAGCGAATAAAACGTTTTCTAACGATAGAAGTGCGAAGGTTAGGTTAGTTTGAGCTAGGTAGCGTCGTGAAACCACCAAAAACGATGTCATCTAACGAGATAGTGATGTTTTATTGCGAGTACAAAACTGCGATAGGTGAAATATTGGGAAAGCACACAAAATGGCATGAACTAGCCAGATACTGCGTCTTGTGCCGTTACAAGTGCGAAACTGCTTTATTGTGATATTCTCGTTAAAGCGCATGCAAGTATCGTGAAACCTTAAAGAACGATGTCATTTAGCGAGATACAGCGTTCTGTACTGTAATAAGTTGGTGAGAAACTGTGAGGTCAAGCAAATATCGTAATTGTGAACGAAACAGTGTAATTGAGCGTATTTAGATACAAGTGCGAATGTTAGGTTAGGTTGAGATATCAACCGTCGTAAAACCGCATTAAACAATGTCACTTAGTGAGATGTAGTGTTTTTCAACATTACAAGTCGGGAACTACGATATCTAATGTGAAAGCGCATGAAACCGTCGTAATTTTGTAGAAAAAATTGTAAAGTTGCGAGTAAAACGTTTTCTAACGATAGAAGTGCGAAGGTTAGCTTGAGTTATGTTAGTTTAGGCTATGTAGCGTCGTGAGACCACCAAAAAGGACGTCATCTAACGAGATAGTGTTGTTTTATTGCATGAACGAAACTGCAATAGGTGAAATGTTGTGAAAGTACACAAAACGGCTTGAACAAGCCAGATACTGCGTGTTGTACCGTTACAAGTGCGAAACTGCTATAATGTGATATTCTCGTTAAAGCGCATGCAAGCCTCGTGAAAGCTTAAAGAACGATGTCATTTAGCGAGATACAGCGTTCTGTACTGCAATTAGTTGGTGAAAAACTGTGAGGTTATGCAAATATCGTAATTGTGAACGAAACAGTGTAATAGAGAGAGAGAATAAACTTTATTGGGTTCCAGCATGCGGGATTCCCTCCGGCCGCGCAGGGCGTGGGGTTCACCCTATCTCACGTTACACTAGAAGTCCTAATGTCACGCGGGCCTAGACCTCAAGGCCTTCGTGCCCCGTCGCCGCTCGGGTTACTGAGGGTGTCCCCCTTTCGCCTTTGCAGCGCCAGTGCGACCTCGAGCTGCCGGACGGCCCTTCGCTGGTCTTCTGGGTCCGTAGACCCCACACGCTGTTCTACTTGCGGCGGTAACACCGGACCGTCCGCGCTGTCTGCGTCACATCCCCAGAGTATGTGAGCCAGGGTGGCTCTCGCGCTCGCGCACACACTGCACATTTCACTCACGTAGAGTTCGGGGCACACGTGTCGCGCTAGCGATGGGGTCAGCACAGTCTCGGTTTGGAGCTGGCGCAACCTCACCGCCTCCCACCGGGTAAGATCCCTGTGCGGAGGCGGGAAGCCACGCCGTTGCTCTCTGTACCACGCGAGGATGTCGCCGTAATCGAGCAGCTGCTCCTCGCCTTCTTCTTTGGTCGCCGTCGTGTCTTCGGAGGCGGGCGCGGCCGCGGTCCGGCACGTGGCGAGACCACGGGCCGCGGCATCCGCCTCCTCGTTGCGGTTCGGAGATCCTGGTATCAGGTCCCTACCCATGTGAGCCGGGAACCATTTTAGCGTCAGCCTCGACTTGGACTCGTCGCTTGCCAACGCCCTAGCAGCCGCCCCGCACACGGCTCCGCGCGAGAAGCTACGGATGGCCGTCTTGCTGTCACTGAGTATTGTCCGCACGCCCGGGGAGCGCGCCGCCAAGGCTATCGCCATCTCCTCGGCCTGGCTCGCGCTCCGCGTACGCACGCTGCATGACGTGACGATCTTGCCCGTCGTTGCGGCGACCGCCGCCGCCACGTAGGCGTCCTTGTTCTTGACTTTGGCCACGTCCACGTAGACGGCGCCCTCGTCGTTCTGATGTTGCAGCAGCAGCGCCCTGGCTCGCGCCGCTCGTCGTCCCTCGCTTTCGCCGGGACCCATGTTCTTTGGCAGCGGATACACCACCAGTCTTCGCATGGTTGACTCCGTGAGTGGAGACGTTTCGTGGTCTTGTTCCTCGGGGGAGGACAGGCCCACTCGTTCCAGCAGCCGCCTGCCGACCGCGGTGCGGCCCAGGCGCGTCAATTGAGCAGTACGTTGGGCCTCGCCGATCTCCGAGAGCGTGTTGTGCGCTCCCAGAGATAGCAAGGCCGTCGTCTTGGTGCCGTTGAGCAGGCCCATGGCACCCGCATACGCCTTGCGGATGGCCGCGTCGATTCGCTTCCTCTCCGCTTCCGTCCACTTGTGAAAGGCCCCCGCGTATGCTGCGTGGCTAACTGCAAAGGCCTGCAGCAGTCGCAGGAGGCTCGCTTCTCGGATTCCTCGGGACCTCGACGTGACCCTCTTGACGAGTCTCGTCGCTATCCCGATCTTCGTTACTATGTGGTTGGCTGCCGTCCCGTTCGTGCGGTGGGCGTCCAGGTACATGCCTAGTACTCGGAGGCTCTGGACGTGCGGGACCGGCGTGCCGTCGCTGGCTCGGACGACTATGTTGCGTTCCGCTTCTTCCGCGGCCCGCTTTCTCCATCTTCCCGGTGGTGGGAAACAGTGTAATAGAGCGTTTTTCAATACAAGTACGAATGTTAGGTTAGGTTAAGATATGAACCGTCGTAAAACCGCATTAAACAATGTCACTTAGTGAGATGCAGTGTTTTTCACCATTACAAGTCGGGAACTGCGATATCTAATGTGAAAGCGCTTGCAAACGTCGTTAGGTTAGGTTAGGTTAGGTTACGTTAGGTTAGGTTTGGTTAGGTTAGGTTAGGTTAGGTTATGTTAGGTAAGGTTTGGTTAGGTTAGGTTAGGTTGGGTTAGGTAAGGTTAGGTTAGGTTGGGTTAGGTTAGGTTAGGTTACGTTAGGTTAGGTTACGTTAGGTTAGGTTAGGTAAGGATAATTTGGTTAGGTTAGGTAAGGTTAGGTTAGGTTAGCTTAGGTTGGGTTGGGTTTTGTTGGGTTGGGTTGGGTTGGGTTGGTTGGGTTGGGTTGGGTTAGGTTGGGTTAGGTTAGGTTAGGTTACGTTAGGTTAGGTTAGGTTAGGTTAGGTTACGTTAGGTTACGTTAGGTTAGGTTAGGTTACGTTAGGTTAGGTTAGGTCAGGTAAGGACAGGTTACGTCAGAATAGGTTAGGTTAGGTTAGGTTACGTTAGGTTAGGTTACGTTAGGTTAGGTTAGGTAAGGATAATTTGGTTAGGTTAGGTAAGGTCAGGTTAGGTTAGGTTAGGTTGGGTTGGGTTTTGTTGGGTTGGGTTGGGTTGGGTTGGGTTAGGTTGGGTTAGGTTAGGTTACGTTAGGTTAGGTTAGGTTAGGTTAGGTAAGGTTAGGTTAGGTTAGGTTAGGTTAGGTTACGTTAGGTTAAGGTATGAACCGTCGTAAAACCGCATTAAACAATGTCACTTAGTGAGATGCAGTGTTTTTCACCTTTACAAGTTGGGAACTGCGATATCTAATGTGAAAGCGCTTGAAACCGTCGTAATGTTGTAGAAAGCAATGTAAAGTAGCGAGTAAAACGTTTTCTAACGATAGAAGTGCGAAGGTTATGTTAGGTTGAGCTACGTAGCGTCGTGAAACCACCAAAAACGATGCCATCTAACGAGATAATGTTGTTTCATTGCGAGTACGAAACTGCGATAGGTGAAATATTGTGAAAGCACACAAAATGGCATGAACTAGCCAGATACTGCGTCTTGTGCCGTTACAAGTGCGAAACTGCTTTATTGTGATATTCTCGTTAAAGCGCATGCAAGTATCGTGAAACCTTAAAGAACGATGTCATTTAGCGAGATACAGCGTTCTGTACTGTAATAAGTTGGTGAGAAACTGTGAGGTCAAGCAAATATCGTAATTGTGAACGAAACAGTGTAATAGAGCGTTTTTAGATACAAGTGCGAATGTTAGGTTAGGTTAAGATATGAACCGTCGTAAAACCACATTAAACATTGTCACTTAGTGAGATGCAGTGTTTTTCACCATTACAAGTCGGGAACTGCGATATCTAATGTGAAAGCGCTTGCAAACGTCGTTAGGTTATGTTATGTTATGTTAGGTTAGGTTAGGTTAGGTTAGGTTACGTTAGGTTAGATTAGGTTAGGTTTGGTTAGGTTAGGTTAGGTTAGGGTATGTTAGGTAAGGTTTGGTTAGGTTAGGTTAGGTTAGGTTGGGTTAGGTAAGGTTAGGTTAGGTTAGGTTAGGTTAGGTTAAGATATGAACCGCGCTAAATCCGCATTAAACAATGTCACTTAGTGAGATGCTGTGTTTTTCACCATTACAAGTCGGGAACTGCGATATCTATTTTGAAAGCGCATGAAACCGTCGTAATCTTGTAGAAAACATTGTAAAGTAGCGAATAAAACGTTTTCTAACGATAGAAGTGCGAAGGTTAGGTTAGTTTGAGCTAGGTAGCGTCGTGAAACCACCAAAAACGATGTCATCTAACGAGATAGTGATGTTTTATTGCGAGTACAAAACTGCGATAGGTGAAATATTGGGAAACACACAAAATGGCATGAACTAGCCAGATACTGCGTCTTGTGCCGTTACAAGTGCGAAACTGCTTTATTGTGATATTCTCGTTAAAGCGCATGCAAGTATCGTGAAACCTTAAAGAACGATGTCATTTAGCGAGATACAGCGTTCTGTACTGTAATAAGTTGGTGAGAAACTGTGAGGTGAAGCAAATATCGTAATTGTGAACGAAACAGTGTAATTTAGCGTTTTTCAATACAAGTACGAATGTTAGGTTAGGTTAAGATATGAACCGTCGTAAAACCGCATTAAACAATGTCCATTAGTGAGATGCAGTGTTTTTCACCATTACAAGTCGGGAACTGCGATATCTAATGTGAAAGCGCTTGCAAACGTCGTTAGGTTAGGTTAGGTTAGGTTAGGTTAGGTTAGGTTACGTTAGGTTAGGTTTGGTTAGGTTAGGTTAGGTTAGGTTATGTTAGGTAAGGTTTGGTTAGGTTAGGTTAGGTTAGGTTAGGTAAGGTTAGGTTAGGTTGGGTTAGGTTAGGTTAGGTTAGGTTAGGTTAAGATATGAACCGCGCTAAAACCGCATTAAACAATGTCACTTAGTGAGATGCTGTGTTTTTCACCATTACAAGTCGGGAACTGCGATATCTAATGTGAAAGCGCATGAAACCGTCGTAATCTTGAAGAAAACATTGTAAAGTAGCGAATAAAACGTTTTCTAACGATAGAAGTGCGAAGGTTAGGTTAGTTTGAGCTACGTAGCGTCGTGAAACCACCAAAAACGATGCCATCTAACGAGATAGTGTTGTTTTATTGCGAGTACGAAACTGCGATAGGTGAAATATTGTGAAAGCACACAAAATGGCATGAACTAGCCAGATACTGCGTCTTGTGCCGTTACAAGTGCGAAACTGCTTTATTGTGATAATCTCGTTAAAGCGCATGCAAGTATCGTGAAACCTTAAAGAACGATGTCATTTAGCGAGATACAGCGTTCTGTACTGTAATAAGTTGGTGAGAAACTGTGAGGTCAAGCAAATATCGTAATTGTGAACGAAACAGTGTAATTGAGCGTCTTTAGATACAAGTGCGAATGTTAGGTTAGGTTGACATATCAACCGTCGTAAAACCGCATTAAACAATGTCACTTAGTGAGATGTAGTGTTTTTCAACATTACAAGTCGGGAACTACGATATCTAATGTGAAAGCGCATGAAACCGTCGTAATCTTGTAGAAAACATTGTAAAGTTGCGAGTAAAACGTTTTCTAACGATAGAAGTGCGAAGGTTAGGTTAGGTTAGGTTAGTTTAAGCTAGGTAGCGTCGTGAAACTACCAAAAACGACGTCATCTAACGAGATAGCGTTGTTTTATTGCGAGTATTAAACTGCGATAGGTGAAATGTTGTGAAAGCACACAAAACGGCATGAACAAGCCAAATACTGCGTGTTCTACCGTTACAAGTGCGAAACTGCTATATTGTGATATTCTCGTTAAAGCGCATGCAAGCATCGTGAAACCTTAAAGAACAATGTCATTTAGCGAGATACAGCGTTCTGTACTGCAATAAGTTGGTGAAAAACTGTGAGGTTATGCAAATATCGTAATTGTGAACAAAACAGTGCAATAGAGCGTTTTTAGATACAAGTGCGAATGTTAGGTTAGGTTAAGATATGAACCGTCGTCAAACCAAATTAAACATTGTCACTTAGTGAGATTCAGTGTTTTTCACCATTACAAGTCGGGAACTGCGATATCTAATGTGAAAGCGCTTGCAACCGTCGTTAGGTTAGGTTAGGTTAGGTTAGGTTAGGTTTGGTTAGGTTAGGTTAGGTTAGGTTAGATTAGGTTAGGTTGGGTTGAGTTGGGTTAGGTTAGGTTAGGTTAGGTTAGGTTGGGTTAGGTTAGTTTAGGTTAGGTTAGGTTAGGTTAGGTTGGGTTGGGTTAGGTTAGGTTAGGTTAGGTTACGTTAGGTTAAGGTAGGAACCGTCGTAAAACCGCATTAAACAATGTCACTTAGTGAGATGTAGTGTTTTTCAACATTACAAGTCGGGAACTACGATATCTAATGTGAAAGCGCATGAAACCGTCGTAATCTTGTAGAAAACATTGTAAAGTTGCGAGTAAAACGTTTTCTAACGATATAAGTGCGAAGGTTAGGTTAGGTTAGGTTAGTTTAAGCTAGGTAGCGTCGTGAAACTACCAAAAACGACGTCATCTAACGAGATAGTGTTGTTTTATTGGGAGTATTAAACTGCGATAGGTGAAATGTTGTGAAAGCTCACAAAACGGCATGAACAAGCCAAATACTGCGTGTTCTACCGTTACAAGTGCGAAACTGCTATATTGTGATATTCTCGTTAAAGCGCATGCAAGCATCGTGAAACCTTAAAGAACAAAGTCATTTAGCGAGATACAGCGTTCTGTACTGCAATAAGTTGGTGAAAAACTGTGAGGTTATGCAAATATCGTAATTGTGAACAAAACAGTGTAATAGAGCGTTTTTAGATACAAGTGCGAATGTTAGGTTAGGTTAAGATATGAACCGTCGTAAAACCACATTAAACAATGTCACTTAGTGAGATGCAGTGTTTATCACCATTACAAGTTGGGAACTGCGATATCTAATGTGAAAGCGCTTGCAAACGTCGTTAGGTTATGTTAGGTTAGGTTAGGTTAGGTTAGGTTAGGTTACGTTAGGTTAGGTTTGGTTAGGTTAGGTTAGGTTAGGTAAGGTTTGGTTAGGTTAGGTTAGGTTGGGTTAGGTAAGGTTAGGTTAGGTTGGGTTAGGTTAGGTTAGGTTAGGTTAAGATATGAACCGCGCTAAAACCGCATTAAACAATGTCACTTAGTGAGATGCTGTGTTTTTCACCATTACAAGTCGGGAACTGCGATATCTAATGTGAAAGCGCATGAAACCGTCGTAATCTTGTAGAAAACATTGTAAAGTAGCGAATAAAACGTTTTCTAACGATAGAAGTGCGAAGGTTAGGTTAGTTTGAGCTACGTAGCGTCGTGAAACCACCAAAAACGATGCCATCTAACGAGATAGTGTTGTTTTATTGCGAGTACGAAACTGCGATAGGTGAAATATTTTGAAAGCACACAAAATGGCATGAACTAGCCAGATACTGCGTCTTGTGCCGTTACAAGTGCGAAACTGCTTTATTGTGATATTCTCGTTAAAGCGCATGCAAGTATCGTGAAACCTTAAAGAACGATGTCATTTAGCGAGATACAGCGTTCTGTACTGTAATAAGTTGATGAGAAACTGTGAGGTCAAGCAAATATCGTAATTGTGAACGAAACAGTGTAATTGAGCGTCTTTAGATACAAGTGCGAATGTTAGGTTAGGTTGACATATCAACCGTCGTAAAACCGCATTAAACAATGTCACTTAGTGAGATGTAGTGTTTTTCAACATTACAAGTCGGGAACTACGATATCTAATGTGAAAGCGCATGAAACCGTCATAATCTTGTAGAAAACATTGTAAAGTTGCGAGTAAAACGTTTTCTAACGATAGCAGTGCGAAGGTTAGGTTAGCTTAGGTTAGTTTAAGCTAGGTAGCGTCGTGAAACTACCAAAAACGACGTCATCTAACGAGATAGTGTTGTTTTATTGCGAGTATTAAACTGCGATAGGTGAAATGTTGTGAAAGCACACAAAACGGCATGAACAAGCCAAATACTGCGTGTTCTACCGTTACAAGTGCGAAACTGCTATATTGTGATATTCTCGTTAAAGCGCATGCAAGCATCGTGAAACCTTAAAGAACAAAGTCATTTAGCGAGATACAGCGTTCTGTAATGTAATAAGTTGGTGAAAAACTGTGAGGTCATGCAAATATCGTAATTGTGTACAAAACAGTGTAATAGAGCGTTTTTAGATACAAGTGCGAATGTTAGGTTAGGTTAAGATATGAACCGTCGTAAAACCACATTAAACATTGTCACTTAGTGAGATGCAGTGTTTTTCACCATTACAAGTCGGGAACTGCGATATCTAATGTGAAAGCGCTTGCAAACGTCGTTAGGTTATGTTATGTTAGGTTAGGTTAGGTTAGGTTAGGTTACGTTAGGTTAGATTAGGTTAGGTTTGGTTAGGTTAGGTTAGGTTAGGGTATGTTAGGTAAGGTTTGGTTAGGTTAGGTTAGGTTAGGTTGGGTTATGTAAGGTTAGGTTAGGTTAGGTTAGGTTAGGTTAAGATATGAACCGCGCTAAATCCGCATTAAACAATGTCACTTAGTGAGATGCTGTGTTTTTCACCATTACAAGTCGGGAACTGCGATATCTATTTTGAAAGCGCATGAAACCGTCGTAATCTTGTAGAAAACATTGTAAAGTAGCGAATAAAACGTTTTCTAACGATAGAAGTGCGAAGGTTAGGTTAGTTTGAGCTAGGTAGCGTCGTGAAACCACCAAAAACGATGTCATCTAACGAGATAGTGATGTTTTATTGCGAGTACAAAACTGCGATAGGTGAAATATTGGGAAACACACAAAATGGCATGAACTAGCCAGATACTGCGTCTTGTGCCGTTACAAGTGCGAAACTGCTTTATTGTGATATTCTCGTTAAAGCGCATGCAAGTATCGTGAAACCTTAAAGAACGATGTCATTTAGCGAGATACAGCGTTCTGTACTGTAATAAGTTGGTGAGAAACTGTGAGGTGAAGCAAATATTGTAATTGTGAACGAAACAGTGTAATTTAGCGTTTTTCAATACAAGTACGAATGTTAGGTTAGGTTAAGATATGAACCGTCGTAAAACCGCATTAAACAATGTCCATTAGTGAGATGCAGTGTTTTTCACCATTACAAGTCGGGAACTGCGATATCTAATGTGAAAGCGCTTGCAAACGTCGTTAGGTTAGGTTAGGTTAGGTTAGGTTAGGTTACGTTAGGTTAGGTTTGGTTAGGTTAGGTTAGGTTAGGTTATGTTAGGTAAGGTTTGGTTAGGTTAGGTTAGGTTAGGTTAGGTAAGGTTAGGTTAGGTTGGGTTAGGTTAGGTTAGGTTAGGTTAGGTTAAGATATGAACCGCGCTAAAACCGCATTAAACAATGTCACTTATTGAGATGCTGTGTTTTTCACCATTACAAGTCGGGAACTGCGATATCTAATGTGAAAGCGCATGAAACCGTCGTAATCTTGAAGAAAACATTGTAAAGTAGCGAATAAAACGTTTTCTAACGATAGAAGTGCGAAGGTTAGGTTAGTTTGAGCTACGTAGCGTCGTGAAACCACCAAAAACGATGCCATCTAACGAGATAGTGTTGTTTTATTGCGAGTACGAAACTGCGATAGGTGAAATATTGTGAAAGCACACAAAATGGCATGAACTAGCCAGATACTGCGTCTTGTGCCGTTACAAGTGCGAAACTGCTTTATTGTGATAATCTCGTTAAAGCGCATGCAAGTATCGTAAAACCTTAAAGAACGATGTCATTTAGCGAGATACAGCGTTCTGTACTGTAATAAGTTGGTGAGAAACTGTGAGGTCAAGCAAATATCGTAATTGTGAACGAAACAGTGTAATTGAGCGTCTTTAGATACAAGTGCGAATGTTAGGTTAGGTTGACATATCAACCGTCGTAAAACCGCATTAAACAATGTCACTTAGTGAGATGTAGTGTTTTTCAACATTACAAGTCGGGAACTACGATATCTAATGTGAAAGCGCATGAAACCGTCGTAATCTTGTAGAAAACATTGTAAAGTTGCGAGTAAAACGTTTTCTAACGATAGAAGTGCGAAAGTTAGGTTAGGTTAGGTTAGTTTAAGCTAGGTAGCGTCGTGAAACTACCAAAAACGACGTCATCTAACGAGATAGCGTTGTTTTATTGCGAGTATTAAACTGCGATAGGTGAAATGTTGTGAAAGCACACAAAACGGCATGAACAAGCCAAATACTGCGTGTTCTACCGTTACAAGTGCGAAACTGCTATATTGTGATATTCTCGTTAAAGCGCATGCAAGCATCGTGAAACCTTAAAGAACAATGTCATTTAGCGAGATACAGCGTTCTGTACTGCAATAAGTTGGTGAAAAACTGTGAGGTTATGCAAATATCGTAATTGTGAACAAAACAGTGCAATAGAGCGTTTTTAGATACAAGTGCGAATGTTAGGTTAGGTTAAGATATGAACCGTCGTAAAACCAAATTAAACATTGTCACTTAGTGAGATGCAGTGTTTTTCACCATTACAAGTCGGGAACTGCTATATCTAATGTGAAAGCGCTTGCAACCGTCGTTAGGTTAGGTTAGGTTAGGTTAGGTTAGGTTAGGTTAGGTTAGGTTTGGTTAGGTTAGGTTAGGTTAGGTTAGATTAGGTTAGGTTGGGTTGAGTTGGGTTAGGTTAGGTTAGGTTAGGTTAGGTTGGGTTAGGTTAGTTTAGGTTAGGTTAGGTTAGGTTAGGTTGGGTTGGGTTAGGTTAGGTTAGGTTAGGTTACGTTAGGTTAAGGTAGGAACCGTCGTAAAACCACATTAAACAATGTCACTTAGTGAGATGTAGTGTTTTTCAACATTACAAGTCGGGAACTACGATATCTAATGTGAAAGCGCATGAAACCGTCGTAATCTTGTAGAAAACATTGTAAAGTTGCGAGTAAAACGTTTTCTAACAATAGAAGAGCGAAGGTTAGGTTAGGTTAGGTTAGTTTAAGCTAGGTAGCGTCGTGAAACTACCAAAAACGACGTCATCTAACGAGATAGTGTTGTTTTATTGCGAGTATTAAATTGCGATAGGTGAAATGTTGTGAAAGCACACAAAACGTCATAACAAGCCAAATACTGCGTGTTCTACCGTTACAAGTGCGAAACTGCTATATTGTGATATTCTCGTTAAAGCGCATGCAAGCATCGTGAAACCTTAAAGAACAATGTCATTTAGCGAGATACAGCGTTCTGTACTGCACTAAGTTGGTGAAAAACTGTGAGGTTATGCAAATATCGTAATTGTGAACAAAACAGTGTAAAAGAGCGTTTTTAGATACAAGTGCGAATGTTAGGTTAAGTTAAGATATGAACCGTCGTAAAAACACATTAAACAATGTCACTTAGTGAGATGCAGTGTTTTTCACCATTACAAGTCGGGAACTGCGATATCTAATTTGAAAGCGCATGAAAACGTCGTTAGGTTATGTTAGGTTAGGTTAGGTTAGGTTAGGTTAGGTTAGGTTACGTTAGGTTAGGTTAGGTTAGGTTTGGTTAGGTTAGGTTAGGTTAGGTTAGGGTATGTTAGGTAAGGTTTGGTTAGGTTAGGTTAGGTTGGGTTAGGTAAGGTTAGGTTAGGTTAGGTTAGGTTAGGTTAAGATATGAACCGCGCTAAATCCGCATTAAACAATGTCACTTAGTGAGATGCTCTGTTTTTCACCATTACAAACGGGAACTGCGATATCTAATGTGAAAGCGCATGAAACCGTCGTAATCTTGTAGAAAACATTGTAAAGTAGCGAATAAAACGTTTTCTAACGATATAAGTGCGAAGGTTAGGTTAGTTTGAGCTAGGTAGCGTCGTGAAACCACCAAAAACGATGTCATCTAACGAGATAGTGATGTTTTATTGCGAGTACAAAACTGCGATAGGTGAAATATTGGGAAAGCACACAAAATGGCATGAACTAGCCAGATACTGCGTCTTGTGCCGTTACAAGTGCGAAACTGCTTTATTGTGATATTCTCGTTAAAGCGCATGCAAGTATCGTGAAACCTTAAAGAACGATGTCATTTAGCGAGATACAGCGTTCTGTACTGCAATAAGTTGGTGAAAAACTGTGAGGTTATGCAAATATCGTAATTGTGAACGAAACAGTGTAACAGAGCGTTTTTAGATACAATTGCGAATGTTAGGTTAGGTTAAGATATGAACCGTCGTAAAACCGCCAAAACAATGTAACTTAGTGAGATGCAGTGTTTCTCACCATTACAAGTCGGGAACTGCGATATCTAATGTGAAAGCGCTTGCAACCGTCGTTAGGTTAGGTTAGGTTAGGTTTGGTTAGGTTAGGTTAGGTTAGGTTAGATTAGGTTAGGTTGGGTTGAGTTGGGTTAGGTTAGGTTAGGTTAGGTTAGGTTGGGTTAGGCTAGTTTAGGTTAGGTTAGGTTAGGTTAGGTTGGGTTGGGTTGGGATAGGTTAGGTTAGGTTAGGTTAGGTTGGGTTGGGTTGGGTTAGGTTAGGTTAGGTTAGGTTAGGTAAGGTTAGGTTAGGTTAGGTTAGGTTGGGTTGGGTGTTGTTGGGTTGGGTTGGGTTAGGTTGGGTTAGGTTAGGTTAGGTTACGTTAGGTTAGGTTAGGTTAGGTTAGGTTACGTTAGGTTATGTTAGGTTAGGTTAGGTTACGTTAAGTTAGGTTAGGTCAGGTAAGGTTAGGTTACGTTAGAATAGGTTAGGTTAGGTTAGGTTACGTTAGGTTAGGTTAAGTTAGGTTAGGTTAGGTTTGGTTAGGTTAGGTTAGGTTAGCTTAGGTTAGGTTAGGTTAGGTTGGGTTGGGTTGGGTTAGGTTGGGTTAGGTTAGGTTAGGTTAGGTTAGGTTGGGTTAGGTTAGTTTAGGTTAGGTTAGGTTAGGTTAGGTTAGGTTGGGTTGGGTTGGGTTATGTTAGGTTACGTTAGGTTAGGTAAGGTTAGGTTAGGTTAGGTTAGGTTAGGTTAGGTTGGGTTGGGTTGGGTTAGGTTGGGTTAGGTTAGGTTAGGTTAGGTTAGGTTGGGTTAGGTTAGTTTAGCTTAGGTTAGGTTGGGTTGGGTTGGGTTATGTTAGGTTACGTTAGGTTAGGCAAGGTTAGGTTAGGTTAGGTTAGGTTACGTTAGGTTAAGGTATGAACCGTCGTAAAACCGCATTAAACAATGTCACTTAGTGAGATGCAGTGTTTTTCACCTTTACAAGTTGGGAACTGTGATATCTAATGTGAAAGCGCTTGAAACCGTCGTAATTTTGTAGAAAGCAATGCAAAGTAGCGAGTAAAACGTTTTCTAACGATAGAAGTGCGAAAGTTATGTTAGGTTGAGTTATGTTAGTTTAAGCTAGGTAGCGTCGTGAAACTACCAAAAACAACGTCATCTAACGAAATAGTGTTGTTTTATTGCGAGTACGAAACTGCGATAGGTGAAATGTTGTGAATGCACACAAAACGGCATGAACAAGCCATATACTGCGTTTTCTACCGTTACAAGTGCGAAACTGCTTTATTGTGATATTCTCGTTAAAGCGCATGCAAGCATCGTGAAACCTTAAAGAACAATGTCATTTAGCGAGATACAGCGTTCTGTACTGCAATAAGTTGGTGAAAAACTGTGAGGTTATGCAAATGTCGTCATTGTGAACAAAACAGTGTAATAGAGCGTTTTTAGATACAAGTGCGATTGTTAGGTTAGGTTAAGATATGAACCGTCGTAAAACCACATTAAACAATGTCACTTAGTGAGATGCAGTGTTTATCATCATTACAAGTCGGGAACTGCGATATCTAATGTGAAAGCGCTTGCAAACGTCGTTAGGTTATGTTAGGTTAGGTTAGGTTAGGTTAGGTTAGGTTAGGTTAGGTTACGTTAGGTTAGGTTTGGTTAGGTTAGGTTAGGTTAGGTTATGTTAGGTAAGGTTTGGTTAGGTTAGGTTAGGTTAGGTTGGGTTAGGTAAGGTTAGGTTAGGTTGGGTTAGGTTAGGTTAGGTTAGGTTAAGATATGAACCGCGCTAAAACCGCATTAAACAATGTCACTTAGTGAGATGCTGTGTTTTTCACCATTACAAGTCGGGAACTGCGATATCTAATGTGAAAGCGCATGAAACCGTCGTAATCTTTTAGAAAACATTGTAAAGTAGCGAATAAAACGTTTTCTAACGATAGAAGTGCGAAGGTTAGGTTAGTTTGAGCTACGTAGCGTCGTGAAACCACCAAAAACGATGCCATCTAACGAGATAGTGTTGTTTTATTGCGAGTACGAAACTGCGATTGGTGAAATATTGTGAAAGCACACAAAATGGCATGAACTAGCCAGATACTGCGTCTTGTGCCGTTACAAGTGCGAAACTGCTTTATTGTGATATTCTCGTTAAAGCGCATGCAAGTATCGTGAAACCTTAAAGAACGATGTCATTTAGCGAGATACAGCGTAGCCAGATACTGCGTCTTGTGCCGTTACAAGTGCGAAACTGCTTTATTGTGATATTCTCGTTAAAGCGCATGCAAGTATCGTGAAACCTTAAAGAACGATGTCATTTAGCGAGATACAGCGTTCTGTACTGTAATAAGTTGGTGAGAAACTGTGAGGTCTAGCAAATATCGTAATTGTGAACGAAACAGTCTGATTGAGCGTCTTTAGATACAAGTGCGAATGTTAGGTTAGGTTGACATATCGACCGTCGTAAAACCGCATTAAACAATGTCACTTAGTGAGATGTAGTGTTTTTCAACATTACAAGTCGGGAACTACGATATCTAATGTGAAAGCGCAAGAAACCGTCGTAATCTTGTAGAAAACATTGTAAAGTTGCTTGTAAAACGTTTTCTAACGATAGAAGTGCGAAGGTTATGTTAGGTTAGGTTAGTTTAAGCTAGGTAGCGTCGTGAAACTACCAAAAACGACGTCATCTAACGAGATAGTGTTGTTTTATTGCGAGTATTAAATTGCGATAGGTGAAATGTTGTGAAAGCACACAAAACGTCATGAACAAGCCAAATACTGCGTGTTCTACCGTTACAAGTGCGAAACTGCTATATTGTGATATTCTCGTTAAAGCGCATGCAAGCATCGTGAAACCTTAAAGAACAATGTCATTTAGCGAGATACAGCGTTCTGTACTGCAATAAGTTGGTGAAAAACTGTAAGGTTATGCAAATATCGTAATTGTGAACAAAACAGTGTAATAGAGCGTTTTTAGATACAAGTGCGAATGTTAGGTTAGGTTAAGATATGAACCGTCGTAAAAACACATTAAACAATGTCACTTAGTGAGATGGAGTGTTTTTCACCATTACAAGTCGGGAACTGCGATATCTAATGTGAAAGCGCTTGCAACCGTCGTTAGGTTAGGTTAGGTTAGGTTAGGTTAGGGTATGTTAGGTAAGGTTTGGTTAGGTTAGGTTAGGTTGGGTTAGGTAAGGTTAGGTTAGGTTAGGTTAGGTTAGGTTAAGATATGAACCGCGCTAAATCCGTATTAAACAATGTCACTTAGTGAGATGCTCTGTTTTTCACCATTACAAGTCGGGAACTGCGATATCTAATGTGAAAGCGCATGAAACCGTCGTAATCTTGTAGAAAACATTGTAAAGTAGCGAATAAAACGTTTTCTAACGATAGAAGTGCGAAGGTTAGGTTAGTTTGAGCTAGGTAGCGTCGTGAAACCACCAAAAACGATGTCATCTAACGAGATAGTGATGTTTTATTGCGAGTACAAAACTGCGATAGGTGAAATATTGGGAAAGCACACAAAATGGCATGAACTAGCCAGATACTGCGTCTTGTGCCGTTACAAGTGCGAAACTGCTTTATTGTGATATTCTCGTTAAAGCGCATGCAAGTATCGTGAAACCTTAAAGAACGATGTCATTTAGCGAGATACAGCGTTCTGTACTGCAATAAGTTGGTGAAAAACTGTGAGGTTATGCAAATATCGTAATTGTGAACGAAACAGTGTAATAGAGCGTTTTTAGATACAAGTGCGAATGTTAGGTTAGGTTAAGATATGAACCGTCGTAAAACCGCCAAAACAATGTCACTTAGTGAGATGCAGTGTTTCTCACCATTACAAGTCGGGAACTGCGATATCTAATGTGAAAGCGCTTGCAACCGTCGTTAGGTTAGGTTAGGTTAGGTTTGGTTAGGTTAGGTTAGGTTAGGTTAGATTAGGTTAGGTTGGGTTGAGTTGGGTTAGGTTAGGTTAGGTTAGGTTAGGTTGGGTTAGGCTAGTTTAGGTTAGGTTAGGTTAGGTTAGGTTGGGTTGGGTTGGGATAGGTTAGGTTAGGTTAGGTTAGGTTAGGTTAGGTTGGGTTGGGTTGGGTTAGGTTAGGTTAGGTTAGGTAATGTTAGGTTAGGTTAGGTTAGGTTACGTTAGGTTAAGGTATGAACCGTCGTAAAACCGCATTAAACAATGTCACTTAGTGAGATGTAGTGTTTTTCAACATTACAAGTCGGGAACTACGATATCTAATGTGAAAGCGCATGAAACCGTCTTAATCTTGTAGAAAACATTGTAAAGTTGCGAGTAAAACGTTTTCTAACGATAGAAGTGCGAAGTTTAGGTTAGGTTAGTTTAAGCTAGGTAGCGTCGTGAAACTACCAAAAACGACGTCATCTAACGAGATAGTGTTGTTTTATTGCGAGTATTAAACTGCGATAGGTGAAATGTTGTGAAAGCACACAAAATGGCATGAACTAGCCAGATACTGCGTCTTGTGCCGTTACAAGTGCGAAACTGCTTTATTGTGATATTCTCGTTAAAGCGCATGCAAGTATCGTGAAACCTTAAAGAACGATGTCATTTAGCGAGATACAGCGTTCTGTACTGTAATAAGTTGGTGAGAAACTGTGAGGTCAAGCAAATATCGTAATTGTGAACGAAACAGTCTGATTGAGCGTCTTTAGATACAAGTGCGAATGTTAGGTTAGGTTGACATATCGACCGTCGTAAAACCGCATTAAACAATGTCACTTAGTGAGATGCAGTGTTTTTCACCTTTACAAGTTGGGAACTGTGATATCTAATGTGAAAGCGCTTGAAACCGTCGTAATGTTGTAGAAAGCAATGCAAAGTAGCGAGTAAAACGTTTTCTAACGATAGAAGTGCGAAAGTTATGTTAGGTTGAGTTATGTTAGTTTAAGCTAGGTAGCGTCGTGAAACTACCAAAAACAACGTCATCTAACGAAATAGTGTTGTTTTATTGCGAGTACGAAACTGCGATAGGTGAAATGTTGTGAAAGCACACAAAACGGCATGAACAAGCCATATACTGCGTTTTCTACCGTTACAAGTGCGAAACTGCTTTATTGTGATATTCTCGTTAAAGCGCATGCAAGCATCGTGAAACCTTAAAGAACAATGTCATTTAGCGAGATACAGCGTTCTGTACTGCAATAAGTTGGTGAAAAACTGTGAGGTTATGCAAATATCGTCATTGTGAACAAAACAGTGTAATAGAGCGTTTTTAGATACAAGTGCGATTGTTAGGTTAGGTTAAGATATGAACCGTCGTAAAACCACATTAAACAATGTCACTTAGTGAGATGCAGTGTTTATCATCATTACAAGTCGGGAACTGCGATATCTAATGTGAAAGCGCTTGCAAACGTCGTTAGGTTATGTTAGGTTAGGTTAGGTTAGGTTAGGTTAGGTTAGGTTAGGTTACGTTAGGTTAGGTTTGGTTAGGTTAGGTTAGGTTAGGTTATGTTAGGTAAGGTGTGGTTAGGTTAGGTTAGGTTAGGTTGGGTTAGGTAAGGTTAGGTTAGGTTGGGTTAGGTTAGGTTAGGTTAGGTTAAGATATGAACCGCGCTAAAACCGCATTAAACAATGTCACTTAGTGAGATGCTGTGTTTTTCACCATTACAAGTCGGGAACTGCGATATCTAATGTGAAAGCGCATGAAACCGTCGTAATCTTGTAGAAAACATTGTAAAGTAGCGAATAAAACGTTTTCTAACGATAGAAGTGCGAAGGTTAGGTTAGTTTGAGCTACGTAGCGTCGTGAAACCACCAAAAACGATGCCATCTAACGAGATAGTGTTGTTTTATTGCGAGTACGAAACTGCGATTGGTGAAATATTGTGAAAGCACACAAAATGGCATGAACTAGCCAGATACTGCGTCTTGTGCCGTTACAAGTGCGAAACTGCTTTATTGTGATATTCTCGTTAAAGCGCATGCAAGTATCGTGAAACCTTAAAGAACGATGTCATTTAGCGAGATACAGCGTTCTGTACTGTAATAAGTTGGTGAGAAACTGTGAGGTCAAGCAAATATCGTAATTGTGAACGAAACAGTCTGATTGAGCGTCTTTAGATACAAGTGCGAATGTTAGGTTAGGTTGACATATCGACCGTCGTAAAACCGCATTAAACAATGTCACTTAGTGAGATGTAGTGTTTTTCAACATTACAAGTCGGGAACTACGATATCTAATGTGAAAGCGCAAGAAACCGTCGTAATCTTGTAGAAAACATTGTAAAGTTGCTTGTAAAACGTTTTCTAACGATAGAAGTGCGAAGGTTATGTTAGGTTAGGTTAGTTTAAGCTAGGTAGCGTCGTGAAACTACCAAAAACGACGTCATCTAACGAGATAGTGTTGTTTTATTGCGAGTATTAAATTGCGATAGGTGAAATGTTGTGAAAGCACACAAAACGTCATGAACAAGCCAAATACTGCGTGTTCTACCGTTACAAGTGCGAAACTGCTATATTGTGATATTCTCGTTAAAGCGCATGCAAGCATCGTGAAACCTTAAAGAACAATGTCATTTAGCGAGATACAGCGTTCTGTACTGCAATAAGTTGGTGAAAAACTGTAAGGTTATGCAAATATCGTAATTGTGAACAAAACAGTGTAATAGAGCGTTTTTAGATACAAGTGCGAATGTTAGGTTAGGTTAAGATATGAACCGTCGTAAAAACACATTAAACAATGTCACTTAGTGAGATGGAGTGTTTTTCACCATTACAAGTCGGGAACTGCGATATCTAATGTGAAAGCGCTTGCAACCGTCGTTAGGTTAGGTTAGGTTAGGTTAGGTTTGGTTAGGTTAGGTTAGGTTAGGTTAGGTTAGGGTATGTTAGGTAAGGTTTGGTTAGGTTAGGTTAGGTTGGGTTAGGTAAGGTTAGGTTAGGTTAGGTTAGGTTAAGATATGAACCGCGCTAAATCCGTATTAAACAATGTCACTTAGTGAGA
Organism: Rhipicephalus microplus; assembly: GCF_043290135.1. NCBI lineage: Eukaryota > Metazoa > Arthropoda > Arachnida > Ixodida > Ixodidae > Rhipicephalus > Rhipicephalus microplus. The sequence goes on along the minus strand of NW_027464585.1, from coordinate 55,928,462 downwards.
TGCTCTGTTTTTCACCATTACAAGTCGGGAACTGCGATATCTAATGTGAAAGCGCATGAAACCGTCGTAATCTTGTAGAAAACATTGTAAAGTAGCGAATAAAACGTTTTCTAACGATAGAAGTGCGAAGGTTAGGTTAGTTTGAGCTAGGTAGCGTCGTGAAACCACCAAAAACGATGTCATCTAACGAGATAGTGATGTTTTATTGCGAGTACAAAACTGCGATAGGTGAAATATTGGGAAAGCACACAAAATGGCATGAACTAGCCAGATACTGCGTCTTGTGCCGTTACAAGTGCGAAACTGCTTTATTGTGATATTCTCGTTAAAGCGCATGCAAGTATCGTGAAACCTTAAAGAACGATGTCATTTAGCGAGATACAGCGTTCTGTACTGCAATAAGTTGGTGAAAAACTGTGAGGTTATGCAAATATCGTAATTGTGAACGAAACAGTGTAATAGAGCGTTTTTAGATACAAGTGCGAATGTTAGGTTAGGTTAAGATATGAACCGTCGTAAAACCGCCAAAACAATGTCACTTAGTGAGATGCAGTGTTTCTCACCATTACAAGTCGGGAACTGCGATATCTAATGTGAAAGCGCTTGCAAACGTCGTTAGGTTAGGTTAGGTTAGGTTTGGTTAGGTTAGGTTAGGTTAGGTTAGATTAGGTTAGGTTGGGTTGAGTTGGGTTAGGTTAGGTTAGGTTAGGTTAGGTTGGGTTAGGCTAGTTTAGGTTAGGTTAGGTTAGGTTAGGTTGGGTTGGGTTGGGATAGGTTAGGTTAGGTTAGGTTAGGTTAGGTTAGGTTGGGTTGGGTTGGGTTAGGTTAGGTTAGGTTAGGTTAGGTAATGTTAGGTTAGGTTAGGTTAGGTTACGTTAGGTTAAGGTATGAACCGTCGTAAAACCGCATTAAACAATGTCACTTAGTGAGATGTAGTGTTTTTCAACATTACAAGTCGGGAACTACGATATCTAATGTGAAAGCGCATGAAACCGTCTTAATCTTGTAGAAAACATTGTAAAGTTGCGAGTAAAACGTTTTCTAACGATAGAAGTGCGAAGTTTAGGTTAGGTTAGTTTAAGCTAGGTAGCGTCGTGAAACTACCAAAAACGACGTCATCTAACGAGATAGTGTTGTTTTATTGCGAGTATTAAACTGCGATAGGTGAAATGTTGTGAAAGCACACAAAACGGCATGAACAAGCCAAATACTGCGTGTTCTACCGTTACAAGTGCGAAACTGCTATATTGTGATATTCTCGTTAAAGCTCATGCAAGCATCGTGAAACCTTAAAGAACAATGTCATTTAGCGAGATACAGCGTTCTGTACTGCAATAAGTTGGTGAAAAACTGTGAGGTTATGCAAATATCGTCATTGTGAACAAAACAGTGTAATAGAGCGTTTTTAGATACAAGTGCGAATGTTAGGTTAGGTTGACATATCGACCGTCGTCAAACCGCATTAAACAATGTCACTTAGTGAGATGTAGTGTTTTTCAACATTACAAGTCGGGAACTACGATATCTAATGTGAAAGCGCATGAAACCGTCGTAATCTTGTAGAAAACATTGTAAAGTTGCGAGTAAAACGTTTTCTAACGATAGAAGTGCGAAGTTTAGGTTAGGTTAGTTTAAGCTAGGTAGCGTCGTGAAACTACCAAAAACGACGTCATCTAACGAGATAGTGTTGTTTTATTGCGAGTATTAAACTGCGATAGGTGAAATGTTGTGAAAGCACACAAAATGGCATGAACTAGCCAGATACTGCGTCTTGTGCCGTTACAAGTGCGAAACTGCTTTATTGTGATATTCTCGTTAAAGCGCATGCAAGTATCGTGAAACCTTAAAGAACGATGTCATTTAGCGAGATACAGCGTTCTGTACTGTAATAAGTTGGTGAGAAACTGTGAGGTCAAGCAAATATCGTAATTGTGAACGAAACAGTCTGATTGAGCGTCTTTAGATACAAGTGCGAATGTTAGGTTAGGTTGACATATCGACCGTCGTAAAACCGCATTAAACAATGTCACTTAGTGAGATGCAGTGTTTTTCACCTTTACAAGTTGGGAACTGTGATATCTAATGTGAAAGCGCTTGAAACCGTCGTAATGTTGTAGAAAGCAATGCAAAGTAGCGAGTAAAACGTTTTCTAACGATAGAAGTGCGAAAGTTATGTTAGGTTGAGTTATGTTAGTTTAAGCTAGGTAGCGTCGTGAAACTACCAAAAACAACGTCATCTAACGAAATAGTGTTGTTTTATTGCGAGTACGAAACTGCGATAGGTGAAATGTTGTGAAAGCACACAAAACGGCATGAACAAGCCATATACTGCGTTTTCTACCGTTACAAGTGCGAAACTGCTTTATTGTGATATTCTCGTTAAAGCGCATGCAAGCATCGTGAAACCTTAAAGAACAATGTCATTTAGCGAGATACAGCGTTCTGTACTGCAATAAGTTGGTGAAAAACTGTGAGGTTATGCAAATATCGTCATTGTGAACAAAACAGTGTAATAGAGCGTTTTTAGATACAAGTGCGATTGTTAGGTTAGGTTAAGATATGAACCGTCGTAAAACCACATTAAACAATGTCACTTAGTGAGATGCAGTGTTTATCATCATTACAAGTCGGGAACTGCGATATCTAATGTGAAAGCGCTTGCAAACGTCGTTAGGTTATGTTAGGTTAGGTTAGGTTAGGTTAGGTTAGGTTAGGTTAGGTTACGTTAGGTTAGGTTTGGTTAGGTTAGGTTAGGTTAGGTTATGTTAGGTAAGGTGTGGTTAGGTTAGGTTAGGTTAGGTTGGGTTAGGTAAGGTTAGGTTAGGTTGGGTTAGGTTAGGTTAGGTTAGGTTAAGATATGAACCGCGCTAAAACCGCATTAAACAATGTCACTTAGTGAGATGCTGTGTTTTTCACCATTACAAGTCGGGAACTGCGATATCTAATGTGAAAGCGCATGAAACCGTCGTAATCTTGTAGAAAACATTGTAAAGTAGCGAATAAAACGTTTTCTAACGATAGAAGTGCGAAGGTTAGGTTAGTTTGAGCTACGTAGCGTCGTGAAACCACCAAAAACGATGCCATCTAACGAGATAGTGTTGTTTTATTGCGAGTACGAAACTGCGATTGGTGAAATATTGTGAAAGCACACAAAATGGCATGAACTAGCCAGATACTGCGTCTTGTGCCGTTACAAGTGCGAAACTGCTTTATTGTGATATTCTCGTTAAAGCGCATGCAAGTATCGTGAAACCTTAAAGAACGATGTCATTTAGCGAGATACAGCGTTCTGTACTGTAATAAGTTGGTGAGAAACTGTGAGGTCAAGCAAATATCGTAATTGTGAACGAAACAGTCTGATTGAGCGTCTTTAGATACAAGTGCGAATGTTAGGTTAGGTTGACATATCGACCGTCGTAAAACCGCATTAAACAATGTCACTTAGTGAGATGTAGTGTTTTTCAACATTACAAGTCGGGAACTACGATATCTAATGTGAAAGCGCAAGAAACCGTCGTAATCTTGTAGAAAACATTGTAAAGTTGCTTGTAAAACGTTTTCTAACGATAGAAGTGCGAAGGTTATGTTAGGTTAGGTTAGTTTAAGCTAGGTAGCGTCGTGAAACTACCAAAAACGACGTCATCTAACGAGATAGTGTTGTTTTATTGCGAGTATTAAATTGCGATAGGTGAAATGTTGTGAAAGCACACAAAACGTCATGAACAAGCCAAATACTGCGTGTTCTACCGTTACAAGTGCGAAACTGCTATATTGTGATATTCTCGTTAAAGCGCATGCAAGCATCGTGAAACCTTAAAGAACAATGTCATTTAGCGAGATACAGCGTTCTGTACTGCAATAAGTTGGTGAAAAACTGTAAGGTTATGCAAATATCGTAATTGTGAACAAAACAGTGTAATAGAGCGTTTTTAGATACAAGTGCGAATGTTAGGTTAGGTTAAGATATGAACCGTCGTAAAAACACATTAAACAATGTCACTTAGTGAGATGGAGTGTTTTTCACCATTACAAGTCGGGAACTGCGATATCTAATGTGAAAGCGCTTGCAACCGTCGTTAGGTTAGGTTAGGTTAGGTTAGGTTTGGTTAGGTTAGGTTAGGTTAGGTTAGGTTAGGGTATGTTAGGTAAGGTTTGGTTAGGTTAGGTTAGGTTGGGTTAGGTAAGGTTAGGTTAGGTTAGGTTAGGTTAAGATATGAACCGCGCTAAATCCGTATTAAACAATGTCACTTAGTGAGATGCTCTGTTTTTCACCATTACAAGTCGGGAACTGCGATATCTAATGTGAAAGCGCATGAAACCGTCGTAATCTTGTAGAAAACATTGTAAAGTAGCGAATAAAACGTTTTCTAACGATAGAAGTGCGAAGGTTAGGTTAGTTTGAGCTAGGTAGCGTCTTGAAACCACCAAAAACGATGTCATCTAACGAGATAGTGATGTTTTATTGCGAGTACAAAACTGCGATAGGTGAAATATTGGGAAAGCACACAAAATGGCATGAACTAGCCAGATACTGCGTCTTGTGCCGTTACAAGTGCGAAACTGCTTTATTGTGATATTCTCGTTAAAGCGCATGCAAGTATCGTGAAACCTTAAAGAACGATGTCATTTAGCGAGATACAGCGTTCTGTACTGCAATAAGTTGGTGAAAAACTGTGAGGTTATGCAAATATCGTAATTGTGAACGAAACAGTGTAATAGAGCGTTTTTAGATACAAGTGCGAATGTTAGGTTAGGTTAAGATATGAACCGTCGTAAAACCGCCAAAACAATGTCACTTAGTGAGATGCAGTGTTTCTCACCATTACAAGTCGGGAACTGCGATATCTAATGTGAAAGCGCTTGCAAACGTCGTTAGGTTAGGTTAGGTTAGGTTTGGTTAGGTTAGGTTAGGTTAGGTTAGATTAGGTTAGGTTGGGTTGAGTTGGGTTAGGTTAGGTTAGGTTAGGTTAGGTTGGGTTAGGCTAGTTTAGGTTAGGTTAGGTTAGGTTAGGTTGGGTTGGGTTGGGATAGGTTAGGTTAGGTTAGGTTAGGTTAGGTTAGGTTGGGTTGGGTTGGGTTAGGTTAGGTTAGGTTAGGTTAGGTAATGTTAGGTTAGGTTAGGTTAGGTTACGTTAGGTTAAGGTATGAACCGTCGTAAAACCGCATTAAACAATGTCACTTAGTGAGATGTAGTGTTTTTCAACATTACAAGTCGGGAACTACGATATCTAATGTGAAAGCGCATGAAACCGTCTTAATCTTGTAGAAAACATTGTAAAGTTGCGAGTAAAACGTTTTCTAACGATAGAAGTGCGAAGTTTAGGTTAGGTTAGTTTAAGCTAGGTAGCGTCGTGAAACTACCAAAAACGACGTCATCTAACGAGATAGTGTTGTTTTATTGCGAGTATTAAACTGCGATAGGTGAAATGTTGTGAAAGCACACAAAACGGCATGAACAAGCCAAATACTGCGTGTTCTACCGTTACAAGTGCGAAACTGCTATATTGTGATATTCTCGTTAAAGCTCATGCAAGCATCGTGAAACCTTAAAGAACAATGTCATTTAGCGAGATACAGCGTTCTGTACTGCAATAAGTTGGTGAAAAACTGTGAGGTTATGCAAATATCGTCATTGTGAACAAAACAGTGTAATAGAGCGTTTTTAGATACAAGTGCGAATGTTAGGTTAGGTTGACATATCGACCGTCGTCAAACCGCATTAAACAATGTCACTTAGTGAGATGTAGTGTTTTTCAACATTACAAGTCGGGAACTACGATATCTAATGTGAAAGCGCATGAAACCGTCGTAATCTTGTAGAAAACATTGTAAAGTTGCAAGTTAAACGTTTTCTAACGATAGAAGTGCGAAGGTTAGGTTAGGTTAGGTTAGTTTAAGCTAGGTAGTGTCGTGAAACTACCAAAAACGACGTCATCTAACGAGATAGTGTTGTTTTATTGCGAGTATTAAATTGCGATAGGTGAAATGTTGTGAAAGCACACAAAACGTCATGAACAAGCCAAATACTGCGTGTTCTACCGTTACAAGTGCGAAACTGCTATATTGTGATATTCTCGTTAAAGCGCATGCAAGCATCGTGAAACCTTAAAGAACAATGTCATTTAGCGAGATACAGCGTTCTGTACTGCAATAAGTTGGTGAAAAACTGTGAGGTTATGCAAATATCGTAATTGTGAACAAAACAGTGTAATAGAGCGTTTTTAGATACAAGTGCGAATGTTAGGTTAGGTTAAGGTATGAACCGTCGTAAAACACATTAAACAATGTCACTTAGTGAGATGCAGTGCTTTTCACCATTACAAGTCGGGAACTGCGATATCTAATGTGAAAGCGCTTGCAACCGTCGTTAGGTTAGGTTAGGTTAGGTTAGGTTAGGTTAGGTTTGGTTAGGTTAGGTTAGGTTAGGTTAGATTTGGTTAGGTTGGGTTGGGTTGAGTTGGGTTAGGTTAGGTTAGGTTAGGTTAGGTTGGGTTAGGTTAGTTTAGGTTAGGTTAGGTTAGGTTAGGTTGGGTTGGGTTGGGTTAGGTTAGGTTAGGTTAGGTTAAGGTATGAACCGTCGTAAAACCGCATTAAACAATGTCACTTAGTGAGATGTAGTGTTTTTCAACATTACAAGTCGGGAACTACGATATCTAATGTGAAAGCGCATGAAACCGTCGTAATCTTGTAGAAAACATTGTAAAGTTGCGAGTAAAACGTTTTCTAACGATAGAAGTGCGAAGGTTAGGTTAGGTTAGGTTAGTTTAAGCTAGGTAGCGTCGTGAAACTACCAAAAACGACGTCATCTAACGAGATAGTGTTGTTTTATTGCGAGTATTAAACTGCGATAGGTGAAATGTTGTGAAAGCACACAAAACGGCATGAACAAGCCATATACTGCGTTTTCTACCGTTACAAGTGCGAAACTGCTATATTGTGATATTCTCGTTAAAGCGCATGCAAGCATCGTGAAACCTTAAAGAACAATGTCATTTAGCGAGATACAGCGTTCTGTACTGCAATAAGTTGGTGAAAAACTGTGAGGTTATGCAAATATCGTAATTGTGAACAAAACAGTGTAATAGAGCGTTTTTAGATACAAGTGCGAATGTTAGGTTAGCTTAAGATATGCACCGTCGTAAAACCACATTAAAATTTGTTACTTAGTGAGATGCAGTGTTTTTCACCATTACAAGTCGGGAACTGCGATATCTAATTTGAAAGCGCATGAAAACGTCGTTAGGTTATGTTAGGTTAGGTTAGGTTAGGTTAGGTTACGTTAGGTTAGGTTAGGTTAGGTTTGTTTAGGTTAGGTTAGGTTAGGTTAGGGTATGTTAGGTAAGGTTTGGTTAGGTTAGGTTAGGTTGCGTTAGGTAAGGTTAGGTTAGGTTAGGTTAGGTTAGGTTAAGATATGAACCGCGCTAAAACCGCATTAAACAATGTCACTTAGTGAGATGCTGTGTTTTTCACCATTACAAGTCGGGAACTGCGATATCTAATGTGAAAGCGCATGAAACCGTCGTAATCTTGTAGAAAACATTGTAAAGTAGCGAATAAAACGTTTTCTAACGATAGAAGTGCGAAGGTTAGGTTAGTTTGAGCTACGTAGCGTCGTGAAACCACCAAAAACGATGCCATCTAACGAGATAGTGTTGTTTTATTGCGAGTACGAAACTGCGATTGGTGAAATATTGTGAAAGCACACAAAATGGCATGAACTAGCCAGATACTGCGTCTTGTGCCGTTACAAGTGCGAAACTGCTTTATTGTGATATTCTCGTTAAAGCGCATGCAAGTATCGTGAAACCTTAAAGAACGATGTCATTTAGCGAGATACAGCGTTCTGTACTGTAATAAGTTGGTGAGAAACTGTGAGGTCAAGCAAATATCGTAATTGTGAACGAAACAGTCTGATTGAGCGTCTTTAGATACAAGTGCGAATGTTAGGTTAGGTTGACATATCGACCGTCGTAAAACCGCATTAAACAATGTCACTTAGTGAGATGTAGTGTTTTTCAACATTACAAGTCGGGAACTACGATATCTAATGTGAAAGCGCAAGAAACCGTCGTAATCTTGTAGAAAACATTGTAAAGTTGCTTGTAAAACGTTTTCTAACGATAGAAGTGCGAAGGTTATGTTAAGTTAGGTTAGTTTAAGCTAGGTAGCGTCGTGAAACTACCAAAAACGACGTCATCTAACGAGATAGTGTTGTTTTATTGCGAGTATTAAATTGCGATAGGTGAAATGTTGTGAAAGCACACAAAACGTCATGAACAAGCCAAATACTGCGTGTTCTACCGTTACAAGTGCGAAACTGCTATATTGTGATATTCTCGTTAAAGCGCATGCAAGCATCGTGAAACCTTAAAGAACAATGTCATTTAGCGAGATACAGCGTTCTGTACTGCAATAAGTTGGTGAAAAACTGTAAGGTTATGCAAATATCGTAATTGTGAACAAAACAGTGTAATAGAGCGTTTTTAGATACAAGTGCGAATGTTAGGTTAGGTTAAGATATGAACCGTCGTAAAAACACATTAAACAATGTCACTTAGTGAGATGGAGTGTTTTTCACCATTACAAGTCGGGAACTGCGATATCTAATGTGAAAGCGCTTGCAACCGTCGTTAGGTTAGGTTAGGTTAGGTTAGGTTAGGTTTGGTTAGGTTAGGTTAGGTTAGGTTAGGGTATGTTAGGTAAGGTTTGGTTAGGTTAGGTTAGGTTGGGTTAGGTAAGGTTAGGTTAGGTTAGGTTAGGTTAAGATATGAACCGCGCTAAATCCGTATTAAACAATGTCACTTAGTGAGATGCTCTGTTTTTCACCATTACAAGTCGGGAACTGCGATATCTAATGTGAAAGCGCATGAAACCGTCGTAATCTTGTAGAAAACATTGTAAAGTAGCGAATAAAACGTTTTCTAACGATAGAAGTGCGAAGGTTAGGTTAGTTTGAGCTAGGTAGCGTCGTGAAACCACCAAAAACGATGTCATCTAACGAGATAGTGATGTTTTATTGCGAGTACAAAACTGCGATAGGTGAAATATTGGGAAAGCACACAAAATGGCATGAACTAGCCAGATACTGCGTCTTGTGCCGTTACAAGTGCGAAACTGCTTTATTGTGATATTCTCGTTAAAGCGCATGCAAGTATCGTGAAACCTTAAAGAACGATGTCATTTAGCGAGATACAGCGTTCTGTACTGCAATAAGTTGGTGAAAAACTGTGAGGTTATGCAAATATCGTAATTGTGAACGAAACAGTGTAATAGAGCGTTTTTAGATACAAGTGCGAATGTTAGGTTAGGTTAAGATATGAACCGTCGTAAAACCGCCAAAACAATGTCACTTAGTGAGATGCAGTGTTTCTCACCATTACAAGTCGGGAACTGCGATATCTAATGTGAAAGCGCTTGCAAACGTCGTTAGGTTAGGTTAGGTTAGGTTTGGTTAGGTTAGGTTAGGTTAGGTTAGATTAGGTTAGGTTGGGTTGAGTTGGGTTAGGTTAGGTTAGGTTAGGTTAGGTTGGGTTAGGCTAGTTTAGGTTAGGTTAGGTTAGGTTAGGTTGGGTTGGGTTGGGATAGGTTAGGTTAGGTTAGGTTAGGTTAGGTTGGGTTGGGTTGGGTTAGGTTAGGTTAGGTTAGGTAATGTTAGGTTAGGTTAGGTTAGGTTACGTTAGGTTAAGGTATGAACCGTCGTAAAACCGCATTAAACAATGTCACTTAGTGAGATGTAGTGTTTTTCAACATTACAAGTCGGGAACTACGATATCTAATGTGAAAGCGCATGAAACCGTCTTAATCTTGTAGAAAACATTGTAAAGTTGCGAGTAAAACGTTTTCTAACGATAGAAGTGCGAAGTTTAGGTTAGGTTAGTTTAAGCTAGGTAGCGTCGTGAAACTACCAAAAACGACGTCATCTAACGAGATAGTGTTGTTTTATTGCGAGTATTAAACTGCGATAGGTGAAATGTTGTGAAAGCACACAAAACGGCATGAACAAGCCAAATACTGCGTGTTCTACCGTTACAAGTGCGAAACTGCTATATTGTGATATTCTCGTTAAAGCTCATGCAAGCATCGTGAAACCTTAAAGAACAATGTCATTTAGCGAGATACAGCGTTCTGTACTGCAATAAGTTGGTGAAAAACTGTGAGGTTATGCAAATATCGTCATTGTGAACAAAACAGTGTAATAGAGCGTTTTTAGATACAAGTGCGAATGTTAGGTTAGGTTGACATATCGACCGTCGTCAAACCGCATTAAACAATGTCACTTAGTGAGATGTAGTGTTTTTCAACATTACAAGTCGGGAACTACGATATCTAATGTGAAAGCGCATGAAACCGTCGTAATCTTGTAGAAAACATTGTAAAGTTGCAAGTTAAACGTTTTCTAACGATAGAAGTGCGAAGGTTAGGTTAGGTTAGGTTAGTTTAAGCTAGGTAGTGTCGTGAAACTACCAAAAACGACGTCATCTAACGAGATAGTGTTGTTTTATTGCGAGTATTAAATTGCGATAGGTGAAATGTTGTGAAAGCACACAAAACGTCATGAACAAGCCAAATACTGCGTGTTCTACCGTTACAAGTGCGAAACTGCTATATTGTGATATTCTCGTTAAAGCGCATGCAAGCATCGTGAAACCTTAAAGAACAATGTCATTTAGCGAGATACAGCGTTCTGTACTGCAATAAGTTGGTGAAAAACTGTGAGGTTATGCAAATATCGTAATTGTGAACAAAACAGTGTAATAGAGCGTTTTTAGATACAAGTGCGAATGTTAGGTTAGGTTAAGGTATGAACCGTCGTAAAAACACATTAAACAATGTCACTTAGTGAGATGCAGTGTTTTTCACCATTACAAGTCGGGAACTGCGATATCTAATGTGAAAGCGCTTGCAACCGTCGTTAGGTTAGGTTAGGTTAGGTTAGGTTAGGTTAGGTTTGGTTAGGTTAGGTTAGGTTAGGTTAGATTTGGTTAGGTTGGGTTGGGTTGAGTTGGGTTAGGTTAGGTTAGGTTAGGTTAGGTTGGGTTAGGTTAGTTTAGGTTAGGTTAGGTTAGGTTAGGTTGGGTTGGGTTGGGTTAGGTTAGGTTAGGTTAGGTTAAGGTATGAACCGTCGTAAAACCGCATTAAACAATGTCACTTAGTGAGATGTAGTGTTTTTCAACATTACAAGTCGGGAACTACGATATCTAATGTGAAAGCGCATGAAACCGTCGTAATCTTGTAGAAAACATTGTAAAGTTGCGAGTAAAACGTTTTCTAACGATAGAAGTGCGAAGGTTAGGTTAGGTTAGGTTAGTTTAAGCTAGGTAGCGTCGTGAAACTACCAAAAACGACGTCATCTAACGAGATAGTGTTGTTTTATTGCGAGTATTAAACTGCGATAGGTGAAATGTTGTGAAAGCACACAAAACGGCATGAACAAGCCATATACTGCGTTTTCTACAGTTACAAGTGCGAAACTGCTATATTGTGATATTCTCGTTAAAGCGCATGCAAGCATCGTGAAACCTTAAAGAACAATGTCATTTAGCGAGATACAGCGTTCTGTACTGCAATAAGTTGGTGAAAAACTGTGAGGTTATGCAAATATCGTAATTGTGAACAAAACAGTGTAATAGAGCGTTTTTAGATACAAGTGCGAATGTTAGGTTAGCTTAAGATATGCACCGTCGTAAAACCACATTAAAATTTGTTACTTAGTGAGATGCAGTGTTTTTCACCATTACAAGTCGGGAACTGCGATATCTAATTTGAAAGCGCATGAAAACGTCGTTAGGTTATGTTAGGTTAGGTTAGGTTAGGTTAGGTTACGTTAGGTTAGGTTAGGTTAGGTTTGGTTAGGTTAGGTTAGGTTAGGTTAGGGTATGTTAGGTAAGGTTTGGTTAGGTTAGGTTAGGTTGCGTTAGGTAAGGTTAGGTTAGGTTAGGTTAGGTTAGGTTAAGATATGAACCGCGCTTAATCCGCATTAAACAATGTCACTTAGTGAGATGCTCTCTTTTTCACCATTACAAGTCGGGAACTGCGATATTTAATGTGAAAGCGCATGAAACCGTCGTAATCTTGTAGTAAACATTGTAAAGTAGCGAATAAAACGTTTTCTAATGATAGAAGTGCGAAGGTTAGGTTAGTTTGAGCTAGGTAGCGTCGTGAAACCACCAAAAACGATGTCATCTAACGAGATAGTGATGTTTTATTGCGAGTACAAAACTGCGATAGGTGAAATATTGGGAAAGCACACAAAATGGCATGAACTAGCCAGATACTGCGTCTTGTGCCGTTACAAGTGCGAAACTGCTTTATTGTGATATTCTCGTTAAAGCGCATGCAAGTATCGTGAAACCTTAAAGAACGATGTCATTTAGCGAGATACAGCGTTCTGTACTGCAATAAGTTGGTGAAAAACTGTGAGGTTATGCAAATATCGTAATTGTGAACGAAACAGTGTAATAGAGCGTTTTTAGATACAAGTGCGAATGTTAGGTTAGGTTAAGATATGAACCGTCGTAAAACCGCCAAAACAATGTCACTTAGTGAGATGCAGTGTTTCTCACCATTACAAGTCGGGAACTGCGATATCTAATGTGAAAGCGCTTGCAACCGTCGTTAGGTTAGGTTAGGTTAGGTTAGGTTAGGTTAGGTTAGGTTTGGTTTGGTTAGGTTAGGTTAGGTTAGGTTAGATTAGGTTAGGTTGGATTGAGTTGGGTTAGGTTAGGTTAGGTTAGGTTGGGTTAGGTTATGTTAGGTTAGGTTAGGTTAGGTTACGTTAGGGTACGTTAGGTTAGGTTACGTTAGGTTAGGTTAGGTTAGGTTAGGTAAGAATAATTTGGTTAGGTTAGGTAAGGTTAGGTTAGGTTAGGTTAGGTTGGGTTGGGTTTTGTTGGGTTGGGTTGGGTTAGGTTGGGTTAGGTTAGGTTAGGTTACGTTAGGTTAGGTTAGGTTAGGTTAGGTTACGTTAGGTTATGTTAGGTTAGGTTAGGTTACGTTAGGTTAGGTTAGGTCAGGTAAGGTTAGGTTACGCTAGAATAGGTTAGGTTAGGTTAGGTTACGTTAGGTTAGGTTAGGTTAGGTTAGGTTAGGTTGGGTTGGGTTGAGTTAGGTTGGGTTAGGTTAGGTTAGGTTAGGTTGGGTTAGGTTAGTTTAGGTTAGGTTAGGTTAGGTTAGGTTGGGTTGGGTTGGGTTAGGTTAGGTTAGGTTAGATTAGGTAAGGTTAGGTTAGGTTAGGTTACGTTAGGTTAAAGTATGAACCGTCGTAAAACCGCATTAAACAATGTCACTTAGTGAGATGCAGTGTTTTTCACCTTTACAAGTTGGGAACTGCGATATCTAATGTGAAAGCGCTTGAAACCGTCGTAATGTTGTAGAAAGCAATGTAAAGTAGCGAGTAAAACGTTTTCTAACGATAGAAGTGTGAAGGTTATGTTAGGTTGAGTTATGTTAGTTTAGGCTAGGTAGCATCGTGAAACCACCAAAAACGACGTCATCTAACGAGATAGTGTTGTTTTATTGCGAGTATTAAACTGCGATAGGTGAATTGTTGTGATAGCACACAAAACGGCATGAACAAGCCAAATACTGCGTGTTCTACCGTTACAAGTGCGAAACTGCTATATTGTGATATTCTCGTTAAAGCGCATGCAAGCATCGTGAAACCTTAAGGAACAATGTCATTTAGCGAGATACAGCGTTCTGTACTGCAATAAGTTGGTGAAAAACTGTGAGGTTATGCAAATATCGTAATTGTGAACAAAACAGTGTAATAGAGCGTTTTTAGATACAAGTGCGAATGTTAGGTTAGGTTAAGATATGAACCGTCGTAAAACCACATTAAACATTGTCACTTAGTGAGATGCAGTGTTTTTCACCATTACAAGTCGGGAACTGCGATATCTAATGTGAAAGCGCTTGCAACCGTCGTTAGGTTAGGTTAGGTTAGGTTAGGTTAGGTTTGGTTAGGTTAGGTCAGGTTAGGTTAGGTTAGATTAGGTTAGGTTGGGTTGAGTTGGGTTAGGTTAGGTTAGGTTAGGTTAGGTTGGGTTAGGTTAGTTTAGGTTAGGTTAGGCTAGGTTGGGTTGGGTTGGGTTAGGTTAGGTTAGGTTAGGTTAGGTTAGGTAAGGTTAGGTTAGGTTAGGTTAAGTTACGTTAGGTTAAGGTATGAACCGTCGTAAAACCGCATTAAACAATGTCACTTAGTGAGATGTAGTGTTTTTCAACATTACAAGTCGGGAACTGCGATATCTACTGTGAAAGCGCATGAAACCGTCGTAATGTTGTTGAAAGCAATGTAAAGTAGCGAGTAAAACGTTTTCTAACGATAGAAGTGCGAAGGTTATGTTAGTTTGAGCTAGGTAGCGTCGTGAAACCACCAAAAACGATGCCATCTAACGAGATAGTGTTGTTTTATTGCGAGTACGAAACTGCGATAGGTGAAATATTGTGAAAGCACACATAATGGCATGAACTAGCCAGATACTGCGTCTTGTGCCGTTACAAGTGCGAAACTGCTTTATTGTAATATTCTCGTTAAAGCGCATGCAAGTATCGTGAAACCTTAAAGAACGATGTCACTTAGCGAGATACAGCGTTTTGTACTGTAATAAGTTGGTGAGAAACTGTGAGGTCAAGCAAATATCGTAAATGTGAACGAAACAGTGTAATTGAGCGTATTTAGATACAAGTGCGAATGTTAGGTTAGGTTGAGATATCAACCGTCGTAAAACCGCATTAAACAATGTCACTTAGTGATATGTAGTGTTTTTCAACATTACAAGTCGGGAACTACGTAATCTAATGTGAAAGCGCATGAAACCGTCGTAATTTTGTAGAAAACATTGTAAAGTTGCGAGTAAAACGTTTTCTAACAATAGAAGTGCGAATGTTAGCTTGAGTTATGTTAGTTTAAGCTATGTAGCGTCGTGAGACCACCAAAAAGGACGTCATCTAACGAGATAGTGTTGTTTTATTGCATGTACGAAACTGCAATAGGTGAAATGTTGTGAATGTACAAAAAACGGCTTGAACAAGCCAGATACTGCGTGTTGTACCGTTACAAGTGCGAAACTGCTATAATGTGATATTCTCGTTAAAGCGCATGCAAGCATCGTGAAAGCTTAAAGAACGATGTCATTTAGCGAGATACAGCGTTCTGTACTGCAATAAGTTGGTGAAAAACTGTGAGGTTATGCAAATATCGTAATTGTGAACGAAACAGTGTAATAGAGCGTTTTTCAATACAAGTACGAATGTTAGGGAGGTTAAGATATGAACCGTCGTAAAACCGCATTAAACAATGTCACTTAGTGAGATGCAGTGTTTTTCACCATTACAAGTCGGGAACTGCGATATCTAATGTGAAAGCGCTTGCAAACGTCGTTAGGTTAGGTTAGGTTAGGTTACGTTAGGTTAGGTTTGGTTAGGTTAGGTTAGGTTAGGTTATGTTAGGTAAGGTTTGGTTAGGTTAGGTTAGGTTAGGTTGGGTTAGGTAAGGTTAGGTTAGGTTGGGTTA
This sequence comes from Rhipicephalus microplus, assembly GCF_043290135.1. Classification (NCBI taxonomy): domain Eukaryota; kingdom Metazoa; phylum Arthropoda; class Arachnida; order Ixodida; family Ixodidae; genus Rhipicephalus; species Rhipicephalus microplus. The sequence goes on along the minus strand of NW_027464585.1, from coordinate 55,912,948 downwards.
GGTTAGGTTAGGTTAAGATATGAACCGCGCTAAAACCGCATTAAACATTGTCACTTAGTGAGATGCTGTGTTTTTCACCATTACAAGTCGGGAACTGCGATATCTAATGTGAAAGCGCATGAAACCGTCGTAATCTTGTAGAAAACATTGTAAAGTAGCAAATAAAACGTTTTCTAACGATAGAAGTGCGAAGGTTAGGTTAGTTTGAGCTACGTAGCGTCGTGAAACCACCAAAAACGATGCAATCATACGAGATAGTGTTGTTTTATTGCGAGTACGAAACTGCGATAGGTGAAATATTGTGAAAGCACACAAAATGGCATGAACTAGCCAGATACTGCGTCTTGTGCCGTTACAAGTGCGAAACTGCTTTATTGTGATATTCTCGTTAAAGCGCATGCAAGCATCGTGAAACCTTAAAGAACAATGTCATTTAGCGAGAGACAGCGTTCTGTACTGTAATAAGTTGGTGAAAAACTGTGAGGTCATGCAAATATCATAATTGTGAACGAAACAGTGTGATAGAGCGTTTTTAGATACAAGTGCGAATGTTAGGTTAGGTTAAGATATGAACCGTCGTAAAACCACATTAAACAATGTCACTTAGTGAGATGCAGTGTTTTTCACCATTACAAGTCGGGAACTGCGATATCTAATGTGAAAGCGCTTGCAACCGTCATTAGGTTAGGTTGGGTTGGGTTGGGTTAGGTTAGGTTAGGTTAGGTTAGGTTAGGTTACGTTAGGTTAAGGTATGAACCGTCGTAAAACTGCATTAAACAATGTCACTTAGTGAGATGTAGTGTTTTTCAACATTACAAGTCGGGAACTACGATATCTAATGTGAAAGCGCATGAAACCGTCATAATCTTGTAGAAAACATTGTAAAGTTGCGAGTAAAACGTTTTCTAACGATAGAAGTGCGAAGGTTAGGTTAGGTTAGGTTAGTTTAAGCTAGGTAGCGTCGTGAAACTACCAAAAACGACGTCATCTAACGAGATAGTGTTGTTTTATTGCGAGTATTAAACTGCGATAGGTTAAATGTTGTGAAAGCACACAAAACGGCATGAACAAGCCAAATACTGCGTGTTCAACCGTCACAAGTGCGAAACTGCTATATTGTGATATTCTCGTTAAAGCGCATGCAAGCATCGTGAAACCTTAAAGAATGATGTCATCTAGCGAGAGACAGCGTTCTGTACTGTAATAAGTTGGTGAAAAACTGTGAGGTCATGCAAATATCATAATTGTGAACGAAACAGTGTAATAGAGCGTTTTGAGATACAAGTGCAAATGTTAGGTTAGGGTAAGATATGAACCGTCGTAAAACCACAATAAACAATCTCACTTAGTGCGATGCAGTGTTTTTCACCATTACAAGTCAGAAACTGCGATATCTAATGTGAAAGCGCATGAAACCGTCGTAATGTTGTAGAGAGCATTGTAAAGTAGCGAGTAAAACGTTTTCTAACGATAGAAGTGCGAAGGTTATGTTAGGTTGAGTTTAAGCTAGGTAGCGTCGTGAAACCACCAGAAATGACGTCATCTAACGAGATGGTGTTGTTTTATTGCGACTACGAAACTGCGATAGGTGAAATATTGTGAAAGCACACAAAACGGCATGAACAAGCCAGATACTGCGTGTTGTACCGTTAGAAGTGCGAAACTGCTATAATGTGATATTCTCGTTAAAGCGCATGCAAGCATCGTGAAACCTTAAAGAACAATGTCATTTAGCGAAATACAGCGTTCTGTACTGCAATAAGTTGGTGAAAAACTGTGAGGTTATGCAAATATCGTAATTGTGAACGAAACAGTGTATGGAGCGTTTTTAGATACAAGTGCGAATGTTAGGTTAGGTTAAGATATGAACCGTCGTAAAACCGCATTAAACAATGTCACTTAGTGAGATGCAGTGTTTCTCACCATTACAAGTCGGGAACTGCTATATCTAATGTGAAAGCGCTTGCAACCGTCGTTAGGTTATGTTAGGTTAGGTTTGGTTAGGTTAGGTTAGGTTAGGTTAGGTTAGATTAGGTTAGGTTGGGTTGAGTTGGGCTAGGTTAGGTTAGGTTAGGTTAGGTTAGGTTGGGTTAGGTTAGGTTAGGTTAGGCTACGTTAGGTTAGGTTAGGTTACGTTAGGTTACGTTAGGTTAGGTTACGTTAGGTAGGGTTAGGTTAGGTAAGGATAATTTGGTTAGGTTAGGTAAGGTTAGGTTAGGTTAGGTTAGGTTGGGTTGGGTTTTGTTGGGTTGGGTTGGGTTGGGTTGGGTTAGGTTGGGTTAGGTTAGGTTAGGTTACGTTAGGTTAGGTTAGGTTAGGTTAGGTTACGTTAGGTTACGTTAGGTTAGGTTAGGTTACGTTAGGTTATGTTAGGTCAGGTAAGGACAGGTTACGTTAGAATAGGTTAGGTTAGGTTACGTTAGGTTAGGTTAGGTTAGGTTAGGTTTGGTTAGGTTAGGTTAGGTTAGCTTAGGTTAGGTTAGGTTGGGTTGGGTTGGGTTAGGTTGGGTTAGGTTAGGTTAGGTTAGGTTAGGTTAGGTTAGTTTAGGTTAGGTTAGGTTAGGTTAGGTTGGGTTGGGTTAGGTTAGGTTAGGTTAGGTTAGGTAAGGTTAGGTTAGGTTAGGTTACGTTAGGTTAAGGTATGAACCGTCGTAAAACCGCATTAAACAATGTCACTTAGTGAGATGCAGTGTTTATCACCTTTACAAGTTGGGAACTGCGATATCTATTGTGAAAGCGCTTGAAACCGTCGTAATGTTGTAGAAAGCAATGTAAAGTAGCGAGTAAAACGTTTTCTAACGATAGAAGTGCGAAGGTTATGTTAGGTTGAGCTACGTAGCGTCGTGAAACCACCAAAAACAATGCCATCTAACGAGATAGTGTTGTTTTATTGCGAGTACGAAACTGCGATAGGTGAAATATTGTGAAAGCACACAAAATGGCATGAACTAGCCAGATACTGCGTCTTGTGCCGTTACAAGTGCGAAACTGCTTTATTGTGATATTCTCGTTAAAGCGCATGCAAGTATCGTGAAACCTTAAAGAACGATGTCATTTAGCGAGATACAGCGTTCTGTACTGTAATAAGTTGGTGAGAAACTGTGAGGTCAAGCAAATATCGTAAATGTGAACGAAACAGTGTAATTGAGCGTCTTTAGATACAAGTGCGAATGTTAGGTTAGGTTGACATATCAACCGTCGTAAAACCGCATTAAACAATGTCACTTAGTGAGATGTAGTGTTTTTCAACATTACAAGTCGGGAACTACGATATCTAATGTGAAAGCGCATGAAACCGTCGTAATCTTGTAGAAAACATTGTAAAGTTGCGAGTAAAACGTTTTCTAACGATAGCAGTGCGAAGGTTAGGTTAGGTTAGGTTAGTTTAAGCTAGGTAGCGTCGTGAAACTACCAAAAACGACGTCATCTAACGAGATAGTGTTGTTTTATTGCGAGTATTAAACTGCGATAGGTGAAGTGTTGTGAAAGCACACAAAACGGCATGAACAAGCCAAATACTGCGTGTTCTACCGTTACAAGTGCGAAACTGCTATATTGTGATATTCTCGTTAAAGCGCATGCAAGCATCGTGAAACCTTAAAGAACAAAGTCATTTAGCGAGATACAGCGTTCTGTACTGTAATAAGTTGGTGAAAAACTGTGAGGTCATGCAAATATCGTAATTGTGAACAAAACCGTGTAATAGAGCGTTTATAATACAAGTGCGAATGTTAGGTTAGGTCAAGATATGAACCGTCGTAAAACCACATTAAACATTGTCACTTAGTGAGATGCAGTGTTTTTCACCATTACAAGTCGGGAACTGCGATATCTAATGTGAAAGCGCTTGCAAGCGTCGTTAGGTTAGGTTAGGTTAGGTTAGGTTAGGTTAGGTTTGGTTAGGTTAGGTTAGGTTAGGTTACGTTAGGTTAGGTTAGGTTAGGTTTGGTTAGGTTAGGTTAGGGTATGTTAGGTAAGGTTTGGTTAGGTTAGGTTAGGTTAGGTTGGGTTAGGTAAGGTTAGGTTAGGTTAGGTTAGGTTAGGTTAAGATATGAACCGCGCTAAATCCGCATTAAACAATCTCACTTAGTGAGATGCTGTGTTTTTCACCATTACAAGTCGGGAACTGCGATATCTAATGTGAAAGCGCATGAAACCGTCGTAATCTTGTAGAAAACATTGTAAAGTAGCGAATAAAACGTTTTCTAACGATAGAAGTGCGAAGGTTAGGTTAGTTTGAGCTACGTAGCGTCGTGAAACCACCAAAAACGATGTCATCTAACGTGATAGTGATGTTTTATTGCGAGTACAAAACTGCGATAGGTGAAATATTGGAAAAGCACACAAAATGGCATGAACTAGCCAGATACTGCGTCTTGTGCTGTTAAAAGTGCGAAACTGCTTTATTGTGATATTCTCGTTAAAGCGCATGCAAGTATCGTGAAACCTTAAAGAACGATGTCATTTAGCGAGATACAGCGTTCTGTACTGTAATAAGTTGGTGAGAAACTGTGAGGTCAAGCAAATATCGTAATTGTGAACGAAACAGTGTAATTGAGCGTATTTAGATACAAGTGCGAATGTTAGGTTAGGTTGAGATATCAACCGTCGTAAAACCGCATTAAACAATGTCACTTAGTGAGATGTAGTGTTTTTCAACATTACAAGTCGGGAACTACGATATCTAATGTGAAAGCGCATGAAACCGTCGTAATTTTGTAGAAACATTGTAAAGTTGCGAGTAAAACGTTTTCTAACGATAGAAGTGTTAAGGTTAGCTTGAGTTATGTTAGTTTAAGCTATGTAGCGTCGTGAGACCACCAAAAAGGACGTCATCTAACGAGATAGTGTTGTTTTATTGCATGTACGAAACTGCAATAGGTGAAATGTTGTGAAAGTACACAAAACGGCTTGAACAAGCCAGATACTGCGTGTTGTACCGTTACAAGTGCGAAACTGCTATAATGTGATATTCTCGTTAAAGCGCATGCAAGCATCGTGAAAGCTTAAAGAACGATGTCATTTAGCGAGATACAGCGTTCTGTACTGCAATAAGTTGGTGAAAAACTGTGAGGTTATGCAAATATCGTAATTGTGAACGAAACAGTGTAATAGAGCGTTTTTCAATACAAGTACGAATGTTAGGTTAGGTTAAGATATGAACCGTCGTAAAACCGCATTAAACAATGTCAATTAGTGAGATGCAGTGTTTTTCACCATTGCAAGTCGGGAACTGCGATATCTAAAGTGAAAGCGCTTGCAAACGTCGTTAGGTTAGGTTAGGTTAGGTTAGGTTAGGTTGGGTTAGGTTAGGTCAGGTTAGGTTTTGTTAGGTAAGGTTTGGTTAGGTTAGGTTAGGTTAGGTTGGGTTAGGTAAGGTTAGGTAAGGTTAGGTAAGGTTAGGTTAGGTTGGGTTAGGTTAGGTTAGGTTAGGTTAAAATATGAACCGCGCTAAAACCGCATTAAACAATGTCACTTAGTGAGATACTGTGTTTTTCACCATTACAAGTCGGGAACTGCGATATCTAATGTGAAAGCGCATGAAACCGTCGTAATCTTGTAGAAAACATTGTAAAGTAGCGAATAAAACGTTTTCTAACGATAGAAGTGCGAAGGTTAGGTTAGTTTGAGCTACGTAGCGTCGTGAAACCACATAAAACGATGCCACATAACGAGATAGTGTTGTTTTATTGCGAGTACGAAACTGCGATAGGTGAAATATTGTGAAAGCACACAAAATGGCATGAACTAGCCAGATACTGCGTCTTGTGCCGTTACAAGTGCGAAACTGCTTTATTGTGATATTCTCGTTAAAGCGCATGCAAGTATCGTGAAACCTTAAAGAACGATGTCATTTAGCGAGATACAGCGTTCTGTACTGTAATAAGTTGGTGAGAAACTGTGAGGTCAAGCAAATATTGTAATTGTGAACGAAACAGTGTAATTGAGCGTCTTTAGATACAAGTGCGAATGTTAGGTTAGGTTAAGATATGAACCGTCGTAAAACCACATTAAACATTGTCACTTAGTGAGATGCAGTGTTTTTCACCATTACAAGTCGGGAACTGCGATATCTAATGTGAAAGCGCTTGCAACCGTTGTTAGGTTAGGTTAGGTTAGGTTAGGTTAGGTTTGGTTAGGTTAGGTTAGGTTAGGTTAGATTAGGTTAGGTTGGGTTGAGTTGGGTTAGGTTAGGTTAGGTTAGGTTAGGTTGGGTTAGTTTAGGTTAGGTTAGGTTAGGTTAGGTTGGGTTGGGTTGGGTTAGGTTAGGTTAGGTTAGGTTACGTTAGGTTAAGGTATGAACCGTCGTAAAACCGCATTAAACAATGTCACTCAGTGAGATGTAGTGTTTTTCAACATTACAAGTCGGGAACTACGATATCTAATCTGAAAGCGCATGAAACCGTCGTAATCTTGTAGAAAACATTGTAAAGTTGCGAGTAAAACGTTTTCTAACGATAGAAGTGCGAAGGTTAGATTAGGTTAGGTTAGTTTAAGCTAGGTAGCGTCGTGAAACTACCAAAAACGACGTCATCTAACGAGATAGTGTTGTTTTATTGCGAGTATTAAACTGCGATAGGTGAAATGTTGTGAAAGCACACAAAACGACATGAACAAGCCAAATACTGCGTGTTCTACCGTTACAAGTGCGAAACTGCTATATTGTGATATTCTCGTTAAAGCGCATGCAAGCATCGTGAAACCTTAAAGAACAAAGTCATTTAGCGAGATACAGCGTTCTGTACTGCAATAAGTTGGTGAAAAACTGTGAGGTTATGCAAATATCGTAATTGTGAACAAAACAGTGTAATCGAGCGTTTTTAGATACAAGTGCGAATGTTAGGTTAGGTTGAGATATCAACCGTCGTAAAACCGCATTAAACAATGTCACTTAGTGAGATGTAGTGTTTTTCAACATTAGAGGTCGGGAACTACGATATCTAATGTGAAAGCGCATGAAACCGTCGTAATTTTGTAGAAAAAATTGTAAAGTTGCGAGTAAAACGTTTTCTAACGATAGAAGTGCGAAGGTTAGGTTAGGTTAGGTTAGTTTAAGCTAGGTAGCGTCGTGAATCCACCAAAAAGGACGTCATCTAACGAGATAGTGTTGTTTTATTGCATGTACGAAACTGCAATAGGTGAAATGTTGTGAAAGTACACAAAACGGCTTGAACAAGCCAGATACTGCGTGTTGTACCGTTACAAGTGCGAAACTGCTATAATGTGATATTCTCGTTAAAGCGCATGCAAGCATCGTGAAAGCTTAAAGAACGATGTCATTTAGCGAGATACAGCGTTCTGTACTGCAATAAGTTGGTGAAAAACTGTGAGGTTATGCAAATATCGTAATTGTGAACGAAACAGTGTAATAGAGCGTTTTTCAATACAAGTACGAATGTTAGGTTAGGTTAAGATATGAACCGTCGTAAAACCGCATTAAACAATGTCACTTAGTGAGATGCAGTGTTTTTCACCATTACAAGTCGGGAACTGTGATATCTAATGTGAAAGCGCTTGCAAACGTCGTTAGGTTATGTTAGGTTAGGTTAGGTTAGGTTACGTTAGGTTAGGTTTGGTTAGGTTAGGTTAGGTTAGGTTATGTTAGGTAAGGTTTGGTTAGGTTAGGTTAGGTTAGGTTGGGTCAGGTAAGGTTAGGTTAGGTTAGGTTAAGATATGAACCGCGCTAAAACCGCATTCAACAATGTCACTTAGTGAGATGCTGTGTTTTTCACCATTACAAGTCGGTAACTGCGATATCTAATGTGAAAGCGCATGAAACCGTCGTAATCTTGTAGAAAACATTGTAAAGTAGCGAATAAAACGTTTTCTAACGATAGAAGTGCGAAGGTTAGGTTAGTTTGAGCTACGTAGCGTCGTGAAACCACCAAAAACGATGCCATCTAACGAGATAGTGTTGTTTTATTGCGAGTACGAAACTGCGATAGGTGAAATATTGTGAAAGCACACAAAATGGCATGAACTAGCCAGATACTGCGTCTTGTGCCGTTACAAGTGCGAAACTGCTTTATTGTGATATTCTCGTTAAAGCGCATGCAAGTATCGTGAAACCTTAAAGAACGATGTCATTTAGCGAGATACAGCGTTCTGTACTGTAATAAGTTGGTGAGAAACTGTGAGGTCAAGCAAATATCGTAATTGTGAACGAAACAGTGTGATTGAGCGTCTTTAGATACAAGTGCGAATGTTAGGTTAGGTTGACATATCAACCGTCGTAAAACCGCATTAAACAATGTCACTTAGTGAGATGTAGTGTTTTTCAACATTACAAGTCGGGAACTACGATATCTAATGTGAAAGCGCATGAAACCGTCGTAATCTTGTAGAAAACATTGTAAAGTTGCGAGTAAAACGTTTTCTAACGGTGAAGTGCGAAGGTTAGGTTAGGTTAGGTTAGTTTAAGCTAGGTAGCGTCGTGAAACTACCAAAAACGACGTCATCTAACGAGATAGTGTTGTTTTATTGCATGTACGAAACTGCAATAGGTGAAATGTTGTGAAAGTACACAAAACGGCTTGAACAAGCCAGATACTGCGTAATGTACCGTTACAAGTGCGAAACTGCTATAATGTGATATTCTCGTTAAAGCGCATGCAAGCATCGTGAAAGCTTAAAGAACGATGTCATTTAGCGAGATACAGCGTTCTGTACTGCAATAAGTTGGTGAAAAACTGTGAGGTTATGCAAATATCGTAATTGTGAACGAAACAGTGTAATAGAGCGTTTTTCAATACAAGTACGAATGTTAGGTTAGGTTAAGATATGAACCGTCGTAAAACCGCATTAAACAATGTCACTTAGTGAGATGCAGTGTTTTTCACCATTACAAGTCGGGAACTGTGATATCTAATGTGAAAGCGCTTGCAAACGTCGTTAGGTTATGTTAGGTTAGGTTAGGTTAGGTTACGTTAGGTTAGGTTTGGTTAGGTTAGGTTAGGTTAGGTTATGTTAGGTAAGGTTTGGTTAGGTTAGGTTAGGTTTGGTTGGGTCAGGTAAGGTTAGGTTAGGTTAGGTTAAGATATGAACCGCGCTAAAACCGCATTCAACAATGTCACTTAGTGAGATGCTGTGTTTTTCACCATTACAAGTCGGTAACTGCGATATCTAATGTGAAAGCGCATGAAACCGTCGTAATCTTGTAGAAAACATTGTAAAGTAGCGAATAAAACGTTTTCTAACGATAGAAGTGCGAAGGTTAGGTTAGTTTGAGCTACGTAGCGTCGTGAAACCACCAAAAACGATGCCATCTAACGAGATAGTGTTGTTTTATTGCGAGTACGAAACTGCGATAGGTAAAATATTGGGAATGCACACAAAATGGCATGAACTAGCCAGATACTGCATCTTGTGCCGTTACAAGTGCGAAACTGCTTTATTGTGATATTCTCTTTAAAGCGCATGCAAGTATCGTGAAACCTTAAAGAACGATGTCATTTAGCGAAATACAGCGTTCTGTACTGTAATAAGTTGGTGAGAAACTGTGAGGTCAAGCAAATATCGTAATTGTGAACGAAACAGTGTAATTGAGCGTATTTAGATACAAGTGCGAATGTTAGGTTAGGTTGAGATATCAACCGTCGTAAAACCGCATTAAACAATGTCACTTAGTGAGATGTAGTGTTTTTCAACATTAGAGGTCGGGAACTACGATATCTAATGTGAAAGCGCATGAAACCGTCGTAATTTTGTAGAAAAAATTGTAAAGTTGCGAGTAAAACGTTTTCTAACGATAGAAGTGCGAAGGTTAGCTTGAGTTATGTTAGTTTAGGCTATGTAGCGTCGTGAGACCACCAAAAAGGACGTCATCTAACGAGATAGTGTTGTTTTATTGCATGTACGAAACTGCAATAGGTGAAATGTTGTGAAAGCACACAAAACGGCATGAACAAGCCAAATACTGCGTGTTCTACCGTTACAAGTGCGAAACTGCTATATTGTGATATTCTCGTTAAAGCGCATGCAAGCATCGTGAAACCTTAAAGAACAATGTCATTTAGCGAGATACAGCGTTCTGTACTGCAATAGGTTGGTGAAAAACTGTGAGGTTATGCAAATATCGTAATTGTGAACAAAACAGTGCAATAGAGCGTTTTTAGATACAAGTGCGAATGTTAGGTTAGGTTAAGATATGAACCGTCGTAAAACCACATTAAACATTGTCACTTAGTGAGATGCAGTGTTTTTCACCATTACAAGTCGGGAACTGCGATATCTAATGTGAAAGCGCTTGCAACCGTTGTTAGGTTAGGTTAGGTTAGGTTAGGTTAGGTTTGGTTAGGTTAGGTTAGGTTAGGTTAGGTTAGATTAGGTTAGGTTGGGTTGAGTTGGGTTAGGTTAGGTTAGGTTAGGTTAGGTTAGGTTGGGTTAGTTTAGGTTAGGTTAGGTTAGGTTAGGTTGGGTTGGGTTGGGTTAGGTTAGGTTAGGTTGGGTTACGTTAGGTTAAGGTATGAACCGTCGTAAAACCGCATTAAACAATGTCACTCAGTGAGATGTAGTGTTTTTCAACATTACAAGTCGGGAACTACGATATCTAATCTGAAAGCGCATGAAACCGTCGTAATCTTGTAGAAAACATTGTAAAGTTGCGAGTAAAACGTTTTCTAACGATAGAAGTGCGAAGGTTAGATTAGGTTAGGTTAGTTTAAGCTAGGTAGCGTCGTGAAACTACCAAAAACGACGTCTTTCAACGAGATAGTGTTGTTTTATTGCGAGTATTAAACTGCGATAGGTGAAATGTTGTGAAAGCACACAAAACGGCATGAACAAGCCAAATACTGCGTGTTCTACGGTTACAAGTGCGAAACTGCTATATTGTGATATTCTCGTTAAAGCGCATGCAAGCATCGTGAAACCTTAAAGAACAAAGTCATTTAGCGAGATACAGCGTTCTGTACTGCAATAAGTTGGTGAAAAACTGTGAGGTTATGCAAATATCGTAATTGTGAACAAAACAGTGTAATCGAGCGTTTTTAGATACAAGTGCGAATGTTAGGTTAGGTTGAAATATCAACCGTCGTAAAACCGCATTAAACAATGTCACTTAGTGAGATGTAGTGTTTTTCAACATTAGAGGTCGGGAACTACGATATCTAATGTGAAAGCGCATGAAACCGTCGTAATTTTGTAGAAAAAATTGTAAAGTTGCGAGTAAAACGTTTTCTAACGATAGAAGTGCGAAGGTTAGGTTAGGTTAGGTTAGTTTAAGCTAGGTAGCGTCGTGAAACCACCAAAAACGACGTCATCTAACGAGATAGTGTTGTTTTATTGCGAGTATTAAACTGCGTTAGGTGAAATGTTGTGAAAGCACACAAAACGGCATGAACAAGCCAAATACTGCGTGTTCTACCGTTACAAGTGCGAAACTACTATATTGTGATATTCTCGTTAAAGCGCATGCAAGCATCGTGAAAACTTAAAGAACAATGTCATTTAGCGAGATACAGCGTTCTTTACTGCAATAAGTTGGTGAAAAACTGTGAGGTTATGCAAATATCGTCATTGTGAACAAAACAGTGTAATAGAGCGTTTTTAGATACAAGTGCGAATGTTAGGTTAGGTTAAGATATGAACCGTCGTAAAACCACATTAAACAATGTCACTTAGTGAGATGCAGTGTTTTTCACCATTACAAGTCGGGAACTGCGATATCTTTTGTGAAAGCGCTTGCAAACGTCGTTAGGTTATGTTAGGTTAGGTTAGGTTAGGTTAGGTTAGGTTACGTTAGGTTAGGTTAGGTTAGGTTTGGTTAGGTTAGGTTAGGTTAGGTTAGGGTATGTTAGGTAAGGCTTGGTTAGGTTAGGTTAGGTTAGGTTGGGTTAGGTAAGGTTAGGTTAGGTTAGGTTAGGTTAAGATATGAACCGCGCTAAATCCGCATTAAACAATGTCACTTAGTGAGATGCTGTGTTTTTCACCAATACAAGTCGGGAACTGCGATATCTAATGTGAAAGCGCATGAAACCGTCGTAATCTTGTAGAAAACATTGTAAAGTAGCGAATAAAACGTTTTCTAACGATAGAAGTGCGAAGGTTAGGTTAGTTTGAGATAGGTAGCGTCGTGAAACCACCAAAAACGATGTCATCTAACGAGATAGTGATGTTTTATTGCGATTACAAAACTGCGATAGGTGAAAAATTGGGAAAGCACACAAAATGGCATGAACTAGCCAGATAATGCATCTTGTGCCGTTACAAGTGCGAAACTGCTTTATTGTGATATTCTCTTTAAAGCGCATGCAAGTATCGTGAAACCTTAAGGAACGATGTCATTTAGCGAAATACAGCGTTCTGTACTGTAATAAGTTGGTGAGAAACTGTGAGGTCAAGCAAATATCGTAATTGTGAACGAAACAGTGTAATTGAGCGTATTTAGATACAAGTGCGAATGTTAGGTTAGGTTGAGATATCAACCGTCGTAAAACCGCATTAAACAATGTCACTTAGTGAGATGTAGTGTTTTTCAACATTAGAGGTCGGGAACTACGATATCTAATGTGAAAGCGCATGAAACCGTCGTAATTTTGTAGAAAAAATTGTAAAGTTGCGAGTAAAACGTTTTCTAACGATAGAAGTGCGAAGGTTAGCTTGAGTTATGTTAGTTTAGGCTATGTAGCGTCGTGAGACCACCAAAAAGGACGTCATCTAACGAGATAGTGTTGTTTTATTGCATGTACGAAACTGCAATAGGTGAAATGTTGTGAAAGTACACAAAACGGCTTGAACAAGCCAGATACTGCGTGTTGTACCGTTACAAGTGCGAAACTGCTATAATGTGATATTCTCGTTAAAGCGCATGCAAGCATCGTGAAAGCTTAAAGAACGATGTCATTTAGCGAGATACAGCGTTCTGTACTGCAATAAGTTGGTGAAAAACTGTGAGGTTATGCAAATATCGTCATTGTGAACAAAACAGTGTAATAGAGCGTTTTTAGATACAAGTGCGAATGTTAGGTTAGGTTAAGATATGAACCGTCGTAAAACCACATTAAACAATGTCACTTAGTGAGATGCAGTGTTTTTCACCATTACAAGTCGGGAACTGCGATATCTTTTGTGAAAGCGCTTGCAAACGTCGTTAGGTTATGTTAGGTTAGGTTAGGTTAGGTTAGGTTAGGTTAGGTTAGGTTAGGTTTGGTTAGGTTAGGTTAGGTTAGGTTAGGGTATGTTAGGTAAGGCTTGGTTTGGTTAGGTTAGGTTAGGTTGGGTTAGGTAAGGTTAGGTTAGGTTAGGTTAAGATATGAACCGTCGTAAAACCGCATTAAACAATGTCACTTAGTGAGATGTAGTGTTTTTCAACATTACAAGTCGGGAACTACGATATCTAATGTGAAAGCGCATGAAACCGTCGTAATTTTGTAGAAACATTGTAAAGTTGCGAGTAAAACGTTTTCTAACGATAGAAGTGTTAAGGTTAGCTTGAGTTATGTTAGTTTAAGCTATGTAGCGTCGTGAAACCACCAAAAACGACGTCATCTAACGAGATAGTGTTGTTTTATTGCGAGTATTAAACTGCGATAGGTGAAGTGTTGTGAAAGCACACAAAACGGCATGAACAAGCCAAATACTGCGTGTTCTACCGTTACAAGTGCGAAACTGCTATATTGTGATATTCTCGTTAAAGCGCATGCAAGCATCGTGAAACCTTAAAGAACAAAGTCATTTAGCGAGATACAGCGTTCTGTACTGCAATAAGTTGGTGAAAAACTGTGAGGTTATGCAAATATCGTAATTGTGAACGAAACAGTGTAATAGAGCGTTTTTCAATACAAGTACGAATGTTAGGTTAGGTTAAGATATGAACCGTCGTAAAACCGCATTAAACAATGTCAATTAGTGAGATGCAGTGTTTTTCACCATTGCAAGTCGGGAACTGCGATATCTAAAGTGAAAGCGCTTGCAAACGTCGTTAGGTTAGGTTAGGTTAGGTTAGGTTAGGTTAGGTTTGGTTAGGTTAGGTCAGGTTAGGTTATGTTAGGTAAGGTTTGGTTAGGTTAGGTTAGGTTGGGTTAGGTAAGGTTAGGTAAGGTTAGGTAAGGTTAGGTTAGGTTGGGTTAGGTTAGGTTAGGTTAAGATATGAACCGCGCTAAAACCGCATTAAACAATGTCACTTAGTGAGATGCTGTGTTTTTCACCATTACAAGTCGGGAACTGCGATATCTAATGTGAAAGCGCATGAAACCGTCGTAATCTTGTAGAAAACATTATAAAGTAGCGAATAAAACGTTTTCTAACGATAGAAGTGCGAAGGTTAGGTTAGTTTGAGCTACGTAGCGTCGTGAAACCACCAAAAACGATGCCACATAACGAGATAGTGTTGTTTTATTGCGAGTATGAAACTGCGATAGGTGAAATATTGTGAAAGCACACAAAATGGCATGAACTAGCCAGATACTGCGTCTTGTGCCGTTACAAGTGCGAAACTGCTTTATTGTGATATTCTCGTTAAAGCGCATGCAAGTATCGTGAAACCTTAAAGAACGATGTCATTTAGCGAGATACAGCGTTCTGTACTGTAATAAGTTGGTGAGAAACTGTGAGGTCAAGCAAATATCGTAATTGTGAACGAAACAGTGTAATTGAGCGTCTTTAGATACAAGTGCGAATGTTAGGTTAGGTTGACATATCAACCGTCGTAAAACCGCATTAAACAATGTCACTTAGTGAGATGTAGTGTTTTTCAACATTACAAGTCGGGAACTACGATATCTAATGTGAAAGCGCATGAAACCGTCGTAATCTTGTAGAAAACATTGTAAAGTTGCGAGTAAAACGTTTTCTAACGGTGAAGTGCGAAGGTTAGGTTAGGTTAGGTTAGTTTAAGCTAGGTAGCGTCGTGAAAGCACACAAAACGGCATGAACAAGCCAAATACTGCGTGTTCTACCGTTACAAGTGCGAAACTGCTATATTGTGATATTCTCGTTAAAGCGCATGCAAGCATCGTGAAACCTTAAAGAACAATGTCATTTAGCGAGATACAGCGTTCTGTACTGCAATAAGTTGGTGAAAAACTGTGAGGTTATGGAAATATCGTAATTGTGAACAAAACAGTGTAATAGAGCGTGTTTAGATACAAGTGCGAATGTTAGGTTAGGTTAAGATATGCACCGTCGTAAAACCACATTAAACAATGTCACTTAGTGAGATGCAGTGTTTTTCACCATTACAAGTCGGGAACTGCGATATCTAATTTGAAAGCGCTTGCAAACGTCGTTAGGTTATGTTAGGTTAGGTTAGGTTAGGTTAGGTTAGGTTAGATTAGGTTAGGTTAGGTTACGTTAGGTTAGGTTAGGTTAGATTAGGTTAGGTTGGTTTGAGTTGGGTTAGGTTAGGTTAGGTTAGGTTAGGTTGGGTTAGGTTAGTTTAGGTTAGGTTAAGTTAGGTTAGGTTGGGTTGGGTTGGGTTAGGTTAGGTTAGGTTAGGTTAGGTTAGGTTGGGTTGGGTTGGGTTAGGTTAGGTTAGGTTAGGTTAGGTTAGGTAAGGTTACGTTAGGTTAGGTTAGGTTACGTTAGGTTAAGGTATGAACCGTCGTAAAACCGCATTAAACAATGTCACTTAGTGAGATGTAGTGTTTTTCAACATTACAAGTCGGGAACTACGATATCTAATGTGAAAGCGCATGAAACCGTCGTAATCTTGTAGAAAACATTGTAAAGTTGCGAGTAAAACGTCTTCTAACGATAGAAGTGCGAAGGTTAGGTTAGGTTAGGTTAGTTTAAGCTAGGTAGCGTCGTGAAACTACCAAAAACGACGTCATCTAACGAGATAGTGTTGTTTTATTGCGAGTATTAAACTGCGATAGGTGAAATGTTGTGAAAGCACACAAAACGGCATGAACAAGCCAAATACTGCGTGTTCTACCGTTACAAGTGCGAAACTGCTATATTGTGATATTCTCGTTAAAGCGCATGCAAGCATCGTGAAAACTTAAAGAACAATGTCATTTAGCGAGATACAGCGTTCTGTACTGCAATAAGTTGGTGAAAAACTGTGAGGTTATGCAAATATCGTCATTGTGAACAAAACAGTGTAATAGAGCGTTTTTAGATACAAGTGCGAATGTTAGGTTAGGTTAAGATATGAACCGTCGTAAAACCACATTAAACAATGTCACTTAGTGAGATGCAGTGTTTTTCACCATTACAAGTCGGGAACTGCGATACCTTTTGTGAAAGCGCTTGCAAACGTCGTTAGGTTATGTTAGGTTAGGTTAGGTTAGGTTAGGTTAGGTTAGGTTAGGTTAGGTTTGGTTAGGTTAGGTTAGGTTAGGTTGGGTTAGGTAAGGTTAGGTTAGGTTAGGTTAGGTTAGGTTAAGATATGAACCGCGCTAAATCCGCATTAAACAATGTCACTTAGTGAGATGCTGTGTTTTTCACCAATACAAGTCGGGAACTGCGATATCTAATGTAAAAGCGCATGAAACCGTCGTAATCTTGTAGAAAACATTGTAAAGTAGCGAATAAAACGTTTTCTAACGATATAAGTGCGAAGGTTAGGTTAGTTTGAGATAGGTAGCGTCGTGAAACCACCAAAAACGATGTCATCTAACGAGATAGTGATGTTTTATTGCGATTACAAAACTGCGATAGGTGAAAAATTGGGAAAGCACACAAAATGGCATGAACTAGCCAGATAATGCGTCCTGTGCCGTTACAAGTGCGAAACTGCTTTATTGTGATATTCTCGATAAAGCGCATGCAAGTATCGTGAAACCTTAAAGAACGATGTCATTTAGCGAGATACAGCGTTCTGTACTGTAATAAGTTGGTGAGAAACTGTGAGGTCAAGCAAATATCGTAAATGTGAACGAAACAGTGTAATTGAGCGTCTTTAGATACAAGTGCGAATGTTAGGTTAGGTTGACATATCAACCGTCGTAAAACCGCATTAAACAATGTCACTTAGTGAGATGTAGTGTTTTTCAACATTACAAGTCGGGAACTACGATATCTAATGTGAAAGCGCATGAAACCGTCGTAATCTTGTAGAAAACATTGTAAAGTTGCGAGTAAAACGTTTTCTAACGATAGCAGTGCGAAGGTTAGGTTAGGTTAGGTTAGTTTAAGCTAGGTAGCGTCGTGAAACTACCAAAAACGACGTCATCTAACGAGATAGTGTTGTTTTATTGCGAGTATTAAACTGCGATAGGTGAAGTGTTGTGAAAGCACACAAAACGGCATGAACAAGCCAAATACTGCGTGTTCTACCGTTACAAGTGCGAAACTGCTATATTGTGATATTCTCGTTAAAGCGCATGCAAGCATCGTGAAACCTTAAAGAACAAAGTCATTTAGCGAGATACAGCGTTCTGTACTGTAATAAGTTGGTGAAAAACTGTGAGGTCATGCAAATATCGTAATTGTGAACGAAACCGTGTAATAGAGCGTTTATAATACAAGTGCGAATGTTAGGTTAGGTCAAGATATGAACCGTCGTAAAACCACATTAAACATTGTCACTTAGTGAGATGCAGTGTTTTTCACCATTACAAGTCGGGAACTGCGATATCTAATGTGAAAGCGCTTGCAAGCGTCGTTAGGTTAGGTTAGGTTAGGTTAGGTTAGGTTAGGTTTGGTTAGGTTAGGTTAGGTTAGGTTACGTTAGGTTAGGTTAGGTTTGGTTAGGTTAGGTTAGGTTAGGTTAGGGTATGTTAGGTAAGGTTACGTTAGGGTACCTTAGGTTAGGTTACGTTAGGTTAGGTTAGGTTAGGTAAGAATAATTTGGTTAGGTTAGGTATGGTTAGGTTAGGTTAGGTTAGGTTAGGTTGGGTTGGGTTTTGTTGGGTTGGGTTGGGTTGGGTTAGGGTGGGTTAGGTTAGGTTACGTTAGGTTAGGTTAGGTTAGGTTACGTTAGGTTATGTTAGGTTAGGTTAGGTTACGTTAGGTTAGGTTAGGTCAGGTAAGGTTAGGTTACGTTAGAATAGGTTAGGTTAGGTTAGGTTGGGTTGGGTTGGGTTAGGTTGGGTTAGGTTAGGTTAGGTTAGGTTAGGTTGGGTTAGGTTAGTTTAGGTTAGGTTAGGTTAGGTTGGGTTGGGTTGGGTTAGGTTAGGTTAGGTTAGATTAGGTAAGGTTAGGTTAGGTTAGGTTAGGTTAGTTTAGGTTAGGTTACGTTAGGTTAAAGTATGAACCGTCGTAAAACCGCATTAAACAATGTCACTTAGTGAGATGCAGTGTTTTTCACCTTTACAAGTTGGGAACTGCGATATCTAATGTGAAAGCGCTTGAAACCGTCGTAATGTTGTAGAAAGCAATGTAAAGTAGCGAGTAAAACGTTTTCTAACGATAGAAGTGCGAAGGTTATGTTAGGTTGATTTATGTTAGTTTAAGCTAGGTAGCATCGTGAAACCACCAAAAACGACGTCATCTAACGAGATAGTGTTGTTTTATTGCGAGTACGAAACTGCGATAGGTAAAATGTTGTGAAAGCACACAAAACGGCATGAACAAGCCAAATACTGCGTGTTGTACCGTTACAAGTGCGAAACTGCTATGTTGTGATATTCTCGGTAAAGCGCATGCAAGCATCGTGAAACCTTAAAGAATGATGCCATTTAGCGAGAGACAGCGTTCTGTACTGTATTAAGTTGGTGAAAAACTGTGAGGTCATGCAAATATCGTAACTGCGAACGAAACAGTGTAATAGAGCGTTTTGAGATACAAGCGCGAATGTTAGGTTAGGTTAAGATATGAACCGTCGTAAAACCGCATTAAACAATGTCACTTTGTGAGATGCAGTGTTTTTCACCATTACAAGTCGGGAACTGCGATATCTAATGTGAAAGCGCTTGCAACCGTCGTTAGGTTAGGTTTAGTTAGGTTTGGTTAGGTTAGGTTAGGTTAGGTTAGATTAGGTTAGGTTGGGTTGAGTTGGGTTAGGTTAGGTTAGGTTAGGTTGGGTTAGGTTAGTTTAGGTTAGGTTAGGTTAGGTTAGCTTAGGTTGGGTTGGGTTGGGTTAGGTTAGGTTAGGTTAGGTTAGGTTAGGTTGGGTTGGGTTGGGTTAGGTTAGGTTAGGTTAGGTAAGGTTAGTTTAGGTTACGTTAGGTTAAGGTATGAATCGTCGTAAAACCGCATTAAACAATGTCACTTAGTGAGATGTAGTGTTTTTCAACATTACAAGTCGGGAACTACGATATCTAATGTGAAAGCGCATGAAACCGTCGTAATCTTGTAGAAAACATTGTAAAGTTGCAAGTAAAACGTTTTCTAACGATAGAAGTGCGAAGGTTAGGTTAGGTTAGGTTAGTTTAAGCTAGGTAGCGTCGTGAAACTACCAAAAACGACGTCATCTAACAAGATAGTGTTGTTTTATTGCGAGTATTAAACTGCGATAGGTGAATTGTTGTGAAAGCACACAAAACGGCATGAACAAGCCAAATACTGCGTGTTCTACCGTTACAAGTGCGAAACTGCTATATTGTGATATTCTCGTTAAAGCGCATGCAAGCATCGTGAAACCTTGAAGAACAATGTCATTTAGCGAGATACAGCGTTCTGTACTGCAATAAGTTGGTGAAAAACTGTGAGGTTATGCAAATATCGTAATTGTGAACAAAACAGTGTAATAGAGCGTTTTTAGATATAAGTGCGAATGTTAGGTTAGGTTAAGATATGAACCGTCGTAAAACCACATTAAACAATGTCACTTAGTGAGATGCAGTGTTTTTCACCATTACAAGTCGGGAACTGCGATATCTAATGTGAAAGCGCTTGCAAACGTCGTTAGGTTATGTTAGGTTAGGTTAGGTTAGGTTACGTTAGGTTAGGTTAGGTTAGGTTTGGTTAGGTTAGGTTAGGTTAGGTTAGGGTATGTTAGGTAAGGTTTGGTTAGGTTAGGTTAGGTTAGGTTGGGTTAGGTAAGGTTAGGTTAGGTTAAGATATGAACCGCGCTAAATCCGCATTAAACAATGTCACTTAGTGAGTTGCTGTGTTTTCCACCATTACAAGTCGGGAACTGCGATATCTAATGTGAAAGCGCATGAAACCGTCGTAATCTTGTAGAAACCATTGTAAAGTAGCGAATAAAACGTTTTCTAACGATAGAAGTGCGAAGGTTAGGTTAGTTTGAGCTAGGTAGCGTCGTGAAACCACCAAAAACGATGTCATCTAACGAGATAGTGATGTTTTATTGCGAGTACAAAACTGCGATAGGTGAAATATTGGGAAAGCACACAAAATGGCATGAACTAGCCAGATACTGCGTCTTGTGCCGTTACAAGTGCGAAACTGCTTTATTGTGATATTCTCGTTAAAGCGCATGCAAGTATCGTGAAACCTTAAAGAACGATGTCATTTAGCGAGATACAGCGTTCTGTACTGTAATAAGTTGGTGAGAAACTGTGAGGTCAAGCAAATATCGTAATTGTGAACGAAACAGTGTAATTGAGCGTATTTAGATACAAGTGCGAATGATAGGTTAGGTTGAGATATCAACCGTCGTAAAACCGCATTAAACAATGTCACTTTGTGAGATGCAGTGTTTTTCACCATTACAAGTCGGGAACTGCGATATCTAATGTGAAAGCGCATGAAACCGTCGTAATGTTGTAGAGAGCATTGTAAAGTAGCGAGTAAAACGTTTTCTAACGATAGAAGTGCGAAGGTTATATTAGGTTGAGTTATGTTAGTTTAAGCTATGTAGCGTCGTGAGACCACCAAAAAGGACGTCATCTAACGAGATAGTGTTGTTTTATTGCATGTACGAAACTGCAATAGGTGAAATGTTGTGAAAGTACACAAAACGGTATGAACAAGCCAGATACTGCGTGTTGTACCGTTACAAGTGCGAAACTGCTATAATGTGATATTCCCGTTAAAGTGCATGCAAGCATCGTGAAAGCTTAAAGAACGATGTCATTTAGCGAGATACAGCGTTCTGTACTGCAATAAGTTGGTGAAAAACTGTGAGGTTATGCAAATATCGTAATTGTGAACGAAACAGTGTAATAGAGCGTTTTTCAATACAAGTACGCATGTTAGGTTAGGTTAAAATATGAACCGTCGTAAAACCGCATTAAACAATGTCACTTAGTGAGATGCAGTGTTTTTCACCATTACAAGTCGGGAACTGCGATATCTAATGTGAAAGCGCTTGCAAACGTCGTTAGGTTAGGTTGGGTTAGGTTAGGTTAGGTTACGTTAGGTTAGGTTTGGTTAGGTTAGGTTAGGTTAGGTTATGTTAGGTAAGGTTTGGTGAGGTTAGGTTAGGTTAGGTTGGGTTAGGTAAGGTTAGGTTAGGTTGGGTTAGGTTAGGTTAGGTTAGGTTAAGATATGAACCGCGCTAAAACCGCATTAAACAATGTCACTTAGTGAGATGCTGTGTTTTTCACCATTACAAGTCGGGAACTGCGATATCTAATGTGAAAGCGCATGAAACCGTCGTGATCTTGTAGAAAACAATGTAAAGTAGCGAATAAAACGTTTTCTAACGATAGAAGTGCGAAGGTTAGGTTAGTTTGAGCTACGTAGCGTCGTGAAACCACCAAAAATGATGCCATATAACGAGATAGTGTTGTTTTATTGCGAGTACGAAACTGCGATAGGTGAAATATTGGGAAAGCACACAAAATGGCATGAACTAGCCAGATACTGCGTCTTGTGCCATTACAAGTGCGAAACTGCTTTATTGTGATATTCTCGTTAAAGCGCATGCAAGTATGTGTGAAACCTTAAAGAACGATGTCATTTAGCGAGATACAGCGTTCTGTACTGTAATAAGTTGGTGAGAAACTGTGAGGTCAAGCAAATATCGTAATTGTGAACGAAACAGTGTGATTGAGCGTCTTTAGATACAAGTGCGAATGTTAGGTTAGGTTGACATATCAACCGTCGTAAAACCGCATTAAACAATGTCACTTAGTGAGATGTAGTGTTTTTCAACATTACAAGTCGGGAACTACGATATCTAATGTGAAAGCGCATGAAACCGTCGTAATCTTGTAGAAAACAATGTAAAGTTGCGAGTAAAACGTTTTCTAACGATAGAAGTGCGAAGGTTAGGTTAGGTTAGGTTAGTTTAAGCTAGGTAGCGTCGTGAAACTACCAAAAACGACGTCATCTAACGAGATAGTGTTGTTTTATTGCGAGTATTAAACTGCGATAGGTGAAATGTTGTGAAAGCACACAAAACGGCATGAACAAGCCAAATACTGCGTGTTCTACCGTTACAAGTGCGAAACTGCTATATTGTGATATTCTCGTTAAAGCGCATGCAAGTATCGTGAAACCTTAAAGAACGATGTCATTTAGCGAGATACAGCGTTCTGTACTGCAATAAGTTGGTGAAAAACTGTGAGGTTATGCAAATATCGTAATAGTGAACGAAACAGTGTAATAGAGCGTTTTTAGATACAAGTGCGAATGTTAGGTTAGGTTAAGATATGAACCGTCGTAAAACCGCCAAAACAATGTCACTTAGTGAGATGCAGTGTTTCTCACCATTACAAGTCGGGAACTGCGATATCTAATGTGAAAGCGATTGCAACCGTCGTTAGGTTAGGTTAGGTTAGGTTAGGTTAGGTTAGGTTTGGTTAGGTTAGGTTAGGTTAGGTTAGATTAGGTTAGGTTGGGTTGAGTTGGGTTAGGTTAGGTTAGGTTAGGTTAGGTTGGGTTAGGTTAGTTTAGGTTAGGTTAGGTTAGGTTGGGTTGGGTTGGGTTAGGTTAGGTTAGGTTAGGTTACGTTAGGTTAAGGTATGAACCGTCGTAAAACCGCATTAAACAATGTCACTTAGTGAGATGTAGTGTTTTTCAACATTACAAGTCGGGAACTGCGATATCTAATGTGAAAGCGCATGAAACCGTCGTAATGTTGTCGAAAACATTGTAAAGTAGCGAATAAAACGTTTTCTAACGATGGAAGTGCGAAGGTTAGGTTAGTTTGAGCTAGGTAGCGTCGTGAAACCACCAAAAACGATGTCATCTAACGAGATAGTGATGTTTTATTGCGAGTACAAAACTGCGATAGGTGAAATATTGGGAAAGCACACAAAATGGCATGAACTAGCCAGATACTGCGTCTTGTGCCGTTACAAGTGCGAAACTGCTTTAATGTGATATTCTCGTTAAAGCGCATGCAAGTATCGTGAAACCTTAAAGAACGATGTCATTTAGCGAGATACAGCGTTCTGTACTGCAATAAGTTGGTGAAAAACTGTGAGGTTATGCAAATATCGTAATAGTGAACGAAACAGTGTAATAGAGCGTTTTTAGATACAAGTGCGAATGTTAGGTTAGGTTAAGATATGAACCGTCGTAAAACCGCCAAAACAATGTCACTTAGTGAGATGCAGTGTTTCTCACCATTACAAGTCGGGAACTGCGATATCTAATGTGAAAGCGATTGCAACCGTCGTTAGGTTAGGTTAGGTTAGGTTAGGTTAGGTTAGGTTAGGTTTGGTTAGGTTAGGTTAGGTTAGGTTAGATTAGGTTGGGTTGAGTTGGGTTAGGTTAGGTTAGGTTAGGTTGGGTTAGGTTAGGTTAGGTTAGGTTAGGTTACGTTAGGGTACGTTAGGTTAGGTTACGTTAGGTTAGGTTAGGTTAGGTAAGAATAATTTGGTTAGGTTAGGTAAGGTTAGGTTAGGTTAGGTTGGGTTGGGTTTTGTTGGGTTGGGTTGGGTTAGGTTGGGTTAGGTTAGGTTAGGTTACGTTAGGTTAGGTTAGGTTAGGTTACGTTAGGTTATGTTAGGTTACGTTAGGTTAGGTTAGGTCAGGTAAGGTTAGGTTACGTTATAGTAGGTTAGGTTAGGTTAGGTTACGTTAGGTTAGGTTAGGTTAGGTTTGGTTAGGTTAGGTTAGGTTAGGTTAGCTTAGGTTAGGTTAGGTTGGGTTGGGTTGGGTTAGGTTGGGTTAGGTTAGGTTAGGTTAGGTTGGGTTAGGTTAGTTTAGGTTAGGTTAGGTTAGGTTAGGTTGGGTTGGGTTAGGTTAGGTTAGGTTAGATTAGGTAAGGTTAGGTTAGGTTAGGTTAGGTTAGGTTACGTTAGGTTAAAGTATGAACTGTCGTAAAACCGCATTAAACAATGTCACTTAGTGAGATGCAGTGTTTTTCACCTTTACAATTTGGGAACTGCGATATCTAATGTGAAAGCGCTTGAAACCGTCGTAATCTTGTAGAAAACATTGTAAAGTTGCGAGTAAAACGTTTTCTAACGATAGAAGTGCGAAGGTTAGGTTAGGTTAGGTTAGTTTAAGCTAGGTGGCGTCGTGAAACTACCAAAAACGACGTCATCTAACGAGATAGTGTTGTTTTATTGCGAGTATTAAACTGCGATAGGTGAAATGTTGTGAAATCACACAAAACGGCATGAACAAGCCAAATACTGCGTGTTCTAGCGTTACAAGTGCGAAACGGCTATATTGTGATATTCTCGTTAAAGCGCATGCAAGCATCGTGAAACCTTAAAGAACAATGTCATTTAGCGAGATACAGCGTTCTGTACTGCAATAAGTTGGTGAAAAACTGTGAGGTTATGCAAATATCGTAATTGTGAACAAAACAGTGTAATAGAGCGTTTTTAGATACAAGTGCGAATGTTAGGTTAGGTTAAGATATGAACCGTCGTAAAACCACATTAAACAATGTCACTTAGTGAGATGTAGTGTTTTTCACCATTACAAGTCGGGAACTCCGATATCTAATGTGAAAGCGCTTGCAAACGTCGTTAGGTTATATTAGGTTAGGTTAGGTTAGGTTAGGTTACGTTAGGTTAGGTTAGGTTAGGTTTGGTTAGGTTAGGTTAGGTTAGGTTAGGGTATGTTAGGTAAGGTTTGGTTAGGTTAGGTTAGGTTAGGTTAGGTTAAGATATGAACCGCGCTAAATCCGCATTAAACAATGTCACTCAGTGAGATGCTGTGTTTTTCACCATTACAAGTCGGGAACTGCGATATCTAATGTGAAAGCGCAGTAAACCGTCGTAATCCACTAGAAAACATTGTAAAGTAGCGAATAAAACGTTTTCTAACGATAGAAGTGCGAAGGTTAGGTTAGTTTGAGCTAGGTAGCGTCGTGAAACCACCAAAAACGATGTCGTCTAACGAGATAGTGATGTTTTATTGCGAGTACAAAACTGCGATAGGTGAAATATTGGGAAAGCACACAAAATGGCATGAACTAGCCAGATACTGCATCTTGTACCGTTACAAGTGCGAAACTGCTTTATTGTGATATTCTCGTTAAAGCGCATGCAAGTATCGTGAAACCTTAAAGAACGATGTCATTTAGCGAGATACAGCGTTCTGTACTGTAATAAGTTGGTGAGAAACTGTGAGGTCAAGCAAATATCGTAATTGTGAACGAAACAGTGTAATTGAGCGTATTTAGATACAAGTGCGAATGTTAGGTTAGGTTAAGATATGAACCGTCGTAAAACCGCCAAAACAATGTCACTTAGTGAGATGCAGTGTTTCTCACCATTACAAGTCGGGAACTGCGATATCTAATGTGAAAGCGATTGCAACCGTCGTTAGGTTAGGTTAGGTTAGGTTAGGTTAGGTTTGGTTAGGTTAGGTTAGGTTAGATTAGGTTGGGTTGAGTTGGGTTAGGTTAGGTTAGGTTAGGTTAGGTTGGGTTAGGTTAGGTTAGGTTAGGTTAGGTTACGTTAGGGTACGTTAGGTTAGGTTACGTTAGGTTAGGTTAGGTTAGGTAAGAATAATTTGGTTAGGTTAGGTAAGGTTACGTTAGGTTAGGTTAGGTTGGGTTGGGTTTTGTTGGGTTGGGTTGGGTTGGGTTAGGTTGGGTTAGGTTAGGTTAGGTTACGTTAGGTTAGGTTAGGTTAGGTTACGTTAGGTTATGTTAGGTTACGTTAGGTTAGGTTAGGTCAGGTAAGGTTAGGTTACGTTATAGTAGGTTAGGTTAGGTTAGGTTACGTTAGGTTAGGTTAGGTTAGGTTAGGTTTGGTTAGGTTAGGTTAGGTTAGCTTAGGTTAGGTTAGGTTGGGTTGGGTTCGGTTAGGTTGGGTTAGGTTAGGTTAGGTTAGGTTGGGTTAGGTTAGTTTAGGTTAGGTTAGGTTAGGTTAGGTTGGGTTGGGTTGGGTTAGGTTAGGTTAGGTTAGATTAGGTAAGGTTAGGTTAGGTTAGGTTAGGTTACGTTAGGTTAAAGTATGAACTGTCGTAAAACCGCATTAAACAATGTCACTTAGTGAGATGCAGTGTTTTTCACCTTTACAAGTTGGGAACTGCGATATCTAATGTGAAAGCGCTTGAAACCGTCGTAATGTTGTAGAAAGCAATGTAAAGTAGCGAGTAAAACGTTTTCTAACGATAAAAGTACGAAGGTTATGTTAGGTTGGGTTATGTTAGTTTAAGCTAGGTAGCGTCGTGAAACTACCAAAAACGACGTCATCTAACGAGATAGTGTTGTTTTATTGCGAGTATTAAACTGCGATAGGTGAAATGTTGTGAAATCACACAAAACGGCATGAACAAGCCAAATACTGCGTGTTCTAGCGTTACAAGTGCGAAACGGTTATATTGTGACATTCTCGTTAAAGCGCATGCAAGCATCGTGAAACCTTAAAGAACAATGTCATTTAGCGAGATACAGCGTTCTGTACTGCAATAAGTTGGTGAAAAACTGTGAGGTTATGCAAATATCGTAATTGTGAACAAAACAGTGTAATAGAGCGTTTTGAGATACAAGCGCGAATGTTAGGTTAGGTTAAGATATGAACCGTCGTAAAACCGCATTAAACAATGTCACTTTGTGAGATGCAGTGTTTTTCACCATTACAAGTCGGGAACTGCGATATCTAATGTGAAAGCGCTTGCAACCGTCGTTAGGTTAGGTTTAGTTAGGTTTGGTTAGGTTAGGTTAGGTTAGGTTAGATTAGGTTAGGTTGGGTTGAGTTGGGTTAGGTTAGGTTAGGTTAGGTTGGGTTAGGTTAGTTTAGGTTAGGTTAGGTTAGGTTAGCTTAGGTTGGGTTAGGTTAGGTTAGGTTAGGTTAGGTTAGGTTGGGTTGGGTTGGGTTAGGTTAGGTTAGGTTAGGTAAGGTTAGTTTAGGTTACGTTAGGTTAAGGTATGAATCGTCGTAAAACCGCATTAAACAATGTCACTTAGTGAGATGTAGTGTTTTTCAACATTACAAGTCGGGAACTACGATATCTAATGTGAAAGCGCATGAAACCGTCGTAATCTTGTAGAAAACATTGTAAAGTTGCAAGTAAAACGTTTTCTAACAATAGAAGTGCGAAGGTTAGGTTAGGTTAGGTTAGTTTAAGCTAGGTAGCGTCGTGAAACTACCAAAAACGACGTCATCTAACGAGATAGTGTTGTTTTATTGCGAGTATTAAACTGCGATAGGTGAATTGTTGTGAAAGCACACAAAACGGCATGAACAAGCCAAATACTGCGTGTTCTACCGTTACAAGTGCGAAACTGCTATATTGTGATATTCTCGTTAAAGCGCATGCAAGCATCGTGAAACCTTGAAGAACAATGTCATTTAGCGAGATACAGCGTTCTGTACTGCAATAAGTTGGTGAAAAACTGTGAGGTTATGCAAATATCGTAATTGTGAACAAAACAGTGTAATAGAGCGTTTTTAGATATAAGTGCGAATGTTAGGTTAGGTTAAGATATGAACCGTCGTAAAACCACATTAAACAATGTCACTTAGTGAGATGCAGTGTTTTTCACCATTACAAGTCGGGAACTGCGATATCTAATGTGAAAGCGCTTGCAAACGTCGTTAGGTTATGTTAGGTTAGGTTAGGTTAGGTTACGTTAGGTTAGGTTAGGTTAGGTTTGGTTAGGTTAGGTTAGGTTAGGTTAGGGTATGTTAGGTAAGGTTTGGTTAGGTTAGGTTAGGTTAGGTTGGGTTAGGTAAGGTTAGGTTAGGTTAAGATATGAACCGCGCTAAATCCGCATTAAACAATGTCACTTAGTGAGTTGCTGTGTTTTCCACCATTACAAGTCGGGAACTGCGATATCTAATGTGAAAGCGCATGAAACCGTCGTAATCTTGTAGAAACCATTGTAAAGTAGCGAATAAAACGTTTTCTAACGATAGAAGTGCGAAGGTTAGGTTAGTTTGAGCTAGGTAGCGTCGTGAAACCACCAAAAACGATGTCATCTAACGAGATAGTGATGTTTTATTGCGAGTACAAAACTGCGATAGGTGAAATATTGGGAAAGCACACAAAATGGCATGAACTAGCCAGATACTGCGTCTTGTGCCGTTACAAGTGCGAAACTGCTTTATTGTGATATTCTCGTTAAAGCGCATGCAAGTATCGTGAAACCTTAAAGAACGATGTCATTTAGCGAGATACAGCGTTCTGTACTGTAATAAGTTGGTGAGAAACTGTGAGGTCAAGCAAATATCGTAATTGTGAACGAAACAGTGTAATTGAGCGTATTTAGATACAAGTGCGAATGATAGGTTAGGTTGAGATATCAACCGTCGTAAAACCGCATTAAACAATGTCACTTTGTGAGATGCAGTGTTTTTCACCATTACAAGTCGGGAACTGCGATATCTAATGTGAAAGCGCATGAAACCGTCGTAATGTTGTAGAGAGCATTGTAAAGTAGCGAGTAAAACGTTTTCTAACGATAGAAGTGCGAAGGTTATATTAGGTTGAGTTATGTTAGTTTAAGCTATGTAGCGTCGTGAGACCACCAAAAAGGACGTCATCTAACGAGATAGTGTTGTTTTATTGCATGTACGAAACTGCAATAGGTGAAATGTTGTGAAAGTACACAAAACGGTATGAACAAGCCAGATACTGCGTGTTGTACCGTTACAAGTGCGAAACTGCTATAATGTGATATTCCCGTTAAAGTGCATGCAAGCATCGTGAAAGCTTAAAGAACGATGTCATTTAGCGAGATACAGCGTTCTGTACTGCAATAAGTTGGTGAAAAACTGTGAGGTTATGCAAATATCGTAATTGTGAACGAAACAGTGTAATAGAGCGTTTTTCAATACAAGTACGCATGTTAGGTTAGGTTAAAATATGAACCGTCGTAAAACCGCATTAAACAATGTCACTTAGTGAGATGCAGTGTTTTTCACCATTACAAGTCGGGAACTGCGATATCTAATGTGAAAGCGCTTGCAAACGTCGTTAGGTTAGGTTGGGTTAGGTTAGGTTAGGTTACGTTAGGTTAGGTTTGGTTAGGTTAGGTTAGGTTAGGTTATGTTAGGTAAGGTTTGGTGAGGTTAGGTTAGGTTAGGTTGGGTTAGGTAAGGTTAGGTTAGGTTGGGTTAGGTTAGGTTAGGTTAGGTTAAGATATGAACCGCGCTAAAACCGCATTAAACAATGTCACTTAGTGAGATGCTGTGTTTTTCACCATTACAAGTCGGGAACTGCGATATCTAATGTGAAAGCGCATGAAACCGTCGTGATCTTGTAGAAAACAATGTAAAGTAGCGAATAAAACGTTTTCTAACGATAGAAGTGCGAAGGTTAGGTTAGTTTGAGCTACGTAGCGTCGTGAAACCACCAAAAATGATGCCATATAACGAGATAGTGTTGTTTTATTGCGAGTACGAAACTGCGATAGGTGAAATATTGGGAAAGCACACAAAATGGCATGAACTAGCCAGATACTGCGTCTTGTGCCATTACAAGTGCGAAACTGCTTTATTGTGATATTCTCGTTAAAGCGCATGCAAGTATGTGTGAAACCTTAAAGCACGATGTCATTTAGCGAGATACAGCGTTCTGTACTGTAATAAGTTGGTGAGAAACTGTGAGGTCAAGCAAATATCGTAATTGTGAACGAAACAGTGTGATTGAGCGTCTTTAGATACAAGTGCGAATGTTAGGTTAGGTTGACATATCAACCGTCGTAAAACCGCATTAAACAATGTCACTTAGTGAGATGTAGTGTTTTTCAACATTACAAGTCGGGAACTACGATATCTAATGTGAAAGCGCATGAAACCGTCGTAATCTTGTAGAAAACAATGTAAAGTTGCGAGTAAAACGTTTTCTAACGATAGAAGTGCGAAGGTTAGGTTAGGTTAGGTTAGTTTAAGCTAGGTAGCGTCGTGAAACTACCAAAAACGACGTCATCTAACGAGATAGTGTTGTTTTATTGCGAGTATTAAACTGCGATAGGTGAAATGTTGTGAAAGCACACAAAACGGCATGAACAAGCCAAATACTGCGTGTTCTACCGTTACAAGTGCGAAACTGCTATATTGTGATATTCTCGTTAAAGCGCATGCAAGTATCGTGAAACCTTAAAGAACGATGTCATTTAGCGAGATACAGCGTTCTGTACTGCAATAAGTTGGTGAAAAACTGTGAGGTTATGCAAATATCGTAATAGTGAACGAAACAGTGTAATAGAGCGTTTTTAGATACAAGTGCGAATGTTAGGTTAGGTTAAGATATGAACCGTCGTAAAACCGCCAAAACAATGTCACTTAGTGAGATGCAGTGTTTCTCACCATTACAAGTCGGGAACTGCGATATCTAATGTGAAAGCGATTGCAACCGTCGTTAGGTTAGGTTAGGTTAGGTTAGGTTAGGTTAGGTTTGGTTAGGTTAGGTTAGGTTAGGTTAGATTAGGTTAGGTTGGGTTGAGTTGGGTTAGGTTAGGTTAGGTTAGGTTAGGTTGGGTTAGGTTAGTTTAGGTTAGGTTAGGTTAGGTTGGGTTGGGTTGGGTTAGGTTAGGTTAGGTTAGGTTACGTTAGGTTAAGGTATGAACCGTCGTAAAACCGCATTAAACAATGTCACTTAGTGAGATGTAGTGTTTTTCAACATTACAAGTCGGGAACTGCGATATCTAATGTGAAAGCGCATGAAACCGTCGTAATCTTGTCGAAAACATTGTAAAGTAGCGAATAAAACGTTTTCTAACGATAGAAGTGCGAAGGTTAGGTTAGTTTGAGCTAGGTAGCGTCGTGAAACCACCAAAAACGATGTCATCTAACGAGATAGTGATGTTTTATTGCGAGTACAAAACTGCGATAGGTGAAATATTGGGAAAGCACACAAAATGGCATGAACTAGCCAGATACTGCGTCTTGTGCCGTTACAAGTGCGAAACTGCTTTAATGTGATATTCTCGTTAAAGCGCATGCAAGTATCGTGAAACCTTAAAGAACGATGTCATTTAGCGAGATACAGCGTTCTGTACTGCAATAAGTTGGTGAAAAACTGTGAGGTTATGCAAATATCGTAATAGTGAACGAAACAGTGTAATAGAGCGTTTTTAGATACAAGTGCGAATGTTAGGTTAGGTTAAGATATGAACCGTCGTAAAACCGCCAAAACAATGTCACTTAGTGAGATGCAGTGTTTCTCACCATTACAAGTCGGGAACTGCGATATCTAATGTGAAAGCGATTGCAACCGTCGTTAGGTTAGGTTAGGTTAGGTTAGGTTAGGTTAGGTTAGGTTTGGTTAGGTTAGGTTAGGTTAGGTTAGATTAGGTTGGGTTGAGTTGGGTTAGGTTAGGTTAGGTTAGGTTGGGTTAGGTTAGGTTAGGTTAGGTTAGGTTACGTTAGGGTACGTTAGGTTAGGTTACGTTAGGTTAGGTTAGGTTAGGTAAGAATAATTTGGTTAGGTTAGGTAAGGTTAGGTTAGGTTAGGTTGGGTTGGGTTTTGTTGGGTTGGGTTGGGTTAGGTTGGGTTAGGTTAGGTTAGGTTACGTTAAATAAAACTTGTAGCTGGGCGAGTTGGTTCATAATACTGGGTAAACTGGTGTGCGCACAAAAAAAACAGACAAACGACAGCAGAGAAGAGACAGGGACAAGCGCAGACTTTCAACTAAATTTAATTCTTCGTCAACCTTCAATTTACAGTCGCACAGAACATAGTCAAGTGGTCACGAGGACAGAACCTAATAGTTTACAACAGGCCACGCAAAAAATGACGCTCACTATCAAAAAGCGAAATGGATGTATCACTAACACAGGTATTGCCTCTAGCAGAAATATAAAACGCTTCCATCAGTTCCCGGGCTGTGGTATCAGCACTCCGACCCAAAATCCTAATCTCCGAGAAAATCGGTGAGCACGTGCAAGCTTTGCAATGCGCGGGCAAATGCGTGATCCCGTTATTTTTAAGTGACAGCTCATGTTCCCTTGCACGGTCGTTCACGCAACGCCCCGTATGACCCACGTAAAATTTCCCACAAGACAGCGGTATTTCGTAGACAACGCCCGTCGCACATTTCACATACACAAACGCGTGCTTCTTTCCGCAACCACCGGATCTCTTCTCGCCAGGGAAGATTCTGGGACAAAGTCCAGCCAACTTACGTGGGGCGGAGAACACGATCGGCACACCGTGTCTACTCGCTATCTTTTTGAGGTTGTGGGAAATGCGATGCATATAAGGCATCACCTCCGGACGCCACCTGCGACGCAGGCCAGGGTTCCCGCTGGAACGGACTGCTTTGGCATCACGCAGAAGCACTTCAGCGACTGCCGAGACTACCGTGCAAGGATACCCAGCGGCAATTAAACGCCGCACCTGATCATTAAAGCTTTCTTGCATTGCATGTGAGCATGACTTCTCAAGAGCGGACCGTAGACACAGTTTTGCAATCCCCCTTTTTACAAGTTTAGAATGCGCAGAATCATAGGACAAAAGGGCCTTCTGCGCACGGGGACAATAACGCCAACATAGGCGTTATTGGTGGTTGCGGAGAGAAGCACGCGTTTGTGTATGTGAAATGTGCGACGGGCGTTGTCTACGAAATACCGCTGTCTTGTGGGAAATTTTACGTGGGTCATACGGGGCGTTGCGTGAACGACCGTGCAAGGGAACATGAGCTGTCACTTAAAAATAACGGGATCACGCATTTGCCCGCGCATTGCAAAGCTTGCACGTGCTCACCGATTTTCTCGGAGATTAGGATTTTGGGTCGGAGTGCTGATACCACAGCCCGGGAACTGATGGAAGCGTTTTATATTTCTGCTAGAGGCAATACCTGTGTTAGTGATACATCCATTTCGCTTTTTGATAGTGAGCGTCATTTTTTGCGTGGCCTGTTGTAAACTATTAGGTTCTGTCCTCGTGACCACTTGACTATGTTCTGTGCGACTGTAAATTGAAGGTTGACGAAGAATTAAATTTAGTTGAAAGTCTGCGCTTGTCCCTGTCTCTTCTCTGCTGTCGTTTGTCTGTTTTTTTTGTGCGCACACCAGTTTACCCAGTATTATGAACCAACTCGCCCAGCTACAAGTTTTATTGAACCACATTTCTACTACAACGGGCCCTTTCTTCAATGTTTCGTCCGTTCCTTCGTCGTCAACCTTCAATCTCTTGGTGAGCCACATTGTCACAACTACCTGCCGTTCAAGATATCTTTCGTTCTGTTTAAGGAAAGGCCTGGTACCGGCAGAAGTTTTGGGGCTGTTCGGTTTTGCGTTACCGACGCCAGGTCATGCCAATCGCGTGTGTCGTCTTATCCGCTCTGAACTTTGGAGGCAAACTCGGCTTCTCCAGGATTATCTGCGTGTCTTATGCTATGCTAGTGACCCGCCCTGGAAGGCAGAAGTGGAGTTGCGTTCCCTGAGGGCGTACACTGCTCGAATGGTTGAGTTTTGGTGGGCCTCCTACCTGAGTAGTGTGCTTCACGTTATCCGAAAGAGAGCCGACAAACGAAGAGGTGAGTCACCTGTTCTCGTCTTAGGAGATGATGTGGAAATCCCGGAACACGTGGAACGCATCCTCAAGAAGGGTCCCAAGTTTAGCTATGAACCAGTTGTGCCGCCTCAAGAATTGCTTGCTTTTAACAGACGTGTTGCAACCAGAGCACCTCAAGATCAGTATGTGCGTTGTTTGCTTGAGGGCGTCGACGCATTGTCAAGGACTGTGCATAAGGCAAACTGCCATCAGCGGCGGGATCCCACAGAACAGGTGGTGAAGTATTTCAGAGAAAATGATCTTTGCCTTCTTCAAGCGGATAAAGAGGGCGGTTTTGTTGTTCTAGGATCTGGTTCGTATGCTGAGAAGGCTATGAAGGCAATTTCTAAGAACTTTGTTTCTGTTAAAAGCAGTACTGTTCGTGTTAAAACTAAAGCAGTTAACATGTGCAAGGACTTTGAACTCGTTCGGTTGGCAAGAGATATTAGCACAAGCAAAGGTAATGCACTCAAAGTTTTCTTCACTGCAAAGACGCACAAGCCTGGAGTTCCTTTGCGAACGATAGTTAATGAGCAGGGTTCATGGCAGCATTCAGTTAGCCAGTTCTTGCTCAAAGAACTGAATGGGCTGAAAGTTGTGGATCCTTTCGCTACAAAGAGTTCAGAGGATGTTGTGCGGTTTCTGCAGGTCGAGAATTGTACGGACTTTATGTTTTCTGTGGATGTAGAGGATCTATTTTATTCCGTTCCGCATGCGCAGTTGTTCGCGTCTGTTCGTGCCTGCATTGATTCGAATGGAGTCATAGCTTTTCAAAATGCTTCCGGCTTATCGGTCGAGAATTTCATGTCGTTACTAGAATTTTATCTGCGTTCTACCTTTGTTTCATTTAAAGATGGTTTTTATCTGCAGCGAGAAGGTATTTGTATTGGATCGTGCGTGGCGCCTGTTTTATGCAACATTTTCTTGGCGGATGTTGATCGGGGTTTAGTTAGCATTCTTGATAATAGATGCGTTGTTAAAGTTTTTAGGTATGTGGACGATTTTTTAATTCTTTTAAAGAGACCCCATTTTACTTCTTTGGACAACTCTGTTGACGCTATTCTTAATGCATTTAAACTGTGCGGTAAGGGCTTGACCTTCACCTATGAATTTCCTACTGATAATTCGTTGCAGTTTTTAGATTTACGTCTCGTTTTATATGACCACCTATGTTGGCGTTATTGTACCCGTGCGCAGAAGGCCCTTTTGTCCTATGATTCTGCGCATTCTAAACTTGTAAAAAGGGGGATTGCAAAACTGTGTCTACGGTCCGCTCTTGAGAAGTCATGCTCACATGCAATGCAAGAAAGCTTTAATGATCAGGTGCGGCGTTTAATTGCCGCTGGGTATCCTTGCACGGTAGTCTCGGCAGTCGCTGAAGTGCTTCTGCGTGATGCCAAAGCAGTCCGTTCCAGCGGGAACCCTGGCCTGCGTCGCAGGTGGCGTCCGGAGGTGATGCCTTATATGCATCGCATTTCCCACAACCTCAAAAAGATAGCGAGTAGACACGGTGTGCCGATCGTGTTCTCCGCCCCACGTAAGTTGGCTGGACTTTGTCCCAGAATCTTCCCTGGCGAGAAGAGATCCGGTGGTTGCGGAAAGAAGCACGCGTTTGTGTATGTGAAATGTGCGACGGGCGTTGTCTACGAAATACCGCTGTCTTGTGGGAAATTTTACGTGGGTCATACGGGGCGTTGCGTGAACGACCGTGCAAGGGAACATGAGCTGTCACTTAAAAATAACGGGATCACGCATTTGCCCGCGCATTGCAAAGCTTGCACGTGCTCACCGATTTTCTCGGAGATTAGGATTTTGGGTCGGAGTGCTGATACCACAGCCCGGGAACTGATGGAAGCGTTTTATATTTCTGCTAGAGGCAATACCTGTGTTAGTGATACATCCATTTCGCTTTTTGATAGTGAGCGTCATTTTTTGCGTGGCCTGTTGTAAACTATTAGGTTCTGTCCTCGTGACCACTTGACTATGTTCTGTGCGACTGTAAATTGAAGGTTGACGAAGAATTAAATTTAGTTGAAAGTCTGCGCTTGTCCCTGTCTCTTCTCTGCTGTCGTTTGTCTGTTTTTTTTGTGCGCACACCAGTTTACCCAGTAGGTTACGTTAGGTTAGGTTAGGTTAGGTTACGTTAGGTTATGTTAGGTTACGTTAGGTTAGGTTAGGTCAGGTAAGGTTAGGTTACGTTATAGTAGGTTAGGTTAGGTTAGGTTACGTTAGGTTAGGTTAGGTTAGGTTTGGTTAGGTTAGGTTAGGTTAGGTTAGCTTAGGTTAGGTTAGGTTGGGTTGGGTTGGGTTAGGTTGGGTTAGGTTAGGTTAGGTTAGGTTGGGTTAGGTTAGTTTAGGTTAGGTTAGGTTAGGTTAGGTTGGGTTGGGTTAGGTTAGGTTAGGTTAGATTAGGTAAGGTTAGGTTAGGTTAGGTTAGGTTAGGTTACGTTAGGTTAAAGTATGAACTGTCGTAAAACCGCATTAAACAATGTCACTTAGTGAGATGCAGTGTTTTTCACCTTTACAATTTGGGAACTGCGATATCTAATGTGAAAGCGCTTGAAACCGTCGTAATCTTGTAGAAAACATTGTAAAGTTGCGAGTAAAACGTTTTCTAACGATAGAAGTGCGAAGGTTAGGTTAGGTTAGGTTAGTTTAAGCTAGGTGGCGTCGTGAAACTACCAAAAACGACGTCATCTAACGAGATAGTGTTGTTTTATTGCGAGTATTAAACTGCGATAGGTGAAATGTTGTGAAATCACACAAAACGGCATGAACAAGCCAAATACTGCGTGTTCTAGCGTTACAAGTGCGAAACGGCTATATTGTGATATTCTCGTTAAAGCGCATGCAAGCATCGTGAAACCTTAAAGAACAATGTCATTTAGCGAGATACAGCGTTCTGTACTGCAATAAGTTGGTGAAAAACTGTGAGGTTATGCAAATATCGTAATTGTGAACAAAACAGTGTAATAGAGCGTTTTTAGATACAAGTGCGAATGTTAGGTTAGGTTAAGATATGAACCGTCGTAAAACCACATTAAACAATGTCACTTAGTGAGATGTAGTGTTTTTCACCATTACAAGTCGGGAACTCCGATATCTAATGTGAAAGCGCTTGCAAACGTCGTTAGGTTATATTAGGTTAGGTTAGGTTAGGTTAGGTTACGTTAGGTTAGGTTAGGTTAGGTTTGGTTAGGTTAGGTTAGGTTAGGTTAGGGTATGTTAGGTAAGGTTTGGTTAGGTTAGGTTAGGTTAGGTTAGGTTAAGATATGAACCGCGCTAAATCCGCATTAAACAATGTCACTCAGTGAGATGCTGTGTTTTTCACCATT
The DNA here is from genome assembly GCF_043290135.1 of Rhipicephalus microplus. NCBI lineage: Eukaryota > Metazoa > Arthropoda > Arachnida > Ixodida > Ixodidae > Rhipicephalus > Rhipicephalus microplus. The sequence goes on along the minus strand of NW_027464585.1, from coordinate 55,876,019 downwards.
ACAAGTCGGGAACTGCGATATCTAATGTGAAAGCGCAGTAAACCGTCGTAATCCACTAGAAAACATTGTAAAGTAGCGAATAAAACGTTTTCTAACGATAGAAGTGCGAAGGTTAGGTTAGTTTGAGCTAGGTAGCGTCGTGAAACCACCAAAAACGATGTCGTCTAACGAGATAGTGATGTTTTATTGCGAGTACAAAACTGCGATAGGTGAAATATTGGGAAAGCACACAAAATGGCATGAACTAGCCAGATACTGCATCTTGTACCGTTACAAGTGCGAAACTGCTTTATTGTGATATTCTCGTTAAAGCGCATGCAAGTATCGTGAAACCTTAAAGAACGATGTCATTTAGCGAGATACAGCGTTCTGTACTGTAATAAGTTGGTGAGAAACTGTGAGGTCAAGCAAATATCGTAATTGTGAACGAAACAGTGTAATTGAGCGTATTTAGATACAAGTGCGAATGTTAGGTTAGGTTAAGATATGAACCGTCGTAAAACCGCCAAAACAATGTCACTTAGTGAGATGCAGTGTTTCTCACCATTACAAGTCGGGAACTGCGATATCTAATGTGAAAGCGATTGCAACCGTCGTTAGGTTAGGTTAGGTTAGGTTAGGTTAGGTTTGGTTAGGTTAGGTTAGGTTAGATTAGGTTGGGTTGAGTTGGGTTAGGTTAGGTTAGGTTAGGTTAGGTTGGGTTAGGTTAGGTTAGGTTAGGTTAGGTTACGTTAGGGTACGTTAGGTTAGGTTACGTTAGGTTAGGTTAGGTTAGGTAAGAATAATTTGGTTAGGTTAGGTAAGGTTACGTTAGGTTAGGTTAGGTTGGGTTGGGTTTTGTTGGGTTGGGTTGGGTTGGGTTAGGTTGGGTTAGGTTAGGTTAGGTTACGTTAGGTTAGGTTAGGTTAGGTTACGTTAGGTTATGTTAGGTTACGTTAGGTTAGGTTAGGTCAGGTAAGGTTAGGTTACGTTATAGTAGGTTAGGTTAGGTTAGGTTACGTTAGGTTAGGTTAGGTTAGGTTAGGTTTGGTTAGGTTAGGTTAGGTTAGCTTAGGTTAGGTTAGGTTGGGTTGGGTTGGGTTAGGTTGGGTTAGGTTAGGTTAGGTTAGGTTGGGTTAGGTTAGTTTAGGTTAGGTTAGGTTAGGTTAGGTTGGGTTGGGTTGGGTTAGGTTAGGTTAGGTTAGATTAGGTAAGGTTAGGTTAGGTTAGGTTAGGTTACGTTAGGTTAAAGTATGAACTGTCGTAAAACCGCATTAAACAATGTCACTTAGTGAGATGCAGTGTTTTTCACCTTTACAAGTTGGGAACTGCGATATCTAATGTGAAAGCGCTTGAAACCGTCGTAATGTTGTAGAAAGCAATGTAAAGTAGCGAGTAAAACGTTTTCTAACGATAAAAGTACGAAGGTTATGTTAGGTTGGGTTATGTTAGTTTAAGCTAGGTAGCGTCGTGAAACTACCAAAAACGACGTCATCTAACGAGATAGTGTTGTTTTATTGCGAGTATTAAACTGCGATAGGTGAAATGTTGTGAAATCACACAAAACGGCATGAACAAGCCAAATACTGCGTGTTCTAGCGTTACAAGTGCGAAACGGTTATATTGTGACATTCTCGTTAAAGCGCATGCAAGCATCGTGAAACCTTAAAGAACAATGTCATTTAGCGAGATACAGCGTTCTGTACTGCAATAAGTTGGTGAAAAACTGTGAGGTTATGCAAATATCGTAATTGTGAACAAAACAGTGTAATAGAGCGTTTTTAGATACAAGTGCGAATGTTAGGTTAGGTTAAGATATAAATCGTCGTAAAACCACATTAAACAATGTCACTTAGTGAGATGTAGTGTTTTTCACCATTACAAGTCGGGAACTCCGATATCTAATGTGAAAGCGCTTGCAAACGTCGTTAGGTTATATTAGGTTAGGTTAGGTTAGGTTAGGTTACGTTAGGTTAGGTTAGGTTAGGTTTGGTTAGGTTAGGTTAGGTTAGGTTAGGGTATGTTAGGTAAGGTTTGGTTAGGTTAGGTTAGGTTAGGTTAAGATATGAACCGCGCTAAATCCGCATTAAACAATGTCACTTAGTGAGATGCTGTGTTTTTCACCATTACAAGTCGGGAACTGCGATATCTAATGTGAAAGCGCAGTAAACTGTCGTAATCCACTAGAAAACATTGTAAAGTAGCGAATAAAACGTTTTCTAACGATAGAAGTGCGAAGGTTAGGTTAGTTTGAGCTAGGTAGCGTCGTGAAACCACCAAAAACGATGTCATCTAACGAGATAGTGATGTTTTATTGCAAGTACAAAACTGCGATAGGTGAAATATTGGGAAAGCACACAAAATGGCATGAACTAGCCAGATACTGCATCTTGTACCGTTACAAGTGCGAAACTGCTTTATTGTGATATTCTCGTTAAAGCGCATGCAAGTATCGTGAAACCTTAAAGAACGATGTCATTTAGCGAGATACAGCGTTCTGTACTGTAATAAGTTGGTGAGAAACTGTGAGGTCAAGCAAATATCGTAATTGTGAACGAAACAGTGTAATTGAGCGTATTTAGATACAAGTGCGAATGTTAGGTTAGGTTAAGATATAAACCGTCGTAAAACCGCCAAAACAATGTCACTTAGTGAGATGCAGTGTTTCTCACCATTACAAGTCGGGAACTGCGATATCTAATGTGAAAGCGATTGCAACCGTCGTTAGGTTAGGTTAGGTTAGGTTAGGTTAGGTTAGGTTTGGTTAGGTTAGGTTAGGTTAGATTAGGTTGGGTTGAGTTGGGTTAGGTTAGGTTAGGTTAGGTTAGGTTGGGTTAGGTTAGGTTAGGTTAGGTTAGGTTACGTTAGGGTACGTTAGGTTAGGTTACGTTAGGTTAGGTTAGGTTAGGTAAGAATAATTTGGTTAGGTTAGGTAAGGTTACGTTAGGTTAGGTTAGGTTGGGTTGGGTTTTGTTGGGTTGGGTTGGGTTGGGTTAGGTTGGGTTAGGTTAGATTAGGTTACGTTAGGTTAGGTTAGGTTAGGTTACGTTAGGTTATGTTAGGTTACGTTAGGTTAGGTTAGGTCAGGTAAGGTTAGGTTACGTTATAGTAGGTTAGGTTAGGTTAGGTTACGTTAGGTTAGGTTAGGTTAGGTTAGGTTTGGTTAGGTTAGGTTAGGTTAGTTTAGGTTAGGTTAGGTTGGGTTGGGTTGGGTTAGGTTGGGTTAGGTTAGGTTAGGTTAGGTTGGGTTAGGTTAGTTTAGGTTAGGTTAGGTTAGGTTAGGTTGGGTTGGGTTGGGTTAGGTTAGGTTAGGTTAGATTAGGTAAGGTTAGGTTAGGTTAGGTTAGGTTACGTTAGGTTAAAGTATGAACTGTCGTAAAACCGCATTAAACAATGTCACTTAGTGAGATGCAGTGTTTTTCACCTCTACAAGTTGGGAACTGCGATATCTAATGTGAAAGCGCTTGAAACCGTCGTAATGTTGTAGAAAGCAATGTAAAGTAGCGAGTAAAACGTTTTCTAACGATAAAAGTACGAAGGTTATGTTAGGTTGGGTTATGTTAGTTTAAGCTAGGTAGCGTCGTGAAACTACCAAAAACGACGTCATCTAACGAGATAGTGTTGTTTTATTGCGAGTATTAAACTGCGATAGGTGAAATGTTGTGAAATCACACAAAACGGCATGAACAAGCCAAATACTGCGTGTTCTAGCGTTACAAGTGCGAAACGGTTATATTGTGATATTCTCGTTAAAGCGCATGCAAGCATCGTGAAACCTTAAAGAACAATGTCATTTAGCGAGATACAGCGTTCTGTACTGCAATAAGTTGGTGAAAAACTGTGAGGTTATGCAAATATCGTAATTGTGAACAAAACAGTGTAATAGAGCGTTTTTAGATACAAGTGCGAATGTTAGGTTAGGTTAAGATATGAACCGTCGTAAAACCACATTAAACAATGTCACTTAGTGAGATGTAGTGTTTTTCACCATTACAAGTCGGGAACTCCGATATCTAATGTGAAAGCGCTTGCAAACGTCGTTAGGTTATATTAGGTTAGGTTAGGTTAGGTTAGGTTATGTTAGGTTAGGTTAGGTTAGGTTTGGTTAGGTTAGGTTAGGTTAGGTTAGGGTATGTTAGGTAAGGTTTGGTTAGGTTAGGTTAGGTTAGGTTAGGTTAGGTTAAGATATGAACCGCGCTAAATCCGCATTAAACAATGTCACTTAGTGAGATGCTGTGTTTTTCACCATTACAAGTCGGGAACTGCGATATCTAATGTGAAAGCGCAGGAAACCGTCGTAATCTTGTAGAAAACATTGTAAAGTAGCGAATAAAACGTCTTCTAACGATAGAAGTGCGAAGGTTAGGTTAGTTTGAGCTAGGTAGCGTCGTGAAACCACCAAAAACGATGTCATCTAACGAGATAGTGATGTTTTATTGCGAGTACAAAACTGCGATAGGTGAAATATTGGGAAAGCACACAAAATGGCATGAACTAGCCAGATACTGCATCTTGTACCGTTACAAGTGCGAAACTGCTTTATTGTGATATTCTCGTTAAAGCGCATGCAAGTATCGTGAAACCTTAAAGAACGATGTCATTTAGCGAGATACAGCGTTCTGTACTGTAATAAGTTGGTGAGAAACTGTGAGGTCAAGCAAATATCGTAATTGTGAACGAAACAGTGTAATTGAGCGTATTTAGATACAAGTGCGAATGTTAGGTTAGGTTAAGATATGAACCGTCGTAAAACCGCCAAAACAATGTCACTTAGTGAGATGCAGTGTTTCTCACCATTACAAGTCGGGAACTGCGATATCTAATGTGAAAGCGATTGCAACCGTCGTTAGGTTAGGTTAGGTTAGGTTAGGTTAGGTTAGGTTAGGTTTGGTTAGGTTAGGTTAGGTTAGATTAGGTTGGGTTGAGTTGGGTTAGGTTAGGTTAGGTTAGGTTAGGTTGGGTTAGGTTAGGTTAGGTTAGGTTAGGTTACGTTAGGGTACGTTAGGTTAGGTTACGTTAGGTTAGGTTAGGTTAGGTAAGAATAATTTGGTTAGGTTAGGTAAGGTTAGGTTAGGTTAGGTTAGGTTAGGTTGGGTTGGGTTTTGTTGGGTTGGGTTGGGTTGGGTTAGGTTGGGTTAGGTTAGGTTAGGTTACGATAGGTTAGGTTAGGTTAGGTACGTTAGGTTATGTTAGGTTACGTTAGGTTAGGTTAGGTCAGGTAAGGTTAGGTTACGTTATAGTAGGTTAGGTTAGGTTAGGTTACGTTCGGTTAGGTTAGGTTAGGTTAGGTTTGGTTAGGTTAGGTTAGGTTAGCTTAGGTTAGGTTAGGTTGGGTTGGGTTGGGTTAGGTTGGGTTAGGTTAGGTTAGGTTAGGTTGGGTTAGGTTAGTTTAGGTTATGTAAGGTTAGGTTAGGTTGGGTTGGGTTGGGTTAGGTTAGGTTAGGTTAGATTAGGTAAGGTTAGGTTAGGTTAGGTTAGGTTACGTTAGGTTAAAGTATGAACTGTCGTAAAACCGCATTAAACAATGTCACTTAGTGAGATGCAGTGTTTTTCACCTTTACAAGTTGGGAACTGCGATATCTAACGTGAAAGCGCTTGAAACCGTCGTAATGTTGTAGAAAGCAATGTAAAGTAGCGAGTAAAACGTTTTCTAACGATAAAAGTACGAAGGTTTTGTTAGGTTGGGTTATGTTAGTTTAAGCTAGGTAGCATCGTGAAACCACCAAAAACGACGTCATCTAACGAGATAGTCTTGTTTTATTGCGAGTACGAAACTGCGATAGGTAAAATGTTGTGAAAGCACACAAAACGGCATGAACAAGCAAAATACTGCGTGTTGTACCGTTACAAGTGCGAAACTGCTATGTTGTGATATTCTCGGTAAAGCGCATGCAAGCATCGTGAAACCTTAAAGAACAATGTCATTTAGCGAGATACAGCGTTCTGTACTGCAATAAGTTGGTGAAAAACTGTGAGGGTATGCAAATATCGTAATTGTGAACAAAACAGTGTAATAGAGCGTTTTTAGATACAAGTGCAAATGTTAGGTTAGGTTAAGATATGAACCGTCGTAAAACCACATTAAACAATGTCACTTAGTGAGATGCAGTGTTTTTCACCATTACAAGTCGGGAACTGCGATATCTAATGTGAAAGCGCTTGCAACCGTCGTTGGGTTAGGTTAGGTTAGGTTAGGTTAGGTTAGATTAGGTTAGGTTGGGTTGAGTTGGGTTACGTTAGGTTGGGTTGAGTTGGGTTAGGTTAGGTTAGGTTAGGTTAGATTAGGTAAGGTTAGGTTAGGTTAGGTTAGGTTAGGTTACGTTAGGTTAAAGTATGAACCGTCGTAAAACCGCATTAAACAATGTCACTTAGTGAGATGCAGTGTTTTTCACCTTTACAAGTTGGGAACTGCGATATCTAATGTGAAAGTGCTTGAAACCATCGTAATGTTGTAGAAAGCAATGTAAAGTAGCGAGTAAAACGTTTTCTAACGATAGAAGTGCGAAGTTTATGTTAGGTTGAGTTATGTTAGTTTAAGCTAGGTAGCATCGTGAAACCACCAAAAACGACGTCATCTAACGAGATAGTGTTGTTTTATTGCGAGTACGAAACTGCGATAGGTAAAATGTTGTGAAAGCACACAAAACGGCATGAACAAGCCAAATACTGCGTGTTGTACCGTTACAAGTGCGAAACTGCTATGTTGTGATATTCTCGGTAAAGCGCATGCAAGCTTCGTGAAACCTTAAAGAAGGATGTCATTTAGCGAGAGACAGCGTTCTGTACTGTAATAAGTTGGTGAAAAACTGTGAGGTCATGCAAATATCGTAACTGTGAACGAAACAGTGTAATAGAGCGTTTTGAGATACAAGCGCGAATGTTAGGTTAGGTTAAGATATGAACCGTCGTAAAACCGCATTACACAATGTCACTTTGTGAGATGCAGTGTTTTTCACCATTACAAGTCGGGAACTGCGATATCTAATGTGAAAGCGCTTGCAACCGTCGTTAGGTTAGGTTAGGTTAGGTTAGGTTAGGTTTGGTTAGGTTAGGTTAGGATAGGTTAGATTAGGTTAGGTTGGGTTGAGTTGGGTTAGGTTAGGTTAGCTTAGGTTGGGTTAGGTTAGGTTAGGTTAGGTTAGGTTACGTTCGGGTACGTTAGGTTAGGTTACGTTAGGTTAGGTTAGGTTAGGTAAGAATAACTTGGTTAGGTTAGGTAAGGTTAGGTTAGGTTAGGTTAGGTTAGGTTAGGTTGGGTTGGGTTTTGTTGGGTTGGGTTGGGTTGCGTTAGGTTGGGTTAGGTTAGGTTAGGTTACGTTAGGTTAGGTTAGGTTAGGTTAGGTTACGTTAGGTTATGTTAGGTTAGGTTAGGTTACGTTAGGTTAGGTTAGGTCAGGTAAGGTTAGGTTACGTTAGAATAGGTTAGGTTAGGTTAGGTTACGTTAGGTTAGGTTAGGTTAGGTGTGGTTAGGTTAGGTTAGGTTAGCTTAGGTTAGGTTAGGTTGGAATGGGTTGGGTTAGGTTAGGTTAGGTTAGGTTAGGTTGGGTTAGGTTAGTTTAGGTTAGGTTAGGTTAGGTTGGGCTGGGTTGGGTTAGGTTAGGTTAGGTTAGATTAGGTAAGGTTAGGTTAGGTTAGGTTAGGTTACGTTAGGTTAAAGTATGAACCGTCGTAAAACCGCATTAAACAATGTCACTTAGTGAGATGCAGTGTTTTTCACCTTTACAAGTTGGGAACTGCGATATCTAATGTGAAAGTGCTTGAAACCATCGTAATGTTGTAGAAAGCAATGTAAAGTAGCGAGTAAAACGTTTTCTAACGATAGAAGTGCGAAGTTTATGTTAAGTTGAGTTATGTTAGTTTAAGCTAGGTAGCATCGTGAAACCACCAAAAACGACGTCATCTAACGAGATAGTGTTGTTTTATTGCGAGTACGAAACTGCGATAGGTAAAATGTTGTGAAAGCACACAAAACGGCATGAACAAGCCAAATACTGCGTGTTGTACCGTTACAAGTGCGAATCTGCTATGTTGTGATATTCTCGGTAAAGCGCATGCAAGCATCGTGAAACCTTAAAGAAGGATGTCATTTAGCGAGAGACAGCGTTCTGTACTGTAATAAGTTGGTGAAAAACTGTGAGGTCATGCAAATATCGTAACTGTGAACGAAACAGTGTAATAGAGCGTTTTGAGATACAAGCGCGAATGTTAGGTTAGGTTAAGATATGAACCGTCGTAAAACCGCATTAAACAATGTCACTTTGTGAGATGAAGTGTTTTTCACCATTACAAGTCGGGAACTGCGATATCTAATGTGAAAGCGCATGAAACCGTCGTAATGTTGTAGAGAGCATTGTAAAGTAGCGAGTAAAACGTTTTCTAACGATAGAAGTGCGAAGGTTATATTAGGTTGAGTTATGTTAGTTTAAGCTATGTAGCGTCGTGAGACCACCAAAAAGGACGTCATCTAACGAGATAGTGTTGTTTTATTGCATGTACGAAACTGCAATAGGTGAAATGTTGTGAAAGTACACAAAACGGTATGAACAAGCCAGATACTGCGTGTTGTACCGTTACAAGTGCGAAACTGCTATAATGTGATATTCTCGTTGAAGCGCATGCAAGCATCGTGAAACCTTAAAGAACGATGTCGTTTAGCGAGATACAGCGTTCTGTACTGCAATAAGTTGGTGAAAAACTGTGAGGTTATGCAAATATTGTAATTGTGAACGAAACAGTGTAATAGAGCGTTTTTCAATACAAGTGCGAAGGTTAGGTTAGGTTAATATATGAACCGTCGAAAAACCACAATAAACAATGTCACTTAGTGAGATGCAGTGTTTTTCACCATTACAAGTCGGGAACTGCGATATCTAATGTGAAAGCGCTTGCAAACGTCGTTAGGTTATGTTAGGTTAGGTTAGGTTAGGTTAGGTTAGGTTAGGTTAGGTTAGGTTAGGTTAGGTTAGGGGACGTTAGGTTAGGTTAGGTTAGGTTAGGTGTGGTTGGGTTAGGTTAGGTTAGGTTAGGGTATGTTAGGTAAGGTTTGGTTAGGTTAGCTAAGGTTAGGTTAGGTTGGGTTAGGTAAGGTTAGGTTAGGTTGGGTTAGGTTAGGTTAGGCTAAGATATGAACCGCGCTAAATCCGCATTAAACAATGTCACTTAGTGAGATGCTGTGTTTTTCACCATTACAAGTCGGGAACTGCGATATCTAATGTGAAAGCGCATGAAACCGTCGTAGTCTTGTAGAAAACATTGTAAAGTAGCGAATAAAACGTTTTCTAACGATAGAAGTGCGAAGGTTAGGTTAGTTTGAGCTAGGTAGCGTCGTGAAACCACCAAAAACGATGTCATCTAACGAGATAGTGATGTTTTATTGCGAGTACAAAACTGCGATAGGTGAAATATTGGGAAAGCACACAAAATGGCATGAACTAGCCAGATACTGCGTCTTGTGCCGTTACAAGTGCGAAACTGCTTTATTGTGATATTCTAGTTAAAGCGCATGCAAGTATCGTGAAACATTAAAGAACGATGTCATTTAGCGAGATACAGCGTTCTGTACTGTAATAAGTTGGTGAGAAACTGTGAGGTCAAGCAAATATCGTAATTGTGAACGAAACAGTGTAATTGAGCGTATTTAGATACAAGTGCGAATGTTAGGTTAGGTTGAGATATCAACCGTCGTAAAACCGCATTAAACAATGTCACTTAGTGAGATGTAGTGTTTTTCAACATTACAAGTCGGGAACTACGATATCTAATGTGAAAGCGCATGAAACCGTCGTAATCTCGTAGAAAACATTGTAAAGTTGCGAGTAAAACGTTTTATAACGATAGAAGTGCGAAGGTTAGGTTAGGTTAGGTTAGTTTAGGCTAAGTAGCGTCGTGAAACTACCAAAAACGACGTCATCTAACGAGATAGTGTTGTTTTATTGCGAGTATTAAACTGCGATAGGTGAGATATTGTGAAAGCACACAAAACGGCATGAACAAGCTAGATACTGCGTGTTGTAGCGTTACAAGTGCGAAACTGCTATAATGTGATATTCTCGTTAAAGCGCATGCAAGCATCGTGAAACCTCAAAGAACAATGTCATTTAGCGAGATACAGCGTTCTGTACTGCAATAAGTTGGTGAAAAACTGTGAGGTTATGCAAATATCGTGATTGTGAACGAAACAGTGTAATAGAGCGTTTTTAGATACAAGTGCGAATGTTAGGTTAGGTTAAGATATGAACCGTCGTAAAACCGCATTAAACAATGTCACTTAGTGAGATGCAGTGTTTCTCACCATTACAAGTCGGGAACTGCGATATCTAATGTGAAAGCGCTTGCAACCGTCGTTAGGTTAGGTTAGGTTAGGTTAGGTTAGGTTTGGTTAGGTTAGGTTAGATTAGGTTAGGTTGGGTTGAGTTGGGTTAGGTTAGGTTAGGTTAGGTTACGTTAGGGTACGTTAGGTTAGGTTACGTTAGGTTAGGTTAGGTTAGGTAAGAATAATTTGGTTAGGTTAGGTAAGGTTAGGTAAGGTTATGTTAGGTTGTGTTGGGGTGTGTTGGGTTGGGTTGGGTTGGGTTAGGTTGGGTTAGGTTAGGTTAGGTTACGTTAGGTTAGGTTAGGTTAGGTTACGTTAGGTTATGTTAGGTTAGGTTAGGTTACGTTAGGTTAGGTTAGGTCAGGTAAGGTTAGGTTACGTTAGAATAGGTTAGGTTAGGTTACGTTAGGTTAGGTTAGGTTAGGTTTGGTTAGGTTAGGTTAGGTTAGGTTAGCTTAGGTTAGGTTAGGTTGGGTTGGGTTGGGTTAGGTTGGGTTAGGTTAGGTTAGGTTAGGTTGGGTTAGGTTAGTTTAGGTTAGGTTAGGTTAGGTTAGGTTGGGTTGGGTTGGGTTAGGGTAGGTTAAGTTAGGTTAGGTAAGGTTACGTTAGGTTAGGTTAGGTTAGGTTTGGTTAGGTTAGGTTAGGTTAGGTTACGTTAGGTTAGGTTAGGTTAGGTTTGGTTAGTTTGAGTTAGGTTAGGTTATGTTAGGTAAGGTTTGGTTAGGTTAGGTTAGGTTAGGTAGGATTAGGTTGGGTTAGGTAAGGTTAGGTTAGGTTAGGTTAAGATATGAACCGCGCTAAAACCGCACTAAACAATGTTACTCAGTGAGATGCTGTGTTTTTCACCATTACAAGTCGGGAACTGCGATATCTAATGTGAAAGCGCATGAAACCGTCGTAATTTTGTAGAAAAAATTGTAAAGTGGCGAGTAAAACGTTTTCTAACGATAGAAGTGCGAAGGTTAGCTTGAGTTATGTTAGTTTAGGCTATGTAGCGTCGTGAGACCACCAAAAAGGACGTCATCTAACGAGATAGTGTTGTTTTATTGCATGTACGAAACTGCCATAGGTGAAATGTTGTGAAAGTACACAAAACGGCTTGAACAAGCCAGATACTGCGTGTTGTACCGTTACAAGTGCGAAACTGCTATAATGTGATATTCTCGTTAAAGTGCATGCAAGCATCGTGAAAGCTTAAAGAACGATGTCATTTAGCGAGATACAGCGTTCTGTACTGTAATAAGTAGGTGAGAAACTGTGAGGTCAAGCAAATATCGTAATTGTGAACGAAACAGTGTAATTGAGCGTATTTAGATACAAGTGCGAATGTTAGGTTAGGTTGAGATATAAACCGTCGTAAAACCGCATTAAACAATGTCACTTAGTGAGATGTAGTGTTTTTCAACATTACAAGTCGGGAACTACGATATCTAATGTGAAAGCGCATGAAACCGTCGTAATCTTGTAGAAAACATTGTAAAGTTGCGAGTAAAACGTTTTATAACGATAGAAGTGCGAAGGTTAGGTTAGGTTAGGTTAGTTTAGGCTAAGTAGCGTCGTGAAACTACCAAAAACGACGTCATCTAACGAGATAGTGTTGTTTTATTGCGAGTATTAAACTGCGATAGGTGAAATATTGTGAAAGCACACAAAACGGCATGAACAAGCTAGATACTGCGTGTTGTAGCGTTACAAGTGCGAAACTGCTATAATGTAATATTCTCGTTAAAGCGCATGCAAGCATCGTGAAACCTCAAAGAACAATGTCATTTAGCGAGATACAGCGTTCTGTACTGCAATAAGTTGGTGAAAAACTGTGAGGTTATGCAAATATCGTGATTGTGAACGAAACAGTGTAATAGAGCGTTTTTAGATACAAGTGCGAATGTTAGGTTAGGTTAAGATATGAACCGTCGTAAAACCGCATTAAACAATGTCACTTAGTGAGATGCAGTGTTTCTCACCATTACAAGTCGGGAACTGCGATATCTAATGTGAAAGCGCTTGCAACCGTCGTTAGGTTAGGTTAGGTTAGGTTAGGTTAGGTTTGGTTAGGTTAGGTTAGATTAGGTTAGGTTGGGTTGAGTTGGGTTAGGTTAGGTTAGGTTAGGTTACGTTAGGGTACGTTAGGTTAGGTTACGTTAGGTTAGGTTAGGTTAGGTAAGAATAATTTGGTTAGGTTAGGTAAGGTTAGGTTAGGTTATGTTAGGTTGTGTTGGGTTGTGTTGGGTTGGGTTGGGTTGGGTTGGGTTAGGTTGGGTTAGGTTAGGTTAGGTTACGTTAGGTTAGGTTAGGTTAGGTTACGTTAGGTTATGTTAGGTTAGGTTAGGTTACGTTAGGTTAGGTTAGGTCAGGTAAGGTTAGGTTACGTTAGAATAGGTTAGGTTAGGTTACGTTAGGTTAGGTTAGGTTAGGTTTGGTTAGGTTAGGTTAGGTTAGGTTAGGTTAGCTTTGGTTAGGTTAGGTTGGGTTGGGTTGGGTTAGGTTGGGTTAGGTTAGGTTAGGTTAGGTTGGGTTAGGTTAGTTTAGGTTAGGTTAGGTTAGGTTAGGTTGGGTTGGGTTAGGGTAGGTTAAGTTAGGTTAGGTAAGGTTACGTTAGGTTAGGTTAGGTTAGGTTTGGTTAGGTTAGGTTAGGTTAGGTTAGGTTACGTTAGGTTAGGTTAGGTTAGGTTTGGTTAGTTTGAGTTAGGTTAGGTTATGTTAGGTAAGGTTTGGTTAGGTTAGGTTAGGTTAGGTAGGGTTAGGTTGGGTTAGGTAAGGTTAGGTTAGGTTAGGTTAAGATATGAACCGCGCTAAAACCGCACTAAACAATGTCACTCAGTGAGATGCTGTGTTTTTCACCATTACAAGTCGGGAACTGCGATATCTAATGTGAAAGCGCATGAAACCGTCGTAATTTTGTAGAAAAAATTGTAAAGTGGCGAGTAAAACGTTTTCTAACGATAGAAGTGCGAAGGTTAGCTTGAGTTATGTTAGTTTAGGCTATGTAGCGTCGTGAGACCACCAAAAAGGACGTCATCTAACGAGATAGTGTTGTTTTATTGCATGTACGAAACTGCCATAGGTGAAATGTTGTGAAAGTACACAAAACGGCTTGAACAAGCCAGATACTGCGTGTTGTACCGTTACAAGTGCGAAACTGCTATAATGTGATATTCTCGTTAAAGTGCATGCAAGCATCGTGAAAGCTCAAAGAACGATGTCATTTAGCGAGATACAGCGTTCTGTACTGCAATAAGTTGGTGAAAAACTGTGAGGTTATGCAAATATCGTAATTGTGAACGAAACAGTGTAATAGAGCGTTTTTCAATACAAGTACGCATGTTAGGTTCGGTTAAAATATGAACCGTCGTAAAACCGCATTAAACAATGTCACTTTGTGAGATGCAGTGTTTTTCACCATTACAAGTCGGGAACTGCGATATCTAATGTGCAAGCGCTTGCAAACGTCGTTAGGTTAGGTTAGGTTAGGTTAGGTTAGGTTAGGTTACGTTAGGTTAGGTTTGGTTAGGTTATGTTAGGTAAGGTTTGGTGAGGTTAGGTTAGGTTAGGTTGGGTTAGGTAAGGTTAGGTTAGGTTGGGTTAGGTTAGGTTAGGTTAGGTTAAGATATGAACCGCGCTAAAACCGCATTAAACAATGTCACTAAGTGAGATGCTGTGTTTTTCACCATTACAAGTCGGGAACTGCGATATCTAATGTGAAAGCGCATGAAACCGTCGTGATCTTGTAGAAAATGTAAAGTAGCGAATAAAACGTTTTCTAACGATAGAAGTGCGAAGGTTAGGTTAGTTTGAGCTACGTAGCGTCGTGAAACCACCAAAAACGATGCCATCTAACGAGATAGTGTTGTTTTATTGCGAGTACGAAACTGCGATAGGTGAAATATTGTGAAAGCACACAAAATGGCATGAACTAGCCAGATACTGCGTCTTGTGCCATTACAAGTGCGAAACTGCTTTATTGTGATATTCTCGTTAAAGCGCATGCAAGTATCGTGAAACCTTAAAGAACGATGTCATTTAGCGAGATACAGCGTTCTGTACTGTAATAAGTTGGTGAGAAACTGTGAGATCAAGCAAATATCGTAATTGTGAACGAAACAGTGTGATTGAGCGTCTTTAGATACAAGTGCGAATGTTAGGTTAGGTTGACATATCAACCGTCGTAAAACCGCATTAAACAATGTCACTTAGTGAGATGTAGTGTTTTTCAACATTACAAGTCGGGAACTACGATATCTAATGTGAAAGCGCATGAAACCGTCGTAATCTTGTAGAAAACATTGTAAAGTTGCGAGTAAAACGTTTTCTAACGATAGAAGTGCGAAGGTTAGGTTAGGTTAGGTTAGTTTAAGCTAGGTAGCGTCGTGAAACTACCAAAAACGACGTCATCTAACGAGATAGTGTTGTTTTATTGCGAGTAATAAACTGCGATAGGTGAAATGTTGTGAAAGCACACAAAACGGCATGAACAAGCCAAATACTGCGTGTTCTACCGTTACAAGTGCGAAACTGCTATATTGTGATATTCTCGTTAAAGCGCATGCAAGCATCGTGAAACCTTAAAGAACAATGTCATTTAGCGAGATAGAGCGTTCTGTACTGCAATAAGTTGGTGAAAAACTCTAGGTTATGCAAATATCGTAATTGTGAACAAAACAGTGTAATAGAGCGTTTTTAGATACAAGTGCGAATGTTAGGTAAGGTTAAGATATGAACCGTCGTAAAACCACATTAAACAATGTCACTTAGTGAGATGCAGTGTTTTTCACCATTACAAGTCGGGAACTGCGATATCTAATGTGAAAGCGCTTGCAACCGTCGTTAGGTTAGGTTAGGTTAGGTTAGGTTAGGTTAGGTTAGGTTAGGTTAGGTTTGGTTAGGTTAGGTTAGGTTAGATTAGGTTAGGTTGGGTTGAGTTGGGTTAGGTTAGGTTAGGTTAGGTTGGGTTAGGTTAGTTTAGGTTAGGTTAGGTTAGGTTGGGTTGGGTTGGGTTAGGTTAGGTTAGGTTAGGTTACGTTAGGTTAAGGTATGAACCGTCGTAAAACCGCATTAAACAATGTCACTTAGTGAGATGTAGTGTTTTTCAACATTACAAGTTGGGAACTGCGATATCTAATGTGAAAGCGCATGAAACCGTCGTAATCTTGTAGAAAACATTGTAAAGTAGCGAATAAAACGTTTTCTAACGATAGAAGTGCGAAGGTTAGGTTAGTTTGAGCTAGGTAGCGTCGTGAAACCACTAAAAACGATGTCATCTAACGAGATAGTGATGTTTTATTGCGAGTACAAAACTGCGATAGGTGAAATATTGGGAAAGCACACAAAATGGCATGAACTAGCCAGATACTGCGTCTTGTGCCGTTACAAGTGCGAAACTGCTTTAATGTGATATTCTCGTTAAAGCGCATGCAAGTATCGTGAAACCTTAAAGAACGATGTCATTTAGCGAGATACAGCGTTCTGTACTGCAATAAGTTGGTGAAAAACTGTGAGGTTATGCAAATATCGTAATTGTGAACGAAACAGTGTAATAGAGCGTTTTTAGATACAAGTGCCAATGTTAGGTTAGGTTAAGATATGAACCGTCGTAAAACCGCCAAAACAATGTCACTTAGTGAGATGCAGTGTTTCTCACCATTACAAGTCGGGAACTGCGATATCTAATGTGAAAGCGATTGCAACCGTCGTTAGGTTAGGTTAGGTTAGGTTAGGTTAGGTTAGGTTAGGTTTGGTTAGGTTAGGTTAGGTTAGGTTAGATTAGGTTGGGTTTAGTTGGGTTAGGTTAGGTTAGGTTAGGTTAGGTTGGGTTAGGTTAGGTTAGGTTAGGTAGTAGTAGTAGTAGTAGTAGTAGTAGTAATTTATTTTATTTCTTGAAAGGCAAGAAAAAGGATACAGAAGCAAAAGGCTTCTGTATCCAGAAGCAAAAGGTTACGTTAGGGTACGTTAGGTTAGGTTACGTTAGGTTAGGTTAGGTTAGGTAAGAATAATTTGGTTAGGTTAGGTAAGGTTAGGTTAGGTTAGGTTAGGTTAGGTTGGGTTGGGTTTTGTTGGGTTGGGTTGGGTTGGGTTAGGTTGGGTTAGGTTAGGTTAGGTTAAGTTAGGTTAGGTTAGGTTACGTTAGGTTATGTTAGGTTACGTTAGGTTAGGTTAGGTCAGGTAAGGTTAGGTTACGTTATAGTAGGTTAGGTTAGGTTAGGTTACGTTAGGTTAGGTTAGGTTAGGTTTGGTTAGGTTAGGTTAGGTTAGCTTAGGTTAGGTTAGGTTGGGTTGGGTTGGGTTAGGTTGGGTTAGGTTAGGTTAGGTTAGGTTGGGTGAGGTTAGGTTAGGTAAGAATAATTTGGTTAGGTTAGGTAAGGTTAGGTTAGGTTAGGTTAGGTTAGGTTAGATTAGGTAAGGTTAGGTTAGGGTAGGTTAGGTTAGGTTACGTTAGGTTAAAGTATGAACTGTCGTAAAACCGCATTAAACAATGTCACTTAGTGAGATGCAGTGTTTTTCACCTTTACAAGTTGGTAACTGCGATATCTAATGTGAAAGCGCTTGAAACCGTCGTAATGTTGTAGAAAGCAATGTAAAGTAGCGAGTAAAACGTTTTCTAACGATAGAAGTACGAAGGCTATGTTAGGTTGGGTTATGTTAGTTTAACCTAGGTAGCATCGTGAAACCACCAAAACGACGTCATCTAACGAGATAGTGTTGTTTTATTGTGAGTACGAAACTGCGATAGGTAAAATGTTGTGAAAGCACACAAAACGGCATGAACAAGCCAAATACTGCGTGTTGTACCGTTACAAGTGCGAAACTGCTATGTTGTGATATTCTCGGTAAAGCGCATGCAAGCATCGTGAAACCTTAAAGAACAATGTCATTTAGCGAGATACAGCGTTCTGTACTGCAATAAGTTGGTGAAAAACTGTGAGGGTATGCAAATATCGTAATTGTGAACAAAACAGTGTAATAGAGCGTTTTTAGATACAAGTGCGAATGTTAGGTTAGGTTAAGATATGAACCGTCGTAAAACCACAGTAAACAATGTCACTTAGTGAGATGCAGTGTTTTTCACCATTACAAGTCGGGAACTGCGATATCCAATGTGAAAGCGCTTGCAACCGTCGTTAGGTTAGGTTAGGTTAGGTTAGGTTAGGTTAGGTTAGGTTAGGTTTGGTTAGGTTAGGTTAGGTTAGGTTAGATTAGGTTGGGTTGAGTTGGGTTAGGTTAGGTTAGATTAGAATAGGTTGGGTTAGGTTAGGTTAGGTTAGGTTACGTTAGGGTACGTTAGGTTAGGTTACGTTAGGTTAGGTTAGGTTAGGTAAGAATAATTTAGTTAGGTTAGGTAAGGTTAGGTTAGGTTAGGTTAGGTTGGGTTGGGTTTTGTTGGGTTGGGTTGGGTTGGGTTAGGTTGGGTTAGGTTAGGTTAGGTTACGTTAGGTTAGGTTAGGTTAGGTTACGTTAGGTTATGTTAGGTTACGTTAGGTTAGGTTAGGTCAGGTAAGGTTAGGTTACGTTATAGTAGGTTAGGTTAGGTTAGGTTACGTTAGGTTAGGTTAGGTTAGGTTTGGTTAGGTTAGGTTAGGTTAGCTTAGGTTAGGTTAGGTTGGGTTGGGTTGGGTTAGGTTGGGTTAGGTTAGGTTAGGTTAGGTTGGGTTAGGTTAGTTTAGGTTAGGTTAGGTTAGGTTAGGTTGGGTTGGGTTGGGTTAGGTTAGGTTAGGTTAGATTAGGTTAGGTTAGGTTAGGTTAGGTTACGTTAGGTTAAAGTATGAACTGTCGTAAAACCGCATTAAACAATGTCACTTAGTGAGATGCAGTGTTTTTCACCTTTACAAGTTGGGAACTGCGATATCTAATGTGAAAGCGCTTGAAACCGTCGTAATGTTGTAGAAAGCAATGTAAAGTAGCGAGTAAAACGTTTTCTAACGATAGAAGTACGAAGGTTATGTTAGGTTGGGTTATGTTAGTTTAAGCTAGGTAGCATCGTGAAACCACCAAAAACGACGTCATCTAACGAGATAGTGTTGTTTTATTGTGAGTACGAAACTGCGATAGGTAAAATGTTGTGAAAGCACACAAAACGGCATGAACAAGCCAAATACTGCGTGTTGTACCGTTACAAGTGCGAAACTGCTATGTTGTGATATTCTCGGTAAAGCGCATGCAAGCATCGTGAAACCTTAAAGAACAATGTCATTTAGCGAGATACAGCGTTCTGTACTGCAATAAGTTGGTGAAAAACTGTGAGGGTATGCAAATATCGTAATTGTGAACAAAACAGTGTAATAGAGCGTTTTTAGATACAAGTGCGAATGTTAGGTTAGGTTAAGATATGAACCGTCGTAAAACCACATTAAACAATGTCACTTAGTGAGATGCAGTGTTTTTCACCATTACAAGTCGGGAACTGCGATATCTAATGTGAAAGCGCATGAAACCGTCGTAATGTTGTAGAGAGCATTGTAAAGTAGCGAGTAAAACGTTTTCTAACGATAGAAGTGCGAAGGTTATGTTAGGTTGAATTATGTTAGTTTAAGCTAGGTAGCGTCGTGAAACCACCAAAAAGGACATCTAACGAGATATAATTGTTTTATTTCATGTACGAAACTGCAATAGGTGAAATGTTGTGAAAGCACACAAAACGGCATGAACAAGCCAAATACTGCGTGTTGTACCGTTACAAGTGCGAAACTGCTATGTTGTGATATTCTCGTTAAAGCGCATGCAAGCATCGTGAAACCTTAAAGAATGATGTCATTTAGCGATATACAGCGTTCTGTACTCTAATACGTTGGAGAAAAACTGTGAGGTCATGCAAATATCTTAAATGTGAACGAAACAGTGTAATAGAGCGTTTTTAGATACAAGTGCGAACGTTAGGTTAGGTTAAGATATGAACCGTCGTAAAACCGCATGAAACAATGTCACTAAGTGAGATGCAGTGTTTTTCACCATTACAAGTCGGGAACTGCGATATCTATTGTGAAAGCGCAAGAAACTGTCGTAATGTTGTAGAGAGCATTGTAAAGTAGCGAGTAAAACGTTTTCTAACGATAGAAGTGCGAAGGTTATATTAGGTTGAGTTATGTTAGTTTAAGCTATGTAGCGTCGTGAGACCACCAAAAAGGACGTCATCTAACGAGATAGTGTTGTTTTATTGCATGTACGAAACTGCAATAGGTGAAATGTTGTGAAAGTACACAAAACGGTATGAACAAGCCAGATACTGCGTGTTGTACCGTTACAAGTGCGAAACTGCTATAATGTGATATTCTCGTTGAAGCGCATGCAAGCATCGTGAAACCTTAAAGAACGATGTCGTTTAGCGAGATACAGCGTTCTGTACTGCAATAAGTTGGTGAAAAACTGTGAGGTTATGCAAATATTGTAATTGTGAACGAAACAGTGTAATAGAGCGTTTTTCAATACAAGTGCGAAGGTTAGGTTAGGTTAATATATGAACCGTCGTAAAACCACATTAAACAATGTCACTTAGTGAGATGCCGTGTTTTTCACCATTACAAGTCGGGAACTGCGATATCTAATGTGAAAGCGCTTGCAAACTTCGTTAGGTTATGTTAGGTTAGGTTAGGTTAGGTTAGGTTAGGGGACGTTAGGTTAGGTTAGGTTAGGTTAGGTTTGGTTGGGTTAGGTTAGGTTAGGTTAGGGTATGTTAGGTAAGGTATGGTTAGGTTAGCTAAGGTTAGGTTAGGTTGGGTTAGGTAAGGTTAGGTTAGGTTGGGTTAGGTTAGGTTAGGTTAAGATATGAACCGCGCTAAATCCGCATTAAACAATGTCACTTAGTGAGATGCTGTGTTTTTCACCATTACAAGTCGGGAACTGCGATATCTAATGTGAAAGCGCATGAAACCATCGTAATCTTGTAGAAAACATTGTAAAGTAGCGAATAAAACGTTTTCTAACGATAGAAGTGCGAAGGTTAGGTTAGTTTGAGCTAGGTAGCGTCGTGAAACCACCAAAAACGATGTCATCTAACGAGATAGTGATGTTTTATTGCGAGTACAAAACTGCGATAGGTGAAATACTGGGAAAGCACACAAAATGGCATGAACTAGCCAGATACTGCGTCTTGTGCCGTTACAAGTGCGAAACTGCTTTATTGTGATATTCTCGTTAAAGCGCATGCAAGTATCGTGAAACATTAAAGAACGATGTCATTTAGCGAGATACAGCGTTCTGTACTGTAATAAGTTGGTGAGAAACTGTGAGGTCAAGCAAATATCGTAATTGTGAACGAAACAGTGTAATTGAGCGTATTTAGATACAAGTACGAATGTTAGGTTAGGTTGAGATATCAACCGTCGTAAAACCGCATTAAACAATGTCACTTAGTGAGATGTAGTGTTTTTCAACATTACAAGTCGGGAACTACGATATCTAATGTGAAAGCGCATGAAACCGTCGTAATCTCTAGAAAACATTGTAAAGTTGCGAGTAAAACGTTTTATAACGATAGAAGTGCGAAGGTTAGGTTAGGTTAGGTTAGTTTAGGCTAGGTAGCGTCGTGAAACTACCAAAAACGACGTCATCTAACGAGATAGTGTTGTTTTATTGCGAGTAATAAACTGCGATAGGTGAAATGTTGTGAAAGCACACAAAACGGCATGAACAAGCCAAATACTGCGTGTTCTACCGTTACAAGTGCGAAACTGCTATATTGTGATATTCTCGTTAAAGCGCATGCAAGCATCGTGAAACCTTAAAGAACAATGTCATTTAGCGAGATAGAGCGTTCTGTACTGCAATAAGTTGGTGAAAAACTCTAGGTTATGCAAATATCGTAATTGTGAACAAAACAGTGTAATAGAGCGTTTTTAGATACAAGTGCGAATGTTAGGTAAGGTTAAGATATGAACCGTCGTAAAACCACATTAAACAATGTCACTTACTGAGATGCAGTGTTTTTCACCATTACAAGTCGGGAACTGCGATATCTAATGTGAAAGCGCTTGCAACCGTCGTTAGGTTAGGTTAGGTTAGGTTAGGTTAGGTTAGGTTAGGTTAGGTTAGGTTTGGTTAGGTTAGGTTAGGTTAGATTAGGTTAGGTTGGGTTGAGTTGGGTTAGGTTAGGTTAGGTTAGGTTGGGTTAGGTTAGTTTAGGTTAGGTTAGGTTAGGTTGGGTTGGGTTGGGTTAGGTTAGGTTAGGTTAGGTTACGTTAGGTTAAGGTATGAACCGTCGTAAAACCGCATTAAACAATGTCACTTAGTGAGATGTAGTGTTTTTCAACATTACAAGTTGGGAACTGCGATATCTAATGTGAAAGCGCATGAAACCGTCGTAATCTTGTAGAAAACATTGTAAAGTAGCGAATAAAACGTTTTCTAACGATAGAAGTGCGAAGGTTAGGTTAGTTTGAGCTAGGTAGCGTCGTGAAACCACTAAAAACGATGTCATCTAACGAGATAGTGATGTTTTATTGCGAGTACAAAACTGCGATAGGTGAAATATTGGGAAAGCACACAAAATGGCATGAACTAGCCAGATACTGCGTCTTGTGCCGTTACAAGTGCGAAACTGCTTTAATGTGATATTCTCGTTAAAGCGCATGCAAGTATCGTGAAACCTTAAAGAACGATGTCATTTAGCGAGATACAGCGTTCTGTACTGCAATAAGTTGGTGAAAAACTGTGAGGTTATGCAAATATCGTAATTGTGAACGAAACAGTGTAATAGAGCGTTTTTAGATACAAGTGCCAATGTTAGGTTAGGTTAAGATATGAACCGTCGTAAAACCGCCAAAACAATGTCACTTAGTGAGATGCAGTGTTTCTCACCATTACAAGTCGGGAACTGCGATATCTAATGTGAAAGCGATTGCAACCGTCGTTAGGTTAGGTTAGGTTAGGTTAGGTTAGGTTAGGTTAGGTTTGGTTAGGTTAGGTTAGGTTAGGTTAGATTAGGTTGGGTTTAGTTGGGTTAGGTTAGGTTAGGTTAGGTTAGGTTGGGTTAGGTTAGGTTAGGTTACGTTAGGGTACGTTAGGTTAGGTTACGTTAGGTTAGGTTAGGTTAGGTAAGAATAATTTGGTTAGGTTAGGTAAGGTTAGGTTAGGTTAGGTTAGGTTAGGTTGGGTTGGGTTTTGTTGGGTTGGGTTAGGTTGGGTTAGGTTAGGTTAGGTTAAGTTAGGTTAGGTTAGGTTACGTTAGGTTATGTTAGGTTACGTTAGGTTAGGTTAGGTCAGGT